>NC_054468.1:37252987-37558821 GCF_017639515.1 Carcharodon carcharias | reverse complement strand
CTGCTCACCAGTATCATCCGCCTACACTGGATCATCCGAGCATGCTACTCATTTCATCTTGCCAACCAGAAAATGACCCATTTATGCCTACTTTCTGTTCCTGTTAGCTAGCCAATCTTCTATCCATGCCAATATGTTACCCCATATGCCATACATCATGAGCTTTTATTTCCACAGTAGCCTTTGATGTGGCACTTTATCAGATGCCTTCTGGAAATCCAAGTACAGTACATCCACCAGTTCCCCTTTATACACAGCACATGTTACTTCTTCAAAGAACTCCAATAAATTGGTGAAACATGATTTCCCTCTCTCAAAACTATGCTGACTCTGCCTGGTTATGTTGAATTTATCTATGTGCCCTGCTATAACGTCTTTAATAATAGCTTCTAACATTTTCCAACGGCAGGTGTTAAGCTAACTGGCCTGTAGTTTCCTGCTTTCTGTCTCGCTCCCTTTTTGAATAAAGGGGTTACATTCGCTATTTTCCAATCTAATGGAACCTTCCCAAAATCTAGGGAATTTTGGAAAATTAAAACAAACGCATCTACTATCTCACTGGCCACTTCTTTTAAGACCCTAGGATGAAGTTCATCAGGACCAGGGGGCTTGTCAAATGGCAACTCCAACAATTTGCTCAGTACAAATTCCCTGGTGATTGTAATTTTCTTGAGTTCTTCCCTCCCTTCCATTTCCTGATTTACAGCTATTTCTGGGATGTCCTCTATAGTGAAGACCGATGAAAAATAACCTGTTCAATTCATCTGCCATTTCCTTATTTTCCATTATTGATTCCCCAGACTCACTTTCTGTAGGACCAACACCCACATTGCTAACGTTTTTCTTTTTTAAATATGCATAGAAACTTTATACTTATATTCCTTATATTATCTTTATATTCCTAGTTAGCTTTCTCTTGTACTCTGATTTTTCCCTCCTTATTAATCTTTTAATCATTCTTTGCTGTTTTTTATATTCTGTCCAATCTTCTGATCTGCCACCCATCTTAGCACAATTATATGCTTTTTCTGTAAGTTTGATAACCATCTTTAACTTTTTAGTTAACCACGGATGGTGGATCTTCCCCTTGGAATGTTTCTTTCTCGTTAGAATATATCCATTCTGTGTATTCTGAAACATCCCCTTAAATGTCTGCCATTGCATCTCTATTGACCTATCCCTTAACCTATTTTGTCATTAACTTTAGCTCTCACTGCTTTCATGCCTTCATAATTGCCTTTATATAAGTTTAAAATAATGATCTTAGACCGGTTCTTCTCCCCCGTAAACTAAATGTAAAATTCAATTATATTATGATCGCTGCTACCGAGAGGCACCTTCACTATGAAGTCATTAATTAATCCTATCTCATTGTACAATACCAGGTCCAGTATAGCCGGCTCTCTGGTTGGCGCCAGAATGTGCTGTTCTAAGAAACTATCCTGAAAACATCCTGTGAATTCCTCATCTAGGCTACCTTTGCCCATCTGATTTTTCCAGTCTATATGTAGATGAAAATCCCCCATGATTATTGCCGTACCTTTCTGACAAGCTCCCATTATTTCTTCCTTCATATTCTGTCCTACCATGTGGTTACTGTTAGAGGGCCTGTACAACATTCCCATAAGTGACTTCTTGTCTTCATAATTTCTCATCTCGACACAAACTGCTTCTAAATCCTGATGCCCTGAACTTAGATCATCCATCTCTATTGTGCTAATACCATCATTAATTAACAGAGCCACCCCTCCACTTTTGCAAAGCTTCCTGTCCTTCCTAAATGCCACATACTCTTCGACATTCTGGATCCAATCTATGTCATCCTGCAGCCATGTCTCTGTAATGGCTATCAGATCATACTTATTTATTTCTACTTGCAATATCAGTTTATCTGTTTTGCTTCAAATGTGTGCGTTTAGATACAGACCCTTTAATTTTGTCCATTTAATATTTTTGCACCCTCTAACGTTATCTGCTGATTTACCTTTAAATTTGTATTCTCTGTCCCTTCCTGTCACAATCTGTTTATCATTTTCCATATTAGTACCTTTCTCTCTGGCCTTGTCTCTACACTTTGATTTACCACATTTGATCCCTTGGCCCCACTATTTTGTTTAAAACCTTCTCTACTTCCCTAGGTATGCGGCTCACTAGAACACTGGTTCCAGCCTGGTTCAGGTGTGGACCTTCCCAATGGTACAGCCCCCATTTTCCCCAGTACTGGTGCCAGTGCCCCACGAATCGGAATCCTCTTCTCCCATGCCAGTTTTTGAACTACGAAGTCATCTCTCTAATTTTATTTACCCCATGCCAATTTGCACATGGCTCTGGTAATAATCCAGGGATTATTACTTTTCAGGTTCTGCTTTTTAATTTAGTGCCTAGCTCCTCATACTCTCCCTGAAGGACCTTTTTCCTAATTTTACATATATTCTTGGTACCTACATGGACCCTGGATCCTTCCCCTCCCATTGCAAGTTCCTCTCCAGCCCCAAGCAAATATCCCAAGCCTTGGCATGGGACAGACAATGCAGCCTTTTAAATCCCCCTCACTACACCATCCCCTTCTACCAAGCATTTCTTTTTGCTCCCCCCGCTTGAACAGCTTCCTGGACTATGGTGCTATGGCCAGTCTGCAGATCCATGCTAGAGACTTCACTTTTGTCCACACAGGTTGCAAGCACCACAAATCTACTTGACAACTGCAAAGTCTGAGGCTCCTCCATTTCTGTCTGCTTGGTCCCTTTACCTGCCTCACTCACAGTCACACCCTCCTGTCCCTCACCATTGACAAGAACAGATGATCCTATTCTAACAGTTGTGACCGTCTTCTGGTACAAAGTTTCCAGGTATTTCTCTCCCTTCCTGATGTTGCACAGTATCTGCAGTTCAGCTTCCTGATCAATAATCCTGGTACGAAATTCCACTAGGTATTTACACTTTCTGCAGACATGTTTGTCCTGGATTGCATTGGTGTCCAGGTGATCCCACATTCTACAGCTGCATCACAACGACTGTCCTTCCATTGTTACTTATGTTACTTAGTTCATTTAACAGAAATATTTTCTTAATTGGCCTAGAATAATTCCTACATATAATACAAATTACTGTACTTATTAAATGCCAGTATCACCTTCAACTCAAAGTTAAACGTGTCTTAATTCCTAATTGGCTTACCAGTTACTCACCAGCCAGCTACTTCCGCTGCGCTGAAGTAAGAAAAAAGTAAGGGAAAAAAAAGCAACTCCTCCCTCCTCACCAAACTACCCACTCACCAAACTTTCATTAGCTCATTTTGCTCGCAATCTGCACCCCGTTTGCAAAGTTGCATCCAGACATCGACATTTATAGTCTTTGGAGCTGAGACTACAACAACTAGATCGGGCTAGTGAGCCAATTAACTAATAGCTTGCTTTCCAGTATCACAGAATCACACAGAATCAGAAGACTACAGCTCCTCACACCCCGCTTCCTGTAAGGACTCCATCCCATTCTCTCAGGTCCTTTGCCTCCGTCGCATCTGTTCTGATGATGCTACCTTCAAAAACAGTTCCTCTGACATGTCCTCCTTCTTCCTTAACCGAAGTTTTCCACCCACGGTAGTTGACAGGGCTCTCAACCATGTCCGGCCCATCTCCCGCGCATCTGCCCTCACGCCTTCTCCTCCCTCCCAGAAACATGATAGGGTCCCCCTTGTCCTCACTTATCATCCCACCAGCCTCCGCATTCAAAGGATCATCCTCCGCCATTTCCGCCAACTCCAGCATGATGCCACCACCAAACACATCTTCCCTTCACCCACCCCCCCGGCAGCATTCCGTAGGATCGTTCCCTCTGTGACACCCTGGTCCACTCCTCCATCACCCCTACTCCTCAACCCCCTCCTACAGCACCTCCCCATGTGAACGCAGAATATGCAATACCTGCCCCTTCACTTCCTCTCTCCTCACCATCCAAGGGCCCAAACACTCCTTTCAAATGAAGCAGCATTTCACTTGCACTTCCATCAACTTAGTCTACTACATTCGTTGCTCCCAATGCGGTTTCCTCTACATTGGAGAGACCAAACGCAGACTGGGTGACCACTTTGCAGAACACCTTCAGTCTGTCTGCAAGCATTATCCAGACCTCCCTATCGCTTGCCATTTTAACACTCCACCCTGCTCTCTTGCCCACATGTCTGTCCTTGGCTTGCTGCATTGTTCCAGTGAAGCTCAACGCAAACTGGAGGAACAGCATCTCACGTTCCAACTAGGCACTTTACAGCCTTCCGGACTGAATATTGAGTTCAACAATTTTAGATCTTGAACTCCCTCCTCCATCCCCACCCCCTTTCTGTTTCTTCCCCCTCCTTTTTGCTTTTTCCAATAATTTATATAGATTTTTCTTTTCCCACCTATTTCCATTATTTTTATATCATTTATTTCACCCCACTCCCACTAGAGCTACCTTGATTGTCCTGCTCTCCACTCTTAATTAGCACATTCTTTTAGATAATATCACCACCTTCAGCACCTCTTTGTTCTTTTTTCTGTGACATCTTTTGGTTATCTCCTCCTATCATTGCTTGCTTGTCCCTACAACCACCACCCCCCGCCCCGCCACCCCCCCCCCCCCCCCCCCCCCCCCCCCCCCCCCACCCCCCAAACCAGCTTATATTTCACCCTTTTCCTATTTTTACTTAGTTCTGTTGAAGGGTCATGAGGACTCGAAACGTCAACTTTGCTCTTCTCCACCGATGCTGCCAGACCTGCTGAGTTTTTCCAGGTATTTCTGTTTTTGTATTGGATTTCCAGCATCCACAGTTTTTTGTTTTTATCAGTACAGAAGAGGCCCTTCGGCCCATTGAGTCTGCACCGACACGTGGGAAACACCTGACCTACCTTCCTAATCCCATTTACCAGCACTTGACCCATAGCCTTGAATGTTATGACGTGACAAGTGCTTATCCAGGTACTCTTTAAAGGATGAGAAGCAACCCGCCTCCACCACCCTCCCAGGTAGCAAGTTCCAGACCGTCACCACCATCTGGGTAAAAAGGTTTTTCCTCACAACCCCCCTAAACCTCCTGCCCCTCACCTTGAACTTGTGTCCCCTCGTGACAGACCCTTCAACTAAGCAGAACAACTGCTCCCTGTCCACCCTGTCCATGCCCCTCATAACTTCGATCAGGTCGCCCCTCAGTCTTCTCTGCTCCAACGAAAAGTAGAGCTTGTTTATCCCTGCCTAAGCTTAGAAGAAACTTACTTTAATTTATTAACTTACTTTAAGTAAATACCAATTAAATGTTAACCACAGACCAGATTTGTAGAAAGATATTGATGCTTAAAACTCATCACTCACCAAACTTGTATCAGTTCACTCTACTTGCAATCTGCACTCTGCTTTTGAGGCGAAGCAACAGGTACATGCCTTTGCCTGGATAGCAGGCCTTCCCATGGGGCATGGTAACATTGAAGGAACACACATGGCTAAATGCAGAGATGTACCGTAACCAAAAAGGGTTCCACTCCCTGTAAGTGCAGCTATTGTCTGACTATGTTCAGCATATCAGTATCCTGGCAGCAGTCATGCTACCTTCATTCTGCATCTGTCTATTGTTCCCTTAGTTTCTGAGCAACCACATCAAACCAGAGGGCAACTGCTTGGTGACAAGGGCTATCCGCTTAACACCTGGCACACAGCTCTGGTGCATAACCCAACCACATGCAGGCAGCCTACAAATGTGAAAGCCGCATGAAACATCATCGAACAGACCACTGGGGTGCTTAAGCAATGATACCACTGCCTGGACCACCTGGAAAAATGCTGCCGATCTCGGTAGGACATGTCTCATGATTCATCATGATCTGCTATATACTGCAAAACATCACTATTATGAGGGTGCAGTCCTTGCCATTAGTGCTATGGTGAGCACTGAAATGGAGAAGAATGGAGGAGCTGGAGGAACAGGAGGAGCTGGAGGAAAAGGAGGAGCAAGAGGAAGGGAGAGTTAACCAGCATATTCCCTATCTGCTGCGCTGTCTATGATCACCCCATCTGATCACGGGCCCCATGAGCACAACCACAAATTTACAAAAATCATGCACTTTATCTTCCCTCTGTTGCTGATGATCACAGCATCCTCTTGGTTACAACACTGAAATAAAAGCCACCACAAAACAAACATTCCAAACCAACTTATACTAAACAAAGAGATAAAAACAAAAAAACTGCGGATGCTGGAAATCCAAAACAAAAACAAAAACAGAATTACCTGGAAAAACTCAGCAGGTCTGGCAGCATCGGCGGAGAAGAAAAGAGTTGACGTTTCGAGTCCTCATGACCCTTCGACAGAACTTGAGTTCGAGTCCAAGAAAGAGTTGAAATATAAGCTGGTTTAAGGTGTGTGTGTGGGGGGCGGAGAGAGAGAGAGACAGAGAGGTGGAGGGGGTTGGTGTGGTTGTAGCGACAAACAAGCAGTGATAGAAGCAGATCATCAAAAGATGTCAACAACAATAATACAAAAGAACACATAGGTGTTAAAGTTAAAGTTGGTGATATTATCTAAACGAATGTGCTAATTAAGAATGGATGGTAGGGCACTCAAGGTATAACTCTAGTGGGGGTGGGGAGAGCATAAAAGATGTAAAAAAAAAAATAAAATAAATAAATATTTTTTTTTTCCTTTTTATAATGGAAATAGGTGGGAAAAGGAAAATCTATATAATTTATTGGAAAAAAAAGAGAAAAGGAAGGGGGAAACAGAAAGGGGGTGGGGATGGAGGAGGGAGCTCACGACCTAAAGTTGTTGAATTCAATATTCAGTCCGGATGGCTGTAAAGTGCCTAGTCGGAAGATGAGGTGTTGTTCCTCCAGTTTGCGTTGGGCTTCACTGGAACAATGCAGCAAGCCAAGGACAGACATGTGGGCAAGAGAGCAGGGTGGAGTGTTAAAATGGCAAGCGACAGGGAGGTTTGGGTCATTCTTGCGGACAGACCGCAGGTGTTCTGCAAAGCGGTCGCCCAGTTTACGTTTGGTCTCTCCAATGTAGAGGAGACCACATTGGGAGCAACAAATGCAGTAGACTAAGTTGGGGGAAATGCAAGTGAAATGCTGCTTCACTTGAAAGGAGTGTTTGGGTCCTTGGACGGTGAGGAGAGAGGAAGTGAAGGGGCAGGTATTGCATCTTTTGCGTGGGCATGGGGTGGTGCCATAGGAGGGGGTTGAGGAGTAGGGGGTGATGGAGGAGTGGACTAGGGTGTCCCGGAGGGAGCGATCCCTACGGAATGCCGATAGGGGGGGTGAAGGGAAGATGTGTTTGGTGGTGGCATCATGCTGGAGTTGGCGGAAATGGCGGAGGATGATCCTTTGAATGCGGAGGCTGGTGGGGTGATAAGTGAGGACAAGGGGGACCCTATCATGTTTCTGGGAGGGAGGAGAAGGCGTGAGGGCGGATGCGCGGGAGATGGGCTGGACACGGTTGAGGGCCCTGTCAACGACCGTGGGTGGAAAACCTCGGTTAAGGAAGAAGGAGGACATGTCAGAGGAACTGTTTTTGAAGGTAGCATCATCGGAACAGATGCGACGGAGGCGAAGGAACTGAGAGAATGGGATGGAGTCTTTACAGGAAGAGGGGTGTGAGGAGCTGCAGTCGAGTTAGCTGTGGGAGTCGGTGGGTTTGTAATGGATATTGGTGGACAGTCTATCACCAGAGTTCAGTGCTCAGCAAAGGACTTAGTTTCATACCCTTACGCCCTCACCTCAATGAATTTCGGGCTCGGCATGATGCTGAACTCTTCTTCCGCCGTCTTCGTCTCCGGGCTCACTTCTTTGAGCAGGAGTCCTCCCCCCGTTCAAAGGATCCTTTTACCCATCTCCAATATTCTCCCTCCACCTGGACCCCTCCCTCTGGATTCTTACCTTCTCTTGATCTTTTCATTGAGAACTGTCGGCGTGACATTAGTCGTCTCAATTTCTCTGCTCCTCTCACCCATTCCAACCTGTCTCTCTCTGAACTTACTGCACTCCATTTTCTCAGGTCCAACCCTGAAATTGTCATCAAACCCGCTGACAAGGGTGGTGCTGTTGTTGTCTGGCGCACTGACCTCTACCTCGCGGAGGCTGAGCGTCAACTTGCAGACACTTCCTCCTACCTCTCCCTGGACCATGACCCCACCACTGAACATCAAGCCATTGTTTCCAGGACTGTCACTGACCTCATCTCCTCTGGGGATCTCCCTCCCACAGCTTCCAACCTGATAGTCGCCCAACCTCGGACGGCCCGCTTCTATCTCCTACCCAAAATCCACAAACAGAACTGCCCCGGTAGACCGATCATCTCAGCTTGCTCCTGCCCCACAGAACTCATTTCTCGTTATCTTGACTCCCTTCTCTCTCCCCTTGTCCAGTCCCTTCCCACCTACATCCGTGATTCCTCTGACACCTTACGTCACATCAACAATTTCCAGTTCCCTGGCCCCAACCGCTTCCTCTTCACCATGGACATCCAATCCCTCTACACCTCCATCCCCCACCAGGATGGTCTGAGGGCCCTTAGCTTCTTCCTCGAACAGAGGCCCGAACAATCCCCATCCACCACTACTCTCCTCCGTCTGGCTGAACTTGTTCTCACGCTGAACAATTTCTCCTTCAACTCCTCTCACTTCCTCCAAATAAAAGGTGTGGCTATGGGTACCCGCATGGGCCCCAGCTTTGCCTGTCTCTTTATGGGGTATGTGGAACATTCCTTGTTCCAGTCCTACTCCGGCCCCCTTCCACAACTCTTTCTCCGGTACATCGATGATTACTTCGGTGCCGCTTCATGCTCTCGTCGGGACTTGGAAAAATTTATTAATTTTGCTTGCAATCTCCACCCCTCCATCATTTTCACGTGGTCCATCTCTGACACTTCCCTTCCCTTCCTTGACCTCTCTGTCTCAATCTCTGGTGATAGACTGTCCACCAATATCCATTACAAACCCACTGACTCCCACAGCTATCTCGACTACAGCTCCTCACACCCCTCTTCCTGTAAGGACTCCATCCCATTCTCTCAGTTCCTTCACCTCCGTCGCATCTGTTCCGATGATGCTACATTCAAAAACAGTTCCTCTGACATGTCCTCCTTCTTCCTTAACCGAGGTTTTCCACCCACGGTCGTTGACAGGGCCCTCAACCGTGTCCGGCCCATCTCCCGCGCATCCGCCCTCACGCCTTCTCCTCCCTCCCAGAAACATGATAGGGTCCCCCTTGTCCTCACTTATCACCCCACCAGCCTCCGCATTCAAAGGATCATCCTCCGCCATTTCCGCCAACTCCAGCATGATGCCACCACCAAACACATCTTCCCTTCACCCCCCCTATCGGCATTCCGTAGGGGTCGCTCCCTCCGGGACACCCTGGTCCACTCCTCCATCACCCCCTACTCCTCAACACCCTCCTATGGCACCACCCCATGCCCACGCAAAAGATGCAATACCTGCCCCTTCACTTCCTCTCTCCTCACCGTCCAAGGACCCAAACACTCCTTTCAAGTGAAGCAGCATTTCACTTGCATTTCCCCCAACTTAGTCTACTGCATTCGTTGTTCCCAATGTGGTCTCCTCTACATTGGAGAGACCAAACGTAAACTGGGCGACCGCTTTGCAGAACACCTGTGGTCTGTCCGCAAGAATGACCCAAACCTCCCTGTCGCTTGCCAATTTAACACTCCACCCTGCTCTCTTGCCCACATGTCTGTCCTTGGCTTGCTGCATTGTTCCAGTGAAGCCCAACGCAAACTGGAGGAACAACACCTCATCTTCCGACTAGGCACTTTACAGCCATCCGGACTGAATATTGAATTCAACAACTGTAGGTCGTGAGCTCCCTCCTCCATCCCCACCCCCTTTCTGTTTCCCCCTTCCTTTTCTCTTTTTTTTCCAATAAATTATATAGATCTTCCTTTTCCCACCTATTTCCATTATAAAAAGAAAAAAAAAATTATTTATTTATTTATTTATTTATTTATTTTACATCTTTTATGCTCTCCCCACCCCCACTAGAGCTATACCTTGAGTGCCCTACCATCCATTCTTAATTAGCACATTCGTTTAGATAATATCACCAACTTTAACTTTAACACCTATGTGTTCTTTTGTATTATTGTTGTTGACATTTTTTGATGATCTGCTTCTAACACTGCTTGTTTGTCCCTACAACCACACCCCCACTCCACCTCCCACTCTCTCTCTCTCTCCGCCCCCCACACACACACCTTAAACCAGCTTATATTTCAACTCTTTCTTGGACTCGAACTCAAGTTCTGTCGAAGGGTCATGAGGACTCGAAACGTCAACTCTTTTCTTCTCCGCCGATGCTGCCAGACCTGCTGAGTTTTTCCAGGTAATTCTGTTTTTGTTTTTGTTATACTAAACAATCCATTCAATATTCTAAACAAAAGAGTCAACTACTCTTAGTCTTGCGGATGTCTTTGTCTGACCTAGTGGTCCCATGCAGTGCTACAGTGACTGTAGCATGGCTGGCCGACTTTCAGTAGAGGAGGGTGCAGAAGCCTTTGTCAGACGCCCTCCAACCGCTCTGGAGGTAAAAGACCTGTCCTCAGACTGTACTACCTCATAATGGAGGGAGCAGCAGTTTGGCTGGCTGATTCAAAGAAAACATTGAGGGTACTGGGAAAGTGGCAGCAATGGGAGGAGGAATGCTGTCAGGTTGAGAGAGGACAGCAAGTTTGCGCTCCATGGACCCACTGCCGCTCCACCGGGGCGGCGCCTCAACAATTTTCATAATCTAATGCTGGACTGCTATGAGCTCCTGCAAGTCCCTTTAACTACTGGTATCACAGTCGTGAAGGCAGGACATTAAGACTGCCTGAGCATCCACTGCATCGCTGAGGCTTTGGATGGCTTCTGCTTGTTTTCTTGGGATGCTGCTTTTGTTGTCCATCCCTAACTGCCCTTGAGGAGCTGGCGTTGAGCCGCCTTCTTGATCCCCTGCAGTCCATGTTGTGTAGGTACACCCACAATGCCGTTAGGAAGGAGTTTCAGGATTTTAACCCAGTGAGAGTGGATGAACAGCAATTATAGTTGATTATAGACTTAGAAAGGAACTTGCAGGTGGTGATATTCCCAAATTGTCCTTGTCTTTTGAGGTGGTAGAGGTTGTCAGTTTGGAAGGAATTGTCAAAGGGGCTTAGAGAATTGCTGCAGTGCATCTTGTATACGGTACACACTGCTGCTGCTGTGCATCAGTGGTGGAGGGAGTAATGTTTGAGGTGGTGATTGGATACTGATCAAGTGGGTTTCTTTGTGCTTGATGGTGTTGAGCGACATAAGGGTTAATTGTTGGACATGCGCACTTATTCAGGCAAGCGGAAATTATTCCATCACTCCTGACTTGTGCCTTGTGGATGGTGGACAGGCTGTGGGGAGTCAGGAGGTGAGTTACTTGCTGCAGATTTTTTATGATTATTCATTTGAGGGATATGGGTATCGCTGGTAAGGCTGGCATTTATTGCTCATCTCTAATTGTCCTTGAGAAGATGGTCATGATGAGCCACCATATTGCTGTGAGTCTGGAATCCCATATAGGTTAGGCTAGGTGAGGATTTCCTTCCCTAAAGGACATTGATGAACCAAATGGGTTTTTATAACCATCAGTAGTTCCATGGTCACCATAACTGATACTAGATTTTTATTCCAGATTTAGTTAATCGAATTTAAATTGGCCTGCTACCATGTTGGTATTTGAACTCATGTCTCATCTAGATTACTAATCCAGTAACATAACAATGTTGCTACCATACCCCAGCCTCTGACCTGCACTTGTGGCCTCAGTATTTATATGTCTGGTCCGGTTAAGTTTCTGGTCAATGGTAATTCCCAGCATGTTGACGGTGGGGATTCAGCAACGGTAACACCTTGAACATCAAAGTGGGGATGGTTAGATAATCTTGTTATTACCTATAGCACTTGTGTGGTACAAATGTTACTTCCACTTAGGCCCAAGCCTAAACGTTGTTCAGGTCTTGCTGCATGTGGGCACAGACTGCTTCAATATTTGTGTTGCAAGTGATACTGGACACTGCAACTATAAGAACATAAGAAGTAGGAGCAGAAGACGACCATACGATCCGTCAAGCCTGCTCTGCCATTCAATATGACCTTGGCTGATCTTGGGCTTCATCTCCACTTTCCCACCCACTTCCCATATCCCTTGATTCTCTGAGAGACCAAAAATCTGTCTGTCTCAGTCTTAATTATATTCAATGATGGCACATCCACAACCCACTGGGGTACAGAATTCAGTGAACATCCCCACTCCTGAAATTATGATAGAGGGAAAGTCATTGGTGAAACCATTGAAGATAGCTGCACCTAGGACACAGCCTCGAAGAACTCCTGCTGCAATTTCCTGTCACAGAGGGCGGCAATATCCCAGATTTGCACCAAGTGCAGTAGCGGACAGGAAAGAGGACGTTTTACCTGCTGGCCGCAATGACGGGTTTTTGCACTGTATCGTTCCATTCCTGCCTCATTAATTATGCATTCCCAGGAAACATGCCAGGTCCTCTGATTTGCCCCTGTCATCACCTCAGGCCTTCAATAAACCGGGTGCCATATTTAAAGGCTGCCCCTGCAAAAAGCTAGAAGTCTTCAAGGAATTAGAAGCTGTGAGGGACTGGTGGCTGTTAAAGGCAGTAAACATACTGCCCCCAGATTTAACGATGCCTCCATGAAGTGCCTGTTGGATGCAGTGGAGGCCCACTGTGATAATCTCTACCCCTCCTCTGGACAAAGGGCAGCAAGCAAGGTCACCAATCCAGCATGGGAGGCAGCAGCAACGGTGGTCAGCGCCAACACCTTAGAAAAGAAGACAGCCATTCAGTGCAGGAAGAGGATGAATGCACTCATTTGTTCCGTCAGGGTGAGTCACTCTTCTCATCACACTCAACTCACGCATTCACAAACCCATCACACATCCACAGGGATCTCACACCTCAAGGGGTAACACTACTAACTCTCAACACGACACCCTCACTTCTCCATCAGGCTCATATCTTCTGGAGCTCACGGCCTCATCCCATCCATGGCTCTGCTCACCAGGCAAACATTCCATGCAGTGCCATATATCCTTCTCACACTCTTTCCATCTGTTTTCATACAGGCAAAGCTGGCTCACAACAGCACGGAGGGGTCTCAGACTGGGGGTGGAGTGGCCCACATGAGGCCCCTTATTCACTTTGAGTCGTGTGCCATTGCTCTGACTGGTGAGGATGTGCACCGTGCCTGTGGTGACGGTGAGGTCAGATGCACCACCCACTTGAGGATCCTGCACCACATCATCCCTTTCTCAAAGTAACTGTGAGTACTTCTCTCCTGCTTTTGATTCTTCTGCCATGCATTAATTATCTCTACTTTGGTTCACAGGGAGCTCTGCCAAGCAATCGATACCCTCAGTCAGCCTGAGTCTCAGCTCCATCCAGGTCTGCACCTCCAGCAAAGAGGTCAACTCCTCCATTAAAAAGCTGAAAATAAGCAGCCTGCAAGATCCTTCACAGCGCTTACCCACACCCTCCACCAGCGCAGGGACATACACTTCGATGGGACCTAGATCCAGAGCAGGCTTGGGTTCACAATCTGGTCATCACACGCACAGCAGGAGGAGGCAGGTTCAGCCAAGCTCCCTGGCACTTGGAGGACTACTGGGGAAGAGGCATCTGTGGGGTCCGCGTCAGTTTACGAGCCTTAGCATTCAGCCTACCAACTCATTATAGGGTGTCAGCAGAAGGCGGGGGCATCAAGTAGAGCTCTTGGAAGCCCTCAAGAGAGTGGCACGTGACAAGGACGTCCGCCTGCTCTCTGATGAAGTGGTGCCCATATGGAGGTCCCCATGGGAGGATGGCGGACGCCATGAAGACCCTGGTCCAGCAGAACACAGAGATGTGTGCAGACCTGCATTCCATTGTGGTAGCCATGGATGAGTTCATGCAGTGGCAACACAAGAGGGAAATGGGGCACCTCGAGTCCTTCCCCTCAAGAGTCAGGCTGGGGCCTTTGGGCACCCGAAGGAAAGAGGAGAGGCAGCTGGACACACCTGGTTCATCTACTCAGGAATCTCAGAGACTGTCCTCTCCCTCCAAGTCCACTTTGCCTGTGACCCCTTCAACCTCCTCCTCTGTCACTACAGAGGGAGCAGCTGGCCCACAGGAGGACAGCCAAAGCAAGCTGGGGCCTTCAAGGCCTCGGCTCTCCAGGGGATCCATGCCAAAGTCATCACAGGCAACAGGGCCAACCATTGCACAGGCTGTCTCCACCCCTGCTGTAGATGTCAAGGCAGCATTTAGAAGTGGTAGGCCTAGAAAAATTAAGAATTTCTGACTGAACACATTTTATCACTTTATAATCTGAAAATATATTCACTTTCACTGAAGAATGTGTAATGGTGTCTTTCAGCTTCATTTACAGGCTTCAAGTGTCCTCCCCCTGCATCCCCCACCACTAGCAGTTCAGCTACATGCTTCCAGCTCACAACTGATTCTGGAGGGAGAAGTGTGTATGTATGGCAATCCTTACGGGGACTCATGCAAGCATTCTCCTACGCACGCAGAGCCTTCCTCCATCACACTCATCTCAATGTTCCGAACATTTTCAATGCTGCCTGCTGGGATTCTCTTTCAGTTGTCCATCTGAGCTGACCTGCATCTCTGCTCACCCATTGATCACACTCCCATGCAGCACCAGTGCTCGTCCAACACGAGGCTCCTTTCACTTTCGATTTTAGAAGCATGGTGGTTGTTAAGTTTGTCTTCAGCTCCCCTGTCCTTCCCCTCCCCTAGTCACCCAAGTCCCTTCCCCATCACTGTTGAGCCGCCTGGTATCACTTTCCACCTCCCTACTGTCAAATACCAGCCAGAACCCTTCTCTTTCTGAGGTGTCCAGGTGAACGTACATGTTCCCTATCTTCCCGAGAATCCCACCCCCAATGACCTCTCCGACCTCCCCCTTCCCAGCCCCACAGCCCATGACTGCCTCCAAGTCCCCATGAACCACTTCACCATCCCTTCTACTGCTACTGTCGTGCCCTCACCTTCCCACCCTACAAGCTCACTCTGCCCTCTCTCATTCTCACCATTCCCTCCTACCCCACCCACCCTCATTTTGCTCCCAAGGAGGCAGTGATCAGCTCCACAGACCCCTCTCTTGCACATTCACTTGGACATATCACCCCCCCCCCCCCCACTTACTTTCCTCCACACTTCCTCCTTGCCCCTTCTGAAAACCTTCCTTCCTCTGGACTCCTTCCCCTCTCCGAACTCCTTCCTCTCCCTGGACTCCTTCCCCCCTCCGAATTCCTTCCTCCTCCTGAACTCCTTCCCCCTCCAAACTCCTTCCATTACACCTTCCTTCTCCCTTACACCTATCTCCTCAGTTGCTGCATTTTGCCCACTTAAACCCTCCTCCCCCGTACTCCGTCCCCCGCAACCTCACCCTCCCGACACTGTCGTTTCACCCCCCACTCCCTGTCTCACCTCCTGCCTCCCCCCCACCCACCCACCACCACAATACACCTTCCTCTCCCAGTCAAACTTTCCAAAACTTTCGCAGCAGAGCCATGTCCATCAGAATCTACAGAGCATGCAATGCATGTGTTCCTCCAAAGTCCAGTAGCTGTAGGGCTCTAGCACCTTCTGCTCCTCAGATATCGCAATGTGAGCAAAGTCCCAATGGCAAGTCCTGACTTCTGTACGTCACACTTGTCAAGACGTGTTCTGGGCCAGCATGTTTTCTCGCCAACGTGGGTGGTAAGTTTGACCTGGGGGAATGATTCCGGTGAGCAGGGCTTATAATTGGATACAGATATATCTAAATATGTATTAAAATGATATATATTATATTTATATATTAAAATGACATTCCTGGCATGTGGCAGCGGGAATGGTCGTCTGCCATTATGTGTGGGGCGGACGATTGCAAATGGTTTCACAACGGCATGAAACCAACTTTTGGCCTTCCCACCATATTGCCTGATCACACCCACCATGACGTCTGACGCCAGTGGGGACGGAAAATCCCGGCCAGAGAGTATCAGCCTCAACCATTTTCCTTCAAGCTAGGTATGATTCCAGCCAGTGGAGATTCCCCCACTTTTCCCATTGAGTTCAAATTTGCTACGGATCCTTGGTGCCACACTTAGTCAAATGCTCAGCATTTAATGCCGAGGTGTGTCACTCTCACCTTAACTCTGGAATTCATCCCTTTTGTCTATGTTTGGACAAAGGTTGTAATGAGGTCTACAGCCGAGGGGCCTGACAGTACTCAAATTGAGCATTGATGAGCAGGTTATTGCTGAGATAACCATCCCTTTTCCCTACAATCCATTCTTAATTAGCACATTCGTTTAGATATATATCATCAACTTCAACACCTATGTGTTCTTTTGTTCTTTTGTCTGTGACATCTTTTGATGATCTGCTTCTATCACTGCTTGATTGTCCCTACAACCACACCACCCCCCTCCACTTCTCTCCCCCGACCCAACACCCACCCCCCCAACCCCACCCCACACACACATACACACACACACACACCTTAAACCAGCTTATATTTCACCCCTTCCTTGGATTCACCTAGTTCTGTTGAAGGGTCATGAGGACTCGAAACGTCAACTCTTTTCTTCTCTGCCGATGCTGCCAGACCTGCTGAGTTTTTCCAAGTAATTCTGTTTTTGTTTTAGGTTATTGCTGAGTATGTGCTGCTTGATAGCACTGTTGACAACATCTTCCATTACTTTGCTGATGATTGATCAAGATTGGGCAGTATTTGGCCAGATTGGGTTAATCTTGCTTTTTGTGACAGGACACAAGGGGACAATTTTCCACGTTGTCTGGTAGATGCCAGTGTTGACTAAGGATGTGACTAACTCCTGAGTACCACATCCAGGATGTTGCCAGTGCCCATAGCTTTTGTTATAGCCAGTGCATTCAGCCACTTCTTGAGCAATGGAAGCTGAGACATTGGTTATCAGATATTGTATCATGGTTGGATCAAGCACTCTTGTGAATCAGCTACCATTTCCACACTGCAAAGAATGGGCTCCAAGTTATATACATACGAACATACATACGAGTTAGGGGCAGGAATAGGCCATTCAGCCCTTCAAGTCTGCTCTGCCATTCATCAAGATCTGACTGTAACCTCCTGCCCACATCAGATATACTTTCACCTCCCCCATTAATCAAGAATCTATCTACCTCTGCCATGAAATCATTCAAAGACTCTGCACCCACTGCCTTTTGAGGGAGTTCCAAAGACTCACTATCCTCTGAGTGAAAATTTTTTTCTCATCTCTGACTTAAATGGGTGATCTTTATTTCTAAACAGTAACACCTAGTTCTAGATTCTCCCACAAGAAGAATCATCCTCTCCACATCCACTCTGTCAAGACCCCTCAAGATCTTATATGTTTCAATCAAGTCATCTCTTACTCTTCTAAACTCCAGCCGATATGCCTAGCGTATCCAATCTTTCTTCATAAGACAATCTGCCAATTCCTGGTTTATTAAACCTTCTCTGAACTGCTTCTAATGCAGTACTCCAAAAGTGGTCTCTACACAAATCTTTGAGCCAGGGTAGTGCTGGACTCCATCATGCTGCTTGACAGTGACAGCAGGCTTTCTGGTAGACCTGCCAATGCAGCAAATATTTCATTGTACATGCCCATCAGCCTTTTTCTTTACACCGCCCAATCGACATCCTTATCTGAGTCTTCTGCAACAGAACTCGTGTGCAACCTCATCTCCAAGTAGCTGATATCAGCACAAACCTTGTCTCCTGCCCTGGCTGGAGGCCACTGATGCCCAGTGACTCACAACGTGCAAATCCTCTCTCTAAAGAATACACAGTGTCAGTATCTGAGCTAGTGGCTGTGAGTGTGACAGCAAGTGACAGTGCTTCATCATCATCAGCCTCCTGGTCTTCTTGGACTTCCAATGCTACTGCCTGGCCAGTTTGCAGTTTTTGGGTACCTGAAAGGAAAAAGGCAAAAGGCTCAGGTTGCAGGGAGGCAAAAGTGTGTGGGGGGAGTGGAGCATGAGGTACATGCTTACACCATCAGAGATCGTGGGTTGAGGGAGAAATGGAATGAGATAAGGTGGATTAAGTAGGAACATCTTCTTTGGTTTTAGACCCGCTGTTCATGGCCAGCACCATCTCCTCCTTGAACATGCAACGATCCCTGTTCCCAGTCAATTAGCGATTGCTACTTGCGGTTGTACATCACTTTGTACTGCAAGAGAGTGAAGTGTCAGTGAGTGTGGTACACTGGGGAGATTTCTTCCCCCGTCGGGGGGGGTCATGTGGGGGCGGACGGGGGTGAACGCGGACCTGATTGGCACCCCCGATTGGGTCCACGCTGCCATTTTGCATGGGCGGGCCAATTAAGTGACATGCACCTGGAAGCGCTGAGCGCTCTCTGTGCAGGTGGGGGTGGTTCACTGAGTTGGGGCCTGTGCTCTTTCATGCCTCAGGGAGATTAGTTTAAGTTTTAAAAATAAAGAAAATAAAAATTCTTAAGACATGTCCCCTCATGTGACAGTGTCACGTGAGCTGGGACATGTCAATGAATTTTTATAAAATTTTTTATTCAATTTGTAAACACTTCATGAAACCTCATCCCGCCCATGTATGAGGTTCCATGAAAAATGCGAAGGCTCTTCGCATGCCCGCCAACCTTAAGGTTGGACAAATAGCTCAGTTTATTAGTTAAATTGATAGTTAAATGGCCTTAATAGGCCTTAACAGTTCAGCAGGCGCGCAGCTGAGTCGGCTGCGTGCTCGCCGAACTGAAAACCTAAATGATGCACAGTGATGTCGGGATGACCGCCTGATGTCACCACGTGTCATTTTATGCATCGGCAAGTGGGCCCCACCCCCACTCACCGACCCGAAAATTCTGGTCACTGTGTACCTTTGATAGTTGAATAGCTGCGAATGTGTGCAAGTTGTGACATATGGATGTGAGGCTTTGCAGTGGTGCTATATCTGTGAGGGTTAGATAAAGCTATGAATGCTACTGCAGTAGAGTGCTTAAGTTAGAGGTTGGTGACTGAGAGAATTTAAGGGTTAATTTCTTCTAAAGTCTAGTCTTTCTTTCATTTAGTAAATTAGTATAAAAACAGGCCATCTTACAGTGCTGACTTTGCACTGGAGTGCTGCTTTGGGCTGCAGTAGAGTGCTTAAGTTTGGTGACTGAGGGAGATTGTTGAGGAGGGAATGAGGTGATCTTTTGAGTACTGTGAGTACGGTCGGGTAAGTATTTACTACTTTTATCGCTTAAAGTTTTTAATGTCTTATTTTGTGGTTCATTATTTGTAAGGGCTATATTCTGTCACAATGAGGAGCAGGGAAGAAGGGCCTTGGAGTAATTGAAATTTAGTATCTTCCAAAAGGTTTAATTTAATTTAAAGGGGTAAGTCATAGCAGGAGAGCTCAAAGCCGTGGTGTGCTCCTCTTGCTCTGTGTGGGAAGCTGGGAACATTTCCAGTATCCGGGGCCAGCAAGTGTGCAGGAAGTGTCTCCAGCTGCAGCTCCTGGAAACCCGGGTTTCGGAGCTGGAGCGGCGACTGGGGACACTGTGGAGCATCCGCAAGATGGAGAGTATCATGGACAGCACATATCGAGAGGTGGTCACACCGCAGGCTAAGAGTCCACAGGCAGGAAGGGAATGGGTGACCACTAGGCAGAGCAAGGGGACGAGGCAGGAAGCTCAGGAATCTACTGTGGCTATTCCCCTGCAAAGCAGATATACCGCTTTGGATACTGTTGAGGGAATGGTAAGCAGCAACAGCCAAATTCGTTGCACCACAGATGGCTCTGCTGCACAGGGAATGAGTAAAAAGTGTGGGAATGCAATAGTTATAGGGGATTCAATTGTAAGGGGAATAGATAGGTGTTTCTGTGGCTGCAAACGAGACTCCAGGATGGTATGTCAAGGATGTCTCAGAGCAGCTACAGGACATTCTGAAAAGGCAGGGTGAACAGCCAATGGTCATTGTACACATTGGTATAAACGACATAGTTAAAAAAAGGGATGAGGTCCTAAAAGCAGAATGTAGGGAGTTAGGAAGTTAGTTGAAAAGTTGGGGCCTCAAAGGTAGTGATCTCAGGATCAATAATCAGAGTAGAAATAGCAGGGTATATCGGATGAATATGTGGCTGAAGAGGTGGTGTGAGGGGGAGGGTTTCAGATCCCTGGGACATTGGGACCCGTTCTGGTGGAGGTGGGACCTTTACAAACTGGACGGGTTACACCTGGGCAGGAGTGGGACTGATGTCCTAGGAGGAATATTTGTTAGACTGGTTGGAAAGGGTTTAAGTTAAAATGGCAGGGGGATGGGAACCTATGCAAAGAGTCAGCGGGGGGGGAATCAAGGACCAGAACAAAAGACAGAAAGGGGAATAAGAAAAGTGATAGGCAGGGAAATCAAGGGCAAGAATCAAACAGGGCCTCAGTGAAAAATAGTGGGAACGGGACAAGTAATGTTAAAAAGACAAGCCTTAAGGCTTTGTGCCTTAACGCGTGGAGCATTCGCAATAAAATGGATGAATTAACCACGCAAATAGATGTAAACAGGTATGATATAGTCGGGATTAGAGAGACATGGCTGCAGGGTGACCAGGGATGAGAACTGAACATTCAGGGGTATTCAGTATTTAGGAAGGACAGACAATAAAGAAAAGGCAGTGGAGTTGCATTGCTGGTTAAAGAGGAAATTAATAATAAGGAAAGATATTAGCTCCAATGATATGGAATCTGTATGGGTAGAGCTGAGAAACACTAAGGGGCAAAAACCCATTAGTGGGGGTTGTATATAGACCCCCAAACTCTAGTGGTGATGTTGGGAATGGCATTAAACAGAAAGTTAGAGATGCATGCAATAAAAGAACATCTGTAATTATGGGTGACTTTAAGCTGCATATAGATTGGGCAAATCAAATTAGTAACAATACCATAGAGGAGGAATTCCTGGAGTGTATACCGGATGGTTTTCTGGACCAATACGTTGAGGAACCAACTAGAGAACAGGCCATCCTAGACTGGGTATTGTATAATGAGAAAGGAATAATTGGCAATCTAGTTGTGCGAGGCCCCTTGGAGATGAGTGACCATAATATGATAGAATTCTTCATCAAGATAGAGAGTGATGTATTTGATTCTGTCTTGGGTCTGATTGGGTCCTGAATCTTAATAAAGGAAACTACGATGGTATGAGGAGTGAGTTGGCTATGATGGATTGGGAAACGTTACTTAAAGGGATGACGGTGGATAGGCAATGGCAAACATTCAAAGAGTGCATGGGTGAACTGTAACAATTGCTTATTCCTGTCTGGCGCAAAAGTAAAACAAGAAAGGTGGCTAACAAGGGAAATTAGAGATAGTATTAGATCCAAGGAAGAAGCGTACAAATTGGCCAGAAAAAAAGACCTGAGGATTGGGAGCAGTTTAGAATTCAGCAAAGGAGGACCAAGGGATTGATTAAGAAGGGGAAAATAGAGTACAAGAGTAAGCTTGCGGGGAACATAAAAATTGACTGTAAAAGTTTCTATAGGTAAGTGAAGAGAAAAAAAGTAGGTCTCTTACAGTCAGAAACAGGGGAATTTATAATGGGGAACAAAGAAATGACTGACCAACTAAATACATACTTTGGTTCTGTCTTCACAAAGGAGGACACAAATAACAAACCAGAAATGTTGGGGAACACAGGGTTTAGTGAGAGGGAGGAACTGAAAGAAATTATTATTAGTAGGGAAATGGTGTTGGGGAAATTGATGGGATTGAAGGCCAATAAATCACCAGGCCCTGATAATCCACATCCCAGAGCACTTAAGGAAGTGGCCATAGAAATAGTGGATACATTGATGGTCACCTTCTGAGATTCTATAGACTCTGGAACAGTTCCTACAAATTGGAGGGTAGCTAATGTAACCACACTATTTAAAAAGGGAGGTAGAGAGAAAACAGGGAATTATAGACCAGTCAGTCTGACGTCAGTAGTGGGGAAAATTCTAGAGTCCATTATAAAAGATTTAATAGCTGACCATTTGGAGAGCAGCAGCAGAATCGGACAGAGGCAGCATGGATTTACAAAAGGGAAATCATGCTTGACAAATCTACTGCAATTTTTCGGGGATGTAACTAACAGAGTTGATGAGGGGGAGCCAGTGAATGTGGTTTATTTGGACTTTCAGAAGGCTTTCGATAAAGTCCCACATAAGAAATTAACGTGTAAAATTAAATTGCATGGGATTGCAGGTAGTGTATTGAAATGGATAGAAAACTGGTTGGCAGACAGGAAACAAAGAGTAGGAATAAACAGGTCTTTATCCGAATGACAGGCAGTGACTAGTGGGGTACCGCAGGGATCGGTGTTGGGACCCCAACTATTCACAATATATATTAATGATTTAGATAAGCAAAATAAATGTAATATCTCCAAATTTGCAGATGAAACAAAGCTGGGTGGGAGGGTGAGCTGTGAGGAGGATGCAGAGATGCTTCAGTGTGATTTGAACAAGCTTAGTGAGTGGGCAAATGCATGGCAGATGCAGTATAATGTGGATAAATATGAGGTTATCCACTTTAGTAGCAAAAACAGGAAGGCAGATTATTATCTGAATGGCTATAAATTGAGAGAGGGGAATGTGCAACGAGACCTGGGACATCAGTCACTGAAGGTGCAGCAGGCGGTAAAGAAGGCAAATGGAATGTTGGCCTTCACAATGAGAGGATTCGAGTACAGGAGCAGGGATGTCTTGCTGCAATTATACAGGGCCTTGGTGAGACCATACCTGGAATAATGCATTTTTGTCTCCTTATCTGAAGAAGAATGTTCTTGCTATAGAGGGAGTGCAGCAAAGATTTACCAGACTGATTCCTGGGATGGCAGGACTGACAAATGAGGAGAGATTGAGTCACTTAGGATTATATTCACTGGAGTTCAGAAGAATGAGGGGGGATCTCATAGAAACTTATAAAATTCTAACAGGACTAGACAGGGTAGATGCAGGAAGGATGCTCCCGATGGTGGGGGAGTCCAGAACCAGGGGTCACAGTCTGAGGATACGCAGTAGACCATTTAGGACTGAGATGAGGAGAAATTTCTTCACCCAGAGAGTGGTGAGCCTGTAGAATTTGCTACCACAGAAAGTAGTTGAGGCCAAAACATTGTATGTTTTCAAAAAGGAGTTAGAAATAGCTCTTGGGGCAAAAGGGATCAAAGGATATGGGGAGAAAGCGGGAGCAGGCTATTGAGCTGGATGATCAGCCATGATCATAATGAAAGGCAGAGCAGGCTCGAAGGGCCGAATGGCCTACTCCTGCTCCTATTTTCTATGTTTCTATGTTAACTACGAGGTGTGATAGAAAATTTTGGTAGGTGAGTGAAGGGGTTGGGTGTTGAATAGAGCTATGTGTGCGGCTAGTGGTTCATTTGGAAGGGTATGGCATTTGAAGACACAATCAGTGACCTTGAGTTTATTAAGCTTATAAAGAAAGAATAATGGCACAGAAAGAGGCCATTTGGCCCATCGTGTCTGTGCTTCTTCCTGAACTGCTTCTAGATCCTCAGGGCTAGATTGCTTGCCTTGACAACATTTTCTGTTCCCGCTGCCTTTGC
Source organism: Carcharodon carcharias (assembly GCF_017639515.1). Classification (NCBI taxonomy): domain Eukaryota; kingdom Metazoa; phylum Chordata; class Chondrichthyes; order Lamniformes; family Lamnidae; genus Carcharodon; species Carcharodon carcharias. The sequence continues at coordinate 37,535,165 of NC_054468.1, read as the reverse complement.
AGTGTCTGCCTAGAGGACCTCCTGACGCCCTGTGGGTTAAGGGCCACTCTTCATCTGACTGCCTCCTGTACCAAGGCCTCCACTGCTGCATCTGAAAACCTTGAAGCCCATTCTCTGTTCTGCTGCATCGTTTTCATTCTCTTTTCTTCCTGCTCAGAATGTCTTCTGCAAACAATTCCAGCAATCTTTTTAAGAGTTGCAGGTTAGATTTAAGTGGTGCTAGCCTTGCATGAACTTGGGCCCCCTGCTGAGTCTTGCAGCAACTCAGCAGTGTGTTTATAAATTAGCAGGCAGCCCAAAATTTTCTTGCTGCCTGCATCCCAACAAACAAGCGCAGGTTAATGAGGCATTGCGGTCCCCACATCTGTTTTCGGGCCCTATCCAGTTTTCATATGTCCATCTATTCCTCAGCAGATAGGATGAATATAGTTCTCCTTTGATCTACTCATTTAATGCCAATTTTTGATTTTATCTCCAATTTGATGTCAAATAAGAAATAATGGTTGGGTAAGGTAAGATTTGAGTGAACTCCATTCATGTATATTAGCACTTCCATCAGAGGCTGAATTTTACTAGGCTCAGGACCCCAACATCAAAGTGCAAAGCCGGTCCTGCACTCGTGCTTGCTGGGCGGTGGGACCGTGGGTTGTGGGCGCCTTATGCTGCCAGCTCAATCAGGGCGCCAGCAGCTCTAGAGCCTTGGCAGCCCAACTGAGAGAGGTGGGGTCTGCTGAGGCAGGTCAGAGATCTCAGGGCACCTCAAAATGGAGACACCCTTAGACAAATGTTTAACAATTCAAATTTAGTGGGCGGGTGGGGGCAGAAGTGGCAGGCCCTGCAGGATGGAGAGGAAACCCCTCAGAGGCAGGATTAGGGCCACCCGGGACTGCCTTTCCTGCCCACGAACCTCTCATCGCACCACTGAGTCTCCTGCTGATCGTCTCCCAAACTACCGCAGGGAGGCTGCCCCTCCGAGAACCTTCAGCCTCTCCTCGTGGCAGGGGGCTACTCCACTGTCAGCAAAATGCCAGTCAAATGGGCATGTAAAATAGCTGCATGCCTCTGCGGAACAGACAGCTGATCAGCCTCATAGTCCGCTGCTAGGAAACCTTCCCAGTGGCAGGACAATGTTGAGGAATTGTTCCAACCACCATGCAGCTGGTGAAATTCCGCTCCATGTATTCATACATGATGGAAAAAGAAATAAGGAGATATAAGGGGTAAGGTGAGAAGAGTTAATTTGAGCAGGAGGAGGCTCATGTTGAGTAAAAACAAGGGCATGGACTATTGGGCCAATTGCTGGATTGTGCTTCGTAGGTTCTACATGATATGTTATTTTCTATGACATTCCTGTTTTGAGGAATACTACTTTTATTATAGTGTGACAGGCTACCCATTTAAAACAAGAATATATTGCATATAATTTTTTCTGGGTGATTTAACATGACTGATATTAACTAGCATAATAATGTGCCAAAACATGAAACAACGTCATCCACAAATTCTGACAAATACTATCACAGTATGCTAAAACATTTACTGATAATCAGTACTTTTTCACTTAAATCCATTGCTACCAGTGCATACAATTTCTTGCCATTTCAGAAAACGGGAACTGTTTTTTTCCTTTAATACAAAGGTATTAATGATTCGACAAGACATACTTTACGGATCTAAACTAAACTTTATTTTGGTAAAATTATCAAAATGTCATTATAAATTACCTGTTGCCACTTTAAATAAGCATGACTTTTTGCATTTGCTTGCCTGTTTTAAATTAAAATGATCCACACAATATAAATATTAATAGAATATTAATCTAAAACGTGCCCAGGCTTATGCAAATATGGTATACAGTTAATCTCTGTTGATATTCTAAACACAGTGCTTATAATTACATACAACTAAAGTCTGTTAGAAAATTTCTAGATCCCCAGGGTTCTGCCCACCATCAGCAACAGCTTCATGTCCTTTTTATCAAAAACAATTGCATCACAACAATGATACAGCAAAGATAATTTCATCAAGCATCTGTTTGGTTCTATTAACTCGGCACAGCAGCCATTATGATCTAGGTTATGTTTCTAGCTACATTTTTGCTGTGTTGGATTTACCACCAGACTACAACACATCAAGATCCATAAAACCAACTGTACGTCTGCTAAATCATGAGAAAATCTATAATTTTAGATTGGAATAATTAAAGAAAGCAGCAACAGTTTAACTGGACAGGCTATTCTATGACCTAAACTCACTGATAAAATTCCCCAAATTAGCAGAATTCATATTACTGGGCTCTAAAATTTCCTCCAAAAATATTACTTCCAAAAAGTCGTCTATTCTCCCATTACAAACCACTGTATTCAGATCTTTACTTATATATGGCAGCACGTTAAAGGAGGAGGGAAGAGGAGAAATGGAAGGAAAGGAAAAGAAGGAGAGACCATGGAAATGAGGTGGCTTTCAATTAATGGCAGCTTGCCCTGGTCAAAGTCGCTGCCAGCTCTATCCCTGGGGCTTGCCTATTACCTGGTAACATCTCCCCACATGGCTTTGCAGAGATGCTCTGAGATGGAAGGTTGGGAGTATGGCATGAGCTGTTATCCTGATAGACATTGGGCGGGATTTTCCGTGCCTGCTGGCTTCGGGCGTGTTTGGCGGCATGAGCAGACGATATGGCAAGAAGGCCAGAAATTGGTTTCACGGTGTTGTGAAACCAGATTGCGATCGTCCGCTCAGCCCGTCGATGCCGGGCCGCGTTTCCCGCCATCAATAGTCAGGAACACCATTGTAATACATCTGCATTGCATTATAAGGCCAGCCCGCCAGAATCATCCCCCCACGCTGGATTGTCTGCCAACGTCGGCAGGAAAACATGCTGATGCAGAACACATCTTGACAAATGTGACGTGCGGAAGTTGGGACTTACCGCCAAGGCCTTGCTCACATCATGGACATCCGAGGACCAGAAGATGCTGGAGCCCGACAGCAATGGGAGAATGTTCATGGCATGCGGTTTGGATTCTTATGGACACAGCTCTGCCGCAAAGCAGCACATGGAAGTTGGAAAGTCACCGTTGAGGGTCTGATAACAATGGATGATGGTCGAGGGGGTGGAGAGGAAGGTTCAGCTGTGTTTGGGAGATGAAGATGTATCAGAGGGTGGGAGGGGAAGGTCTAGGATCAACTGAGAGAGGAAGAGGTGTCGATGAGGTGAAGTTGGGGGGGGCGGGGGAACAAAGGTGCCGGAGGGGTTGGTGGGGGGAAGGAAGGTGTCTGGGGAGGGGGAAGGTTAGGAGGGTGGAAGGAAGGTTTCAGGGCTGGCTGCGGTTGGGAGGAGGAGAACGAAGGTGTCAGGGAGGGGTGAGGTTGGTGGAGGAGGAATATGGGGAAGGAAAGAGGTTCCGAGGGAGGAAAGGGGTTCCGACCGGGGAAGGGATCCGGAGGGGGTTGCACATCCAGGTGAACATGCAAGGAAAGTCTCTGATGAGTCCATGACTGCCTCCTAGGGAGTGAACTCAGGGTGGGCATGGTATGAGGGAATGTTGAGAATGACCAAGGGCAGAGTGAGGCGGTAAGATTTGAGGGTGAGGTTTCAAGGGTAGCAATAGAAGGGATGGCAAGGGTGGTTGGTGGGACTCGGATGCATACACGGACCCTTGGGATGGGAAGGAGGAGGTTGGGAGGTGAACATGGACGGGGATGGATTTTCGGGAAGAAAGGGAATGTGCACATTCACCTGGATGTCCCCGAAGGAAAAGGGTTGTGGCTGGTGGGTCACAGAGGGGAGGTTGAAGGTGATGCTGGTGGGGCGGGGTGGGGGTTGGGGGTCAACTGTGATGGGGGAATGGAAATGGGTGGCTGGGAGAAGGAAAAAAATGGGGACAGCACAAAAAACCGAATCCAGACCATGCTGTCCAAATCGAAAGTGAAATGCAGTCGTGGTGGGCGAGGTCAGGTGCTCATGGGAGTGTGATCATACGCTGGCAGAGATGCAGGTCAGCTCAGATGGACAACTGAAAGCGAACTCCAGCAGGCAGCATTGAAAATGCTGTGGACATTGAGGAAGGATCCACATGCATGGGAGAGTGCTTGCGTGAGGCTCCAAAAGGCCCTGCCACACACACACACTTCTCCCTCCAGAATCACTTGTTGGCCAGCTGCTCCCTCTATGATGACAGAGGACGAGGTTGAGGGGGGTCACAGGCAAAGGGGGAGCAGAGGGAGTGGTCAGTCTCTGCGATCACTGAGTGGATGACCCAGGGGTTTCCAGCTGCCGCTCCTCCTTCCTTCGGGTGGCTGGGAGCCCTGGCCTGACTTCTCGAGGAGAAGGAGCACTTGGAAGGATGTTGAGGTGCCCCTTTTCCCTCTCGCACTGCCACTGCGGGAGTTCACCCATTGTTCCCGCGACGGAGTGCAGGTCTGCACACATTTCCGCAGTCTGCTGGACCAGGGCCTCCATGGCACCTGCCATCCTTCCCATGGAGACCTCCATACACACACATGTGGGTACCATTTTATCAGAGAGCAGGCAGGCAGGCAGAGTCCTCCGGCTCATGAGCCAACCTGCTGAGGGCTTCCAACAGCCCTGCATGAGGTTCCCCCGTATTCTATTGACTCTCCATCTAGAATTGGAAGGCCAAATCCAGAGGTTTGTCATCTGACTCGGACCTCACAGATGCCTCTTCCCGTGTGGTCCTCGAGTGCCATGAGCTTGGCTGCACCTGCCTCCTCCTGCTGCAGACGTGTCCTTGTGGTGACCACCAGATTGTGAACCCGAGTCTGCTCTAGATCTAGGTCCCACTGGTGGAGGGTGTGGGTAAGTACTGTGATGAGTTTCCAGGCTGCTTATTTCCAGCTCTTCAATGGAGGAGGCGTCCTCTTGGCTGGAGGTGAGGACATGGATGGAGCTGAGGGTCTGGCTGTCTGAGGATGTCGGTCGCTTGGCAGAGCTCCCTGTGAACCAAAGTAGAAATAAGTAGGGCCTGGCAGCAGAGTCAAAAGCACGAGAGAGAGCACTCACACTTGCACTGAGATGGGGATGATATGGTTCAGGATCCTTATGAGGGTATTCACTGCTGACCTCACCGTCACCGTGATGGCACGCTCCTCAAAGTGAGTGAGGAGCCTAATGTGGGCCACTTCACCCCTGGTCTGGGACCTCTCCCCGCTGATATAAGCAGGCTTCTCCTGCATGAAAACAGATGGAGAGCGCGTGAGCAGGACACATGGCACTGCGTGGAATGTTTGTGTGGTGAGTGGAGCCATGGACAGGATGAGGACGCAAGCTCGAGAGGGTATGAGCCTGATGGAGATGTGAGGGTGTGTGTGAGAGTTAGTGGTGTTGTCCCTTGAGGTGTGAGATCCCTGTGGATGTGTGATGGGTTTGTGAATGTGTCAGCTGAGAGTGATGAGAAGAGTGAATTACCCTGGCAGAACAGATGAGAGCATTCATCCTCTTCCTGCACTGAATGGTTCTGCCCACACAATAGAAAAAAATACTCATTTGCGATGATCAATGAGAAATTATAGCATTAACAACTAGTTTCTATTTATGTTAAGTTGAAATTAGGTTTGATACCTTCAGCATTCAGGACAGTGTTCAGATAAGTGTTATGTTTGACTTGTTCCCATAGTAAAACTTAGATACAGCAATAAGATAATCAACTCAAGTAAGATCAGAACAATGTTTAAGAACTTCCATGAATAGCTGACTTCAGTTTCTTCATGCCCAAACAATGTTTGCTAAAAGAAATTTGCTAAAAATTCCAAATGAATGGAAGTATTTACCCTTTACTTTAAATGTGACAACAGCCAATACCTTTTATGCAACTGACTCCTTCTACATATCTATCACTGGTTAATCAGGTTTATGTTGGTTGATCATATATAGCTACACATTTAGTAATTCAGATTAGGATTCCAAATAAAAAGGGTACAACAGAGGTGCCAGGCCTCCAAGAAAAAGTGAAGGCAATGCTTTTCATACAGCACCACACAATCTTGTATTCCTATCAAGAATTCGGAGATATTAGTAACACAGAAAAGAGACAACAAATGTAAAATAAAGTTTAAAAGTAATACAAAAAATGGACAAAGATATTTTAAACGTTTGAATAAACATTAACATGTTAAGGAATTACCTTCTTTCATTGTCCCTATGTTACGATCCACATGGAGACTAATAACGCAAAAGAATCCAACTTCCCAAATGACTCCAAAAGGAAGAAACCAATAGACATGATTTCATTTTAAAAATTTTTTACTGCAACAGTCAAACTAAAACAATTTATACATGAGAAGAGAATGATGATTGGTTGGCAAGTGGACTCTGCTTGGTAGAGGCGTTGCCATAAAGAATGCACGAGGGAACGGTAAACTATCAAGGTTTTGTTTAAATTCACACCAGGCAGGTTGACTCTGATTGGTCAAGACATTGGCAAGGGGAATGAACCAGGGAATGGTTATGCCCCAAGCTTTTATTTAGTTGAAAAAGACGCAATACCTGGAAGGAGAAATGTCCAGTTGCTTCACCATAAAATTGGAAAAGAACAAAAGCATGGAAATGAATGAATCAAGAATCCCACCAAGTGGTGATTCCTATATGCTGTGGTAAATGTGAGAGCTCAAGGGTATTACAGTCATGCCATGGAAATACTCCTATTAAAATTAAATCATTATGCATGTTCACACAATTCTATTTCTGCCAGTCCATGGAGCAATCTGCTATTCCTGCATTCAAAATAATTTTCCATATCTTACCTATGAAAAAGTTCTTTGAAGTTCGGAAAAAAAAATCCCTGTGACAAGTTACCATCCAATAGACTTAACTACGATGCACTGATGTCATCTTGATGTTAGATGCTTACCAGTTTAACAAGGCACAATCGAAATTATCACTTTAATGCCAAGATTTATAGCTCTGAAACTTCAGCCTTGTTCTAATTTCCTACAGGAAGCTGTAAAGTAAATGGATGTTAACATGATTTGAAAAAAGACGGGATGCAATAAAACTAAGATTATCGCTGAATTATGCAAATTCCATTCAAGTCTAATATTAAAACGGCAGTTTGGTGTGGTTACTTTTGTATTTAACAATAGAGTTAATGTGTCCAGTGCCATTTTTAAAATAATCCACATAGATTGTGGCCGTGTTGCTGGTATTTGATTTCCTTACCAGGACATGTCACCCTCACTGTCGTCTCCACTGTCTCTGATCTTATCACACCTCTGGCTTCTGACAGGTGAGAGCCAGCGGCCTGATTGACAACCACGTTCAACTCACCCGCGCATGAGGGGAGGGGCGTGGCCTCCTCTCTGTCACGCCCCACCACGCGCAGCCCCGCCCAGTCCCGCCCTCCTCGGGGAACGCACCAATCGCGGGGTCGGGAGGCGAAGGAAGTTTCGCGACAGCAAATCTGGTGTGCGGCAAAACCCTGGCGATAGCCTGGTCACGTGCAGTCTCTGACTGAAATACTAAGAGGGAGGTGGACAGAATGTCAATGTATAGTTTGTAACTATTATTTTTAAAAGATAATCCGCTTTTCCATAAAAATGGTAAGTGACTGAATTCTTTTAACTTTTATTTTACTCTGAAAATCAGTGTCCGCGCAGTTTAAAGAAGCAGATTACAAACTCTCAACTGCACAGAACTGGGAGACATCTACCATTAAAACAGCTTCCAGATTTGGACTGTTATTGTGCCTTTGCTTTCATGACATATTGAAGAGCAGAGTTAATGTGTTTTGTTTCATTCATTCACGGGATGTCGCTGGCAAGGCCAGCACTTACCGCTACTCCTCGCCTGGATTATGTGGTCAAGCCCTGTGGGACAGAACAGTATTATGAAAACCTGATGTTAGAACAGAGGTAATGCAACAGTGACTAATTTTGAAATGCTTGATTGTGTTTTCCAAAAGTAGGTGATTTTTTTTTTGTTACTGAGTTAATAACCAATATTTCTATTTGAAAAGCCGAATTGAGTTACAACAGGACTAATAAGTGACATGTCTTAGGCTCATAATACCAGTAAATGCTTGATTGAAAAATTTTTTATCATTTTCAAATTCCTTATGTTTTTCCAAAACAAAATATTGCCCTAGTAATCACCAATTTCAATCCAAAATCCTTAAACCTATTCCAATTGTTAGCTATCTGTGCGTTCCACTTGTCCTTGCTGTTTAGCTTTGACTCAACTTTGATTTTCATTAAACCTTCTACATAGTTACACATTTTAGACACAAGTATACTTTAAACAGCTTCAAATTCTGTATAGCAGCAAGAAGGACAATATTTGTATTATTTACAAATGCAAAACATTGCTTTAATAGCAGAGTAGAGCTGTTTTGTGTGTACGTTTTCAATGATTAGGACAATCCTGCAGCAATCTCCTGGGCATGAGATGATTGACTTCCAACAACCATAACAATCTGACTCCAACCAGTGGAGATCCTCCCCACCACCCCCTCTTCCTGGAGTCCCATTGATTTCAACTTCACACACACTCAGTCAAATGCTCCTTGATGTCAAGGGCAGCCATTCACACCACCTCTGGAATTCAGCTCTTTTGCTCATGTTTGGACCCAAGGCTGTAATGAAGTCAAGAGCTGAGTGGCACTGGCAGAACCAAAATTGAGCATTGGTGAGTAGGTTGTGTAAGTGCTGCTTGATAGCATTGTCGATGACACCTTCCATCACTTTGCTGATTATTGAGGTAGACTGATGGGGTGGTAATTGGCAAGATTGGGTTTGACCTCTTTGTAGACAGAACATACCTGGGCAGTTTTCCACTTTGGGTATGGTAACTACTGGAACAGTTTGACTAGGGGCACAGCTGGTTCTGGAGCATGCATCCTCCGCGCAATAACTAAGATGTTATAGGGATCCATAGCCTTTGCTGTTTCCAGTGCACTTAGCTATTTCATGATATGTGAAGTAAATCAAATTGTTTGAAGACAGGGATTTGTGATGGTACAGAATTTGGGAGGAGGCAAGATGGATCATGCACTTGGCACTTTTAGCTGAAAATGATTGCAAATGCTTCAGCCTTGTCTTTTGTACACAAGGTTGAGCCCCAGCCTCCAGTCCATTACGCCCCAGGTTCATGGACTTGTGCACCACTAGAGTAGCTTTCACCTGGATTGGATTTGCACACGTTCCATTAACCAGAATGTGACAAGAAGAAACAGAACATTCAAACATAAGAGTTCACCAGCAAATAAGGTCAGAGTAGGCAAAAATGGTAAAAATACAGAATTAAAGTCACTTTAGATGAATGCACATAGCATTCATAGAAACATTGAAAATAGGAGCAGGAGTAGGTCATTCGGCCCTTCAAGCCTGCTCTGCCATTCAATGTGATCATGACTGATCTGCTATCTCAACACCATACTCCTGCACTCTCCCCATACCCCTTGATGCCTTTAGAGTCTAGAAATCCTTCTTTTTCCTCCTCAAATATATTCAGTGACTTGGCCTCCACAGCCTTCTGTGGTAGAGAATTCCACAGGTTCACCATCCTCTGAGTGAAGACGTTTCTCCTCATCTCAGTCCCAGAATGCCTATGCCATATCCTGAGATTGTGAGCCCTTGTTTTAGAACTTCCAGCCAGAGGAAACATTATCCCTGCATCCAGTCTGTCCAACCTTGTCAGAATTCTATATTTCAATGAGATCCCCCCCTCATTCTTCTAAACTCTAGTGAATACAGGCCTAGTCGTCCCATTCTCACCTCATATGACAATCCTGCCATCCCAGGAATCGGTCTGCTGAACCTTTACCGCACTCCCTCCATGGCAAGTATATCCTTTCTTAGGTAAGGAAACCCAAAACTGCACAAACTACTCCAAGTACTATATACAAGTACACAATACTCCAATACTGCACACAATACTTGACAAGACCCTGTACAGCTGTAGTATGACATCCTTGCTCCTGTACTCAAATCCTCTTGCAATGAAGGCCGACATGCCATTTGCCTTCTTAACTGCTTGCTGCACCTCACGCTTACTTTCAGTAATTGGTGCACAAGGACACCCAGGTCCCTTTGTACATTAACATATCCCAATCTATCACTATTTAAATAATACTCTGCCATTCTGTTTTTCCTACCGAAGTGAATAACTTCACACTTGCACTGCACCTGCCATGTATTTGGCCACTCAATCAACCTGTCTAAATACCTTGAAGCCTCTTAACATCCTCCTCACCACTCACATTCCCACCAAGTTTCATGTCGTCAGCAAACTTGGAAATATTACATTTGGTTCCCTCATCCAAATCATTGACATATATTGTGAATATCTGAGGCCCAAGCACTGATCCCTATGGTACCCCACTAGCCACTCCAAAAATGACCCATTTATTCCTCCTGTCTGTTAACCAATTCTCAATCCATGCCAATATATTAAGCCCAATCCCATGTGCTTTAATCTTACACACTAGCCTCTTATGTGGGACTTCATCAAAAACTTTCTGAAAATCCAAATACATCACATCCACTGGTTCTCCTTTATCTATTCTGCTAGTAACATCCTCAAAAATGTCAAACATGATTTCCCTTTCATAAATCCATGTTGATTTGTCTAATCGCGTTGATAATTTCTAAGTGTCCTGTTTTCATATCCTTTATAATGGACACTAGCATTTTCCCAACTGCTGATGTTAGGCTAACCGGTCTGTAATTCCCTGTTTTCTCCCTCTTTTAAATAGTGGGGTTACATATACCACCCTCCAATTTGCTGGGACTGTTCCAGAATCTACAGAATTTTGGAAGATGAAAACCAACGCATCCACTTTTTCCATGGCCACCTGCTTTAGTACCTTGAGTTGTAGATTATCAGGCCCTGGGGATTTATCAGCTTTCAGTCCCATTAATTTCTGCAGCACTTTTTTTTTTAGTAATTTTCTTCTCGATTCCTCCTCCTTACTAGACCCTTGATTCTCTAGCATTTCTGGGAAATTATTTGTGTCTTCTTCTGTGAAGACAGAACTGAAGTACTTGTTTAATTGCTCTGTCATATCAAGATGGATGAATTGATAGCACAAATGGAAGTCAGTGAGTATGATGGCCACTTCAGAGAACATGGTTGCAAAGTGAATCGCAGCTGGGACCTAAATATCAAAGGATTTTTGACATTTTGGAAGGACAAAGAGAAAAGATAAGGAGGTGGGATAGCTCTGTTAATGAAGATGAGATCCTTCAGTAATGAGAAATAATCTTGTTTCGGAGGATCAAAATGTTGAATTGATTTGGGTGGTGATAAGAAATAGCTCCGGGCATGCTTTTCTACATTCTTCATTCATTCCAGAGGATGAAATGTGGTGCATGGAAATGGTAGAATGAGGGATATCCCGGGCCATAATGTTACAGATTGCAGTCCGATATGATTCTGCTGCTGCTGATGACTTTATTCTTTCATAGGATGTGAGCTTCACTGGTTGGGCCAGCATTTATATTGCCCTTGAGAGGGCGGTGGTTTGCAAAAGAAGCAAATGCGATGTGAGAAAAAACTTTTTCACATGAGTACCTCGGGTTTGGAATGCACTGCCTGGAAGTGTGGTGGAGGCAGATTCAATCGAGGCATTCAAGAGGGCATTAGATGATTATTTGAATAGGAACAATGTGCAAGGGTACGGGGAAAAGGCAGGGCAATGACACTAGGTCATAATGCTCATTTGGAGAGCCGATGCAGACACAATGCTGAATGGCCTCCTTCTGTGCTGTTAAAATTCTGTGAAGTGCTGCAGTCCATCTAGTGTAGGTACACCCACAGTGCAGTTCGGGATGGAGTTCCAGGATTTTGACCCAGCAACAGCGTTGGAACGGCAATATAGTTCCAAGTCAAGATGGTGTGCGGCTTGGACGAGAACTTGGAGGTGGTGCTGTTCCTATGCATCTGCTTCCCTTGTCCTTCTAGATGGTAGATGTCGCAGGTTTGGAAGGTGCTGTTGAAAGAGCCTTGGTGAGTTGCTGCAGTGCATCTTGTAGATAGTACCACTATATGTTGGTGGCGGAAGGAGTGGATTTTGAAGGTGGAGGACGGGGTGCCAATCAAGTAGGCTGCTTTGTCCTGGGTGGTGTCAAGCTTCTTGAGTGTTGGAATTGCATTCATCTAGGCAAGTGAAGAGTATTCCATCACACTCCTGACTTGTACATTGTAGATGGTGGACAGGCTTTGCGGAGTCAGGAGGTGAGTAACTCTCTGCAGAACTCCCACCTCCCTTCTGACCTGCTCTTGTAGTCATAGAATGATTCTAGGATTAAACAACTGTAGCTATGACGATAGATCGGAGCGGTTGGGTCTGTTTTCCTTGGAAAAAAGAAAGCTGAGAGGAGACTTGATAAAGATATTCAAGATCCTGAGGGAAATGGACAGGGTAAATAGTAAGAAACTATTCCCACTGAAGAGTACATCATAAACTAGAGGGTCCAGATTCAAAATAATGGGCAAAAGGAGTAGAAGTGATATAAGGAAATTTTTTTTCACCCAGAGGATGGTTGGAGTCTGGAATGAGCTTCCTGAAAGAATGGTAGAGGCAGGTTTGATCGAGGTATTCAAAAGGGAAATTGTTTTTTAGATAGCAATCCATGTACAAGGTTACAGGGATAAGGTAGGGGAGTGGGATTAGTTAGAATTTTCTTTCAGTGAGCCAGCGCAGACTCAATTGGCTGAATGGCCTCCTTCTGCACTGTAAGGATTCTGTGGCTGGTCCAGTTCAGTGTCTGGTCAATGATAACCCCAGGATGTTGATAGTGGGAGATTCAACGATCGTAATGCCATTGAATGTCAAGGAGAGATGGTTGGATTCTCTTTTGTTGGTAATGGCCATTTCTTGGCACTTTGTGGTGTGAATGTTACTTGCCACTTATCAGTCCAAGCCTGGATATTGTCCAGGTCTTGCTGAAAATGGGCACAACTGCTTTAGTATCTGAGGAGTCGCGACTGCTGCTGAGCATTGGGCAATCATCAGTGAACGTCCCCACCTTTTGACCTTATGATAGAGGGAAGATCATTGATGAAACAGCTGAAGTTGGACCTAGGATACTACCCTGAAGAACTCTTGCAGTAATGTCCTGCAACTAAAATGATTGACCTCCAGCAACCACCCCCATCTTCCTTCTGTGCTAGGTATGACTCCAAACAGTGGAGAGTTTTCCCCCTGATTCCCATTGACTCCAGTTTTGCTAGGGCTCTTTGATGCCACACTCTTTCAAATGCTGCCTTGATGTCAAGAGCCTCACCTCAGGAGTTCAGCTCTTTTATTCATCTTTGGATTAAAGATGTATTGAGGACAGGAACTAGGCTGCCCTTGCAAACCCAAACTGAGCATCAGTGAGCAAGTTGTTTCTGAGTAAGTGCCCCTTGATAGCACTATCGAGGACCCCTCGTGCAATTGATGTAGTTTATATGGATTTCAGCAAAGCTTTTGACAAGGTCCCACATGGGAGACTTATAAAGAAGGCAAATGCACATGGGACACAGGGTAATTTGATGAGGTGGATTCAAAATTGGCTTAGTTTTAGGAGGCAGAGGGTGATGACAGAAGGATGCTTTAGTGACTGGAAGCCAGTGAACCCAGTGGCATACCACAGGGATCTGTGCTGAGTCCCTTTATTATTTGGCATTTATATAAATGACATAGATGACTATGTGGGGGGGAGGATTAGTAAGTTTGCGGATGACACAAAGATTGACCGGGTGGTTAACAGTGAGGTTGAGTGTCTTGGGCTACAGGAAGATATAGATGGAATGGTCAAATGGGCAGATTAGTGGCAGATGGAAGTTAACCCTGAAAAGTGTGAGGTGATACACTTTGGAAGGAGTAATTTGACAAGGAAGTATTCAATGAACGGCATGACACTAAGAAGTTCTGAGGAACAAAGGGACCTTGGCGTGTGTGTCCATGGATCTCCTGAAGGCGGAGGGGCATGTTAGTGGGGGCGGGTGTAAAAGGCATATGGGACACTTGCCTTTATCAATCGAGGCATAGATTACAAAAGTAGGGAGGTCATGTTGGAGTTGTATAGAACCTTGGTGATGCCACAGCTGGAGGACTGTGTGCAGTTCTGGTATAGGAAGGATGTGATTGCACTGGAGGGAGTGCAGAGAGATTCACCAGGATGTTGCCAGGGATGAGACATTTAAGTTATGAAGAGAGGGTGGATAGACTTGGGTTGTTTTCGTTGGAGCAGAGAAGACTGAGGTGCGATCTGATCGAGGTGTACAAGATTATGAGGGGCATGGAAAGGGTGGATAGGGAGCAGTTGTTCCCCTTAGTTGAAGGATCAGTCACGAGGGGACATAAGTTCAAGGTGAGGGGCAGAAGGTGGAATTTGAATTGAATAAAAATCTGGAATTAAAAGTCTAATGATGATCATGGAAACCAAGGTCGATTGTTGTAAAAACTCATCCGGGTCACTAATGTCCTTTAGGGAAGGAAATCTGCTACCCTTACCTGGTCTACGTGTGACTCTAGACAGCAACGTGGTTGATTCTTAAATGCACCCTGAAATGGCCTAGCAAGCCACTCAGTTGTATCAAACCACTACAAAGTCTCAAAAAAGGCATGAAACCAGACAGATCACCTGATATCAACCTAGGCACTGGAAACAACAATGGCAAACTCAGCCTTGTCGACCCTACAAAGTCCTCCTTCCTAACATCTGGGGGCTAGTGCCAAAATTGGGAGAGCTGTCTCACAGACTAGTCAAGCAACAGCCTGACATAGTCATATTCACGGAATCATACCTTAAGACAATGTTCCATCATCACCCCTGTCCCACCAGCAAGACAGACCCAGCAGAGGTGGCGGCACAGTAGTGTGCTCTCGGGAGGGAGTTGCCCTGGGAGTCCTCAACATCAACTCCGGACCCCATGAAGTCTCATGAAATCAGATCAAACATGGGCAAGGCAACCTCCTGCTGATTACCATGTGCTGCCCTCCCTCAGCCAATGAATCAGTGTTCCTCCATGTTTAACACCACTTGGAAGAAGCACTGAGGGTGGCAATGGTGCAGAATGTACTCTGGGTGGGTGACCTCAATGTCCATCACCAAGAGAGGTTCAGTAGCACCACTATTGACCGAGCTGGCCGAGTCCTAAAGGACATAGCTGCTAGACTGTGTTTGTGGCAGGTGGTGAGGAAACCAACAAGCATACTTGACCTCATCCTCACCAACTTGCCTGCTGCAGATGCGTCTGTCCATGGCAGTATCGGTAGATATGCCCACCCCACAGTCGTTGTTGAGATGAAGTCCTGCCTTCATATTGACGATACTCTCCATCGTGTTGTGTGGCACTACCACCATGCTAAGTGGGATAGATTTAGAACAGATCTAGCAACTCAAGACTGGGCATCCGTGAGGCGCTGTGGGGCATCAGCAGCAGCAGAATTGTACTCGACCACAATCTGTAATCTCATGTCCCAGCATATCTCCCACTCTACCATTACCATCAAGACAGGGGATCAACCCTGGTTCAATGAAGAGTGCAGGAGAACATGCAAGGACCAGCACCAGGCATACCAAAAAATTAGGTGTCAAGCTAGTGAAGCCATAACACAGGATTACTTGCGTTCAAAAAGCATAAGCAGCAAGTGGTAGACAGAGCTCAGCGACCTCTCAACCAACAGATTAGATCTAAGCTTTGGAGTCCTGCCACATCCAGTTGTGAATGGTGGTGGACAATTAAACAATTCATTGGAGGAGGTTCCATAAATATCCCCATCCTCAATGATGGGGGAGCCCAGCACATCAGTGCAAAAGTTAAGGCTGAAGCATTTGCTACAATCTTTGGACAGAAGCACTAAGTGGATGGTCCATCTCGGCCTCCTCTGGAGGTCCCTCGCATGACAAATGACGGTCTTCAGCCATTTCAATTCACTCCACATGATATCAAGAAACAGCTGAAGGCGCTGGATAGTGCAAAGGCTATGGGTCCTGACAATATTCCAACAACAGTACTGAAGACTTGTGCTCCAGAACTTGCCGCACCCCTAGCCAAGCTGTTCCACTACAGCTTCAACACTGGCATCTAACCAGCTATGTGGAAAGCTGCCCAGGTATGTCCTGTACACAAAAAGCAGGACAAATCCATCCTGGCTAATTACCGCCCCATCAGTCTACTCTTGATCATAGCAAAGTAATGGAAGGGTTCATCAAGTGCTATCAAGCGGCACTTGCTTAGCAATAACCTGCTCGCTGACGCCCATTTTGGGTTTTGCCAGGGCCACACTCAGCTCCTGACCTCATTACAGCCTTGGTTCAAAAATGGACCAAAGAGCTGAACTCCTGAGGTGAGATGAGTGACTGCCCTTGACATCAAGGCCACATTTGAAGGAGTGTGGCATCAAAGAGCCCTAGCAAATCTGGGGTCAATGGAAATCAGGGGGAAAACTTTCCTCTGGCTAGAGTCATACCTAGCACAAAACAAGATAGTTGTGGTTGTTGGAGGTCATTCAACTCAGTTCCAGGATATCACTGCAGGAGTTCCTCAGGGTTATTGTCCTCGGCCCCACAATCTTCAACTGCTTTGTCAGTGACCTTCCATCCGTCATAAGGTCAGAAGTGGGGATGTTCGCTGATGATTGCACCGTTCGCGGCTCCTCAGATACTGAAGCATTCCATATCCAAATGCAGTAAGTTCTGAACAATATCTAGGCTTGGGCTGACAAGTGGCAAGTAACATTTGTGCCACACAAGTGGCAGGCAATGACCATCTTCAACAAGAGAGAATCCAACCATCGACGGTTGATGTTAAATGACATTATCATCACTGAATCACCCACTATCAATGGTTACCATTGACCAGAAACTGAACTGGATTAGCTATATAAATACTGTGGCTACAAGAGCAGGTCAGAGACTAGGAATCCTGTGACGAGTAGCTCACCTCCTGACTCCCCAAAGGCTGCTCACTATCTACAAGGCACAAATCAGGAGTGTGATGGAATAATCCCCACTTGCCTAGATGAGTGCAGCTCCCACAACACTCAAGAAGCTTGACACCATCTAGGACAAAGCAGCCCGCTTGATTGGCACCATATCCTCAAACATTCACTCACACCACCACTGACGCACAGTAGCAGCAGCGTGTACCAGCTACAAGATGCACTGCAGGAATTCACCAGGACTCCTTAGATAGCATCCTCGAAACCCATGGCTACTATCATCTAGAAGGGCAAGGGCAGCTGATAGATGGGAAAATCACCACCTGGAAGTTTCCCTCAAAGCCGCTCACCATCCTGACTTGGAAATATATCTCCGTTCCTTCACTGTCACCGGGTCAAAATCCTGGAACTCCCTTCCTCACAGCACTCTGTGTGTACCTACACCACATGGACTGAGGCGATTCAAGGAGGAAACTCGCAATCACCTTCTCGAGGGCAACTAGAGATGGGCAGCCAGCGAAGCCCACTTCTTGTAAATGAATTTAAGAAATCGGAGGTATACTTACATAGTTCATAAAAATATCGTGAACAGGTTCAGAAAATAATCCAAAAGACTAATGGAATCCTAATTAGAAATCATGCCTCAGTTATACAAAACCCTGGTTAGGCCACACCTAGATACTATCAGTAATTCTAGCAACCACACATTTGGAAGGATATATTGGCCTTGGAGGGAGTGCAATGTAAATTTACCAAAGTGATGCCTGTACTCCAAGTGTTAAGTTACAAGGAAAGATTAACAAACTATGGTTGTATTCTCTGGCAATAGGAAGGTTAAGGGGTGATTTTCATTGCAGTTTTCAAGATAATAGGGGAACAGTTTGAGCGGACAGAGAGAACTTATTTATTAGCAGGGAATCTTGGACTAGGTGGCATAATATAGAGCTTTTCAGGAGTTAAATTTGGAAACACTTTGCACAAAGGGTGGTAGAAGTTTGGAAATCTCTTCTGCAAACAGAATTGATGCTAGATCAATTGTTAATTTTTAAAGCTGAGATTGATTGATTTTTGATGAACAAAATGGTCTCAGATGAATCATGATCTCATAATGACAGAACAGGCTTGAGTGTTTTAACGGTTCCTATTCGTATTTCCCAATTAGCAAAAACTTTGAAAGAATGCACATCAACCTAGATAACATATGTAAGTTCAAAGCCTAACGTGTTTAAAATATATGTAGTAATATATGCTCTTTTTCCATTTCCAGGCGAGCACTATGATAGCGGTTGGTCTGACAGTTGCTGCTGCAGCATTTGCAGGTTTGTACTGAAAGACAAATAGACGTATTACTAAGGTCCTTTGTTCACCTGTTTTCTTAGTTTTATTCATATAACCCTCATGTTTGCAGATATGCACATTTTTATCCCAAGGCTATGTTGTCAGCTTATCATGAGTAGAATTTATTTTCATGGATATGGATTTTACTACATTTACACACTTCACTCATTATTATACGGGGTTCATACCAAGTCAGGCCACTTATAGGTTCCACATAGTTCACTTCATCTTTTATGCTGTAAAATGCAATATAATCAAATCAGGTAGTACCATCTTATGAGTAAAATAAGGGCACATCCTATCACAGTTTTTAATATTTCCTACACCAGCCTTAAGGTTGTTTAAAATTAGAATTACTTAGTCTTATGCATCCAGTGAATTGATACAGCCCGATTTGCAGAATCTTGCACAGGACTTTTGCAACCAAGAAGAGTTTGGGTCGATGTAAAATCCACAATCCAAAAGCAAATTTTTATTGTAAGGAACATATGGCTGTGATGCTTCTGAGCAGTCAAATAACCTGTTACCTTTCACTATTTTGGTTCATTCATAAAGATCACTTGATAGGCAATTGATATTGGTAAAACCCTACAGTAGTACAAGTCATGAGGTGAAATTTTGCATTCGAAAAATTGTGTTCCCTAAATAATTTACTTGGATTAAACTTTTAAAATAATGTTCCCAGTGGCACATCCATTAACCTGAGGAATGCCAGCTTTGTGCTCGACCAAACACATACTGAAAAGACTGATGGGAGCAATGAAAGGATTGCAAGCAGTAAAACTACAGAAAGAATGGGACGATGCATTGAATGATGCAACACAGCAGGATCCTTGTAGCTGTGTTGGCTGTTTTGTAGAGCTATCTAATTACTGCCATTCCCATACTTTTTATCCATAGCTCTGTAAAGCTTTTCCCTTCAAATATTTATACAATTCCCTTTTGAAAGTTACTATTGAATCTGCTTCTACTACCATTTCAGGCAGTACATTTCAGATTACAACAACTGGCTTTTTTAAAAAAGAATAAACTTTCTTGTGGGTTCTGGTTTTTGCCAACCACGTGGGGTGAAAAGGGATTCAACCCCAAATCTTAAGTGCGAATGTGCTAGTTGGCACAATTGGAGAGGGGGAAGGGGGTTGCAGTACAAGTGAGATTTGATATGTTACAGCATTTGAGAAGTAGTTAACAAAAGTGCAATCATGAGGCTGTTACCCGTTATGCCCAGGGTAAAATGTCATAATCTCAAAGCCTACAACCGCTAGCCAATGCCAAGGGCCTTTGTTGAGTCGGTGTGGCACATGTGGGTACCTCCACAGCTGCTCCTTCCTTGGGTATGTCTGCTGGATGGTTCTAAATCCCTGGCTGAACGTCTCTACACACTGTGCTCTGGAAATCCCTCCTTACACTTTCTTTGCATAGAGAAACCTATGGGGCAGAATCTTGCCCTTGGATGGTGGGTGGGCCCCACTGGCTTGGTGGCGGGCGGGCAACCGACCCCCGCCACTGAAACGGGGTGTGCTGCCATTTTAAGTGGGCGGGCCAATTAAGGCCCGCCCAGCAGCATCCCCGACAGAAAGCGCTATGAGCTTCCTGTGTGGGGGGTGGGGGTTTGTGTGGGGGGAGGGGGGGGGGGGGGGGTGTGGGGGGGGGAGAATCCCCAGCTGTCAAAATGTACTCTTTCGCGCATGCACGTGAAAGAGTGCACTTCTCCCTGAAGCAAAGTCCTGTCTCAGGGAGATTACGGACAGTGGAAAAAACTTTAAAAATAGAAACAATAAAAAATTATTGACAATGTCACACGGAATGGGACATGTTAAAAAAAACACACAATCTTTATTATTTTTGTTCAAAACAGACATGAAACTTTATCCCGCCAGCGGATGAAGTTTTATCAATAATCAGAAGCCCACTGGGCCTACTGGCCTGCCCGCCAGCCAGCCTTAAGTTTGGCCGGGCAGGTCTTTAAGTACTTTAACTAGCCCGTCAATGGTCTCAATTGACCATTGGCATGTCGGCGGACGGACAGCTGATTTCGCTCTCTGCCCGCCTTCCTAAAAATTTAAATAGCCCGGGATGACGTTGGGGATTCCTCCCGACATCATCCCGTGTCATTTTCCTCTCAGCGACCGGGCCCTGCCCCCAAATCACCGAGGGGAAAATCCTGGCCATGGAGACTGGTTTAACCAAATTACAAAGATGTCACTTACTCCTCGGTGCCTGCCCAGACAGTGTCAGTCTTTTCTGACAACTTGACATCATCTATTTTTAAACCCTCCTCTGCTATTATAAGTGCAGTTGTAGCAATGCAGTAGACATGTAGTGTCCTTGATGGCCTAACGATACCTCTGAGAGGCACCGTCCCTTTATTCCTTTTCCCATTTCAATTGAGGCACCTAGCCTATGTTCTCATGGGAACATGGCTACTCTGATTATTGTTCTATACTTACTTCTGTTCGTTGAATTTAATTAGCTGCATTACCCATTATTCTCTTTTAATTGCCTAACTTTTCCTACTAACCCCGTTTTCCTACAGTTATCACTATCTTCAAGTCTTAATGGTGTCTTGGGTAATACAAAAGTAAAATAAAACACATGTGTATAGATATTCTTGGGATGACACGGTAGCCATATTCTAACAGGTAATACTTCCAATTAAGCATTTGTCCTAATAAGCAACTAGTGAACATACTGGAGGACTCTCAGATTTAAGTTATAGCTTCTACATGCAGGCTATTTTTTGTTTTTGTTCTTCCTTTTTAGGCCGCTATGCTGTTAAAGCTATGAAGCATATGGAACCCGCTTTGAAACAAACCATTCAATGCCTGCCCAAGTCGGTTAGTTTCTGCCTTGCTGTTCAGTTTATTCAACAATGATAAATTACACACAAAATCTAAGGGGATATCTAGATGAATAAAAATAGTTCCTAAACTTGCACGTGCTCAAGATACAAGTTCTTGGAGGCTGTAAAATCTCCTAATTAATTTTTGGATTTTATATGTCTTAAAATGGCTTCTTTGCCCCTAAGTGGAAAACAACAAATTTTTGGGAATATACCAAGATTTGGACCAATTAAAGTCAACTGTTTTGATTTGAACTGGCCACCAGGTTCTTATTTTCACCATTTGGATTAAAATCGCATGGCCATATAAAAATAAAATTCAACCAAATTTAATTGTTTCCTTTACACAGTCTTTGCTGTTGAATACACCAATTAGAATGAGCATCAGTACCTTGAAAAAGATAATTAGAATACAAACAATACAAGGAGCACAAGTGCAAATTCAAAATTTTTAGTGACAAAGTCTGCATTTTCTCAAACTTGAGGAAGTGCACCAATTTTACATAAATAAAAATACTGCACATGATTTGAAATTCACTAGATGATTGCAGATCTGCACGTCTACTAAATAACGTGGCTCAAAGGGGAACAATAACGTTTATTGGGTGTGTAGATGTTTATGAACTGGAACAACTAAAAAATATTTGCATTTTTCCTGAGCTATTTTTCGGAAAATCAGCATTCGGGGAAATTTCACTTTTCTAAACATTAATCTTCCTCATCTGATTCTTCCTCTGGTGATATTAAGTATTGTGAATGATGTTTTTAAATTGTTTTCTATATTTATGAATGGTTTAACATTTCCTTTTCAAAAATAAATTATATTTTTATATTAATGTTCTTTCACCTCTGGATCCTAGGTTCAAATTTAAATCAGACTCTTGTTCCTTTTCCTGTCCTGTCAGAATCTGAAAGGAAACAAATGTGCATTGCTTCAAGTTGTTCTTAAAAGTGCTTTATAAATTTATATTAAATTATGGTCTTGCTCAGAGAAGCTATAAGGATTGCTCCAGGAGCACTGCCAAACCAACAAAATCAAAACCATGAATTCAAGAGCAGGGCAGAGACCAGATCTTCTGCAACAAGTAATTCAACCCCTGAAACCCTCAAAGCTTTTCCAAAATATATTGAGCTCAAGCCAGAGGAGTGATGGAACACTCACCACACCTCTGGATATGCACAGCCACAACACCCGGGTCAACACCGTTCAGGACAGGGGAACTTGCTTGTTCAGCAGACTTAATATTTACCTTCCTGTCGGTATTGGATGCACTGTGATTGCAATATGCACGTTCTACAAAATACACTGCAGCAACTCAGCTAAGGTTGCTTTAACAGCATCTCCCAGCAACTTCTTCAAGAACATTATGTATTAGAATTATCACCATCTCTCATCTCGAGCACCATCCAGACTTGAATGTATATCACTTCTTGCATTGTTATTGGGTTAAGATCCTCTCACTTAACACTATCAGAAGGGCTGCAGTGATTTAAGGAAAATAATAAATAGCATGTTGTCAGCCAAGTAGGATGATCAGATTTAGACTTGCAAGTTTTGCCCACATCCAGAGAACAAACTTAATTAGGTTTGAAGCATTGTATTGCAGAAGCTAATCCATGCCTTCCACTGAAAAGATGACATATTATATTTGGAGTCTGTTTGCACACTGCAAGTTGATGTACAGTTTTTTAGTGTGTTGAAACTGCTTTACAAGAGCATAACATCTAATATCTATTGTTGATCATTCCACAAGTGCATTCTTGAACTACTTCTGGTGTAAATAATTGTTGTAGCTTTTGGATAATTGTACTTTTTGGCTTCCTGCATTCACTTGCCACAAATTCTTAGGTTTCATATCAAAATAGGTCTTGCATATTACAGTGACAATATTGCAGAAAATTGATTTTCATTTCAGGCTTTCAGTGGATACTACAGGGGTGGATTTGAGGCTAAAATGACCAAGAGAGAGGCAGCTCTTATTTTGGGAGTGAGGTAAAACAACATTTTAATTTACAATAAAATATCCTTAATGACACAGCTACTAATGGTCATAAATATCTTTTTAGCCTATTACATTTTTAAATAATCTCCAAGTTGTTGACAATTAGTTTATGCTGGTCTTGAACTATTTGACATATCCCTGAGTTGTTGCTATTAAGTAGTTATGCTGGCACTCAGTGTCATTCTATGCACTCTGAATAATACCACTACTGTAGTAATTCTTGGTTATTCCCCAAAATCCCAAACTGACCTGGAATCTTCATGCAGTCTACACTGATCCAAATGTGTTCAATTGAAGTAACGCAAAAAAGTGTGTCAGCATGTGCATGCTTTTCTAAATCAATCTGGCCCACCTTGGAAGATGTCACAATGCATAGTGTTCACTTGAACCATTTTTATAGTAGCAAGTAGACTGTTCTGACTCTGTTCAATTAATAAGCCACAGGGCAACTGACCATCAGATACCCAGATGTGGTTATTCTTGCATGATGTCAAACGTCATACTTTTAAAATGTACTTTTGGTTTAACAATCTGTCTGTTAATAGTCCTACAGCTAATAAGGTTAAGGTCCGAGAAGCGCACAGGAGGATCATGGTGCTTAATCACCCAGACAAAGGTGAGCTCATCTGGTCAAAATTGGGTGTGTCTATTAAATGTGTTGGATTGTAGTCTTCACTTTAAACATATTGAAGAAAATGGTTTGTTTGACAGGTGGATCTCCTTATCTTGCATCTAAAATCAATGAAGCTAAAGATTTACTGGATTCTCAGAACAAAAAGTGACCTTGCAGGAAGACAAGTTAAACCATCATTTTTTTGAGGATATATTATGGTTTTATGGTCTGCTATTCAGCTTATTTAATCATGTAATCCAGAATCTACTTCAAATAAATCATCTAATGTTCAAAGATGTTTTTTCTGTACATTAAAGAATCATTTTTAGAATTAGGGCTCATTAATATGAGGGGATCATAAGCAGCATTCCCTCTAAGCTGCACAAGTGGTTTTCCCTTCATGTTGTGCGTGGCCCTCTTGGAGAATACACAGTGCAACAAACAGGCCGCTCACAGTGAAGGAAAATTAGCGGGAACATTGGACGTAGAACCAAATTGTCCAAGCAGCAAAGACTCCTAATTGGATTTCCTCTTTCAAAATAATTTCATATTTAAAATAGGAATTCTAACAAGTGTTGCTATGTAAAATAAGATGTAAATCCTCAGCACATACCAATTCAATTGTTCGTAGAGGTTTTAAGGATATGAAAATGATAAAAATGAAACACATTGATGAAGTCCATCATAGAGGAAATACAAGCTTAATAAAATTGCTTTAAGCATTCCCTGAAGATTCTTTGGGCCACCGTCTTCGCCACCAGTTTCTCCTTTCAGCCGAGGCCTTGGTACTGGATGTAAGGTTTGTAACAATTTCACTTTACGCAAGGTTTGTAGCTATTTTTTTAAAAGTAAAATTAAATTCACTTGACTATTTCCTGCATTCGGAATGTTTCCATTACCATTTTATCAGAGAACTAAGTCTTCAGGCAATAGGAAGGTTGTGGTGATGGGGTTCTGGTTTCTAGATTTGGCACTCTACTCAATTGGTGGTTTACTTATGGCTTTCACTGGGCATTTGCACTTTGAAAATTCCTAAACTACAAGGCAGCAGTAATGCCTTCTTCAGAGCCTGAGAAAATGGTCAAGCAGTGAGGATTTTTTAGGTGGAAGATCCTACACTATTGGTAACTGTACTTGGTCATTCAAGTATCAACTCATGCATATTGTAGCAGCCCTACTAAAACATCATTTTAATAGGAGAGGTCTCAACTGGGATTCCTCAAAAGACAAAATTTGCATTTATATATAGCAGCTTTCAGTTCAGAACATGCTACATTTGTATTATAGGGAAACATGGCAGCCAAGTTACATTCATTAAACTCCCACATCAGAACTTAGATAATGACCAGATAATCTGCTTTTTAGGTGATGAGGTATAAATTATGGCTAGGTCATCAAGGAGAACTCTCCTGCTATTCTTCAAAATAGGGCCATGGGATCTTTTATGTCCTTTGTAAAATAGATGTGGGCTTCTGTTTAAGATCTCATCTATAAGACAGCACCTCTGACAGTGCAGGACCCCCTCAGTATTGCACTGGACTTTCAGCCTAGTTTAAATGCCTGCTGTCAAATAGTATTTGCATTGGATGCACTTAAAACCAAAATGTTTTATCAGCATTAAATTTAGTTTACATATTAGCTTCAGCAAGACTGTAAATAAACCAAATTAAGAGCAGCCAAACTAATAGCTGTGAAACCTAGAATGCTTACTTGATCAGTGGTGTAGTAGATGGTGTGAATCAATCTCTTGACTCAGATGTAACAGACTATCATACGGAGAAACCCTGGAGGAATTATATTGTCAATGGATGCAACTAAAAATTAAAAAAAAAAATACCTGCCCTTTATTGTTTGGTTCTTCCAGTGTGAAGCATGCCTGAATAACACATACACTAATCCTCTTACCAAATCAAATGGGGTTGACCTACAACTAAAATCTGTTAATTCCAGAATATGGATGTCAAGCCACTCGATTCAAATAAAAGCACCTTTTGGGTCTTGTTTGACCATTGATTTAATTAGAAGCTCCAATTGTACTCGAGGCGCATTCAGATTTTTCACTGCCACATTCCAATTGAGCAGTGCATTTGGAATCATCAAAGAAAGATTTGTAAATGAGACCCCATGGAGAGTGAGCAAACTACCATAAAGGTTACTCTCAAGAATTGTATGTCCAGTCTACATAGCAGTTTAGTGCAGCAGACACAAATGTATTCACTTACTATCTAATAATTCTGTTTATATCTTAAGTGGCTCTGAAGTCAAGGAAGAACACGAGAGCATGTGATATAAACAGTAAGCATCATAAATGACTACAATAAGTAGTTTTCTGGTGTTACAAAATCTATACTTACTTTCAGAGGTCGGGAACTCCGATTCCCAATGAACCTCAGGTCCTGTGCGCTAGTGCTGGCTGGGAACTGCCGCATGTGAACGGTTCAGTTATTTTATGCTCTTTTGGTTGAGGCCCTGCATACCTACAGCTACTAGCAGAAGAAAAGAAAAAGGCGTGAAAATGTAGGTCAGATGACCTGATGTGGAACACCATTATCAAGTAAGTGAACCAGGGAACAGGACAAGGGAGGGGGACAAAGAGAAGGTCCCAAACCAGGGAGGTGAACAGGGAGAGGTCCTAAAAGGAAGACCCAGGTAAGGGATAAAGGCAGCTGGACCTACTTCTGTCCCCTAAGTTAGAAGAAAGAAGCAGAGAAATGGGCTCCAAATTAAAGACGAAGCAGCAGGGAGCAGACTTTAAGCAAAGTGGGCACAAGAGAAGCCCTGAAGATCCGAGAAGGCAGCAAAAGGTTGGTGACTCTGTGCTGCAGACTGAAGGGGAAAAGGTACCCCTTTGGAGCAGTGATGTTCTGTTTGGCACGGCCAAAAATCTGAAATTGTGCTTGGAAGGTGAAACATGAGTGTATTCAGAGATCCAGGAAAAGAATCTCAAAAGGTGAGATTGAAATCCTGTGAGGTGGGACATTGTTAAAGCCATCTGAGTGGAAGCAACCTTTGGAGAGAATTCCAAGGCAAGATCTTCAAAGGTGGAGATTTGAAAAACTTCATGAAAAAGAGGAAGTTTTAGTGAGATTGGCTGGCTCACAATGTGATAAGAGTCTGGGTGGGTTGTTGGGAAGTCCATAGAATTGGGTTTGGTCACATTTGGCATTGATTCAGTAGTGTGGTGTGTTCAACCAGTTTGCCTGTTAATTTACAAGTACCTCATACTTACCCTGAATGTTAGAGTATAAGAGATAACGTAAGTTGTTTTATCTTTCTGAACTTGTATAGTAAAGTTTATTTTTGTTTGTTCAAAATCGGTGGAATGTTGTAGCTTTATTCACTTAGTAAGTGTCTTAAATCTCAAACTTCATCTCCTTTAAACAAAAAGTTATTTGGCCCCTAACCAGATCTCCACCATGACCCGGAGTCTGGCCAAGGATCATGACATAAATCGAGGGCTCTTGTGAGATCTTGGAATCCACAGACAAATACAAGTACTGATACTTGCTTAAGGTTTATAAGATCACCATGGTGAATTTATTATACTGATTGAAAAGCAGAATGGCTTTCTCAATTACTAAAACTTCTGGAAAGGGAAGACATTGCTGAGTGATTTGCAACATCTAAGCAAGGCTAGGCTAATCGCAGTTTGTATTAGCAGAAAAGTTGGAGTTAAAAACGGACTAAGAAAGCAGAAGTAATTGGGGTAACAGCACAGCATCCGGGATTGGAAGAAGAAAAAGTTAATCCAGACAGTAATTCAGTTGAATTTGCTAGAATCCAGTTGCAAATGAAGCAGCTTGAAATAGAAAAATAAATGGAAATTCAAAAGCTTAAACTTGAACTCCAGAGGGAGAAGTTAGCAAGGAAGGAAAGTGAGAAGGGAATTAGACCGTGAATTGGCCAGAGAAAAGCTTAGGTCACAGCGAAAGAGAGTCTGGTGGTTTGGAAGAAGAGCAAGGAGCCATTCAGAGCTTTGATATAATAGAGTTTTTGCCTATTGCCTAAATTCACTGAGGACGGAGTTGAGATATTTATCCCATTTGAAAAGGTGGCTAACCAACTAAAGTGGCCAGAGGGGCCACACAGAGTTTTGGCCAGGAAGGCAATGGATGTGTATTCTACTGTTTCAGAAGAACAATTTTCAAAGTATGAATGAGGTAGTTAAAGCCATGGTGCTTAATGATTATGAACTTGCCTCTGAAGCATATCAGTTGAAATTTTGGACTTGAAAGAAAGACCAAACAAAACATTTGTAGCATTTGCTAGGGAAAAAGAAATGTGGGACTGGTGGTTTTGATCCCTGAAGTTAACAACAAAACTTTGAGAATGCGAGGGAGCTAACAATACTGATAGAATTTCAAAATAGCATCCCAATAGCTATTAGGTCACACCTGCAAGACCATAATTTCTAAGATACAGGAAGCAGCATTTCTAGCAGATGGCTATATCACATAGGCAGCTAGGGGGCATTAGATCTCCCAATGTAAACTACAGGGAAGCTGGAGGAACAGAAAAGAGTCTGGCTTTATGGGAAAGATGAAAGATACTGCAGTCAAGAAAAATGATAGTGTAGAGAAAAAGGCTGAAAATGAACTGGTATGCTTTTATTGCCATAACACGGCATCTCAAAGCCCATTGTTTATAAGCTGAATGGTAAACCGATAGCAGTAGTAGGCATGCTTAAGGAATCCTCAGAAAAGGAAATGGGTTTTAAAACCGTAGCAGTGGCTCAGGTGATATGGCTCAAGATAGACAGAGTTCTTCCTCGACTGCTGCTAAAGGGATTGTCAAGCTAGTGGAGGTTCTAGATGTTTTGTCTGGAAGGGAGAAGCGTTTCCTCACTCCTCCAACAAAACAAGTAAACATTAATATTTTGGAATACTTGGGAAGATCAGTCATTGATGGTGACTGATGATACAATTTGTGTTCCACATAATTTGATGAAGGATGAAGTATTAATGGTATTTATGAACCCTTGTGTAAGGACAATTTACAGTGACTTAAACTGAATTATTACGGAGGGAATTTTTCCTAGGTTACCTACAGAAGGAGTAGATTTTTTATTGAGTAATGATTTGGCTAGCGGAAACAGTAACATGGCAACACCTGTACTGCAGCAGAGGAACTACTCATTAAAATGGCATTACATATGAGTCTCTTTAGGAGGGAGGGCACTTTAGAGGATGCCTTGAAAGAAAGGGGGAGGGTGTTACAAAATGGGAATTATTCACCCTGTAGTTCATCTTCGAATGTTTGAGGGGATCAGCACTGCAAATTATGCTCTGTAGGAACGAATGCAGGCAGCAAAGCAAAAACAACAGGAGGGAGTACAATGACAAGAAGCAAGGCAGAGGCAGATACAGGCCTCTAGCTCATCAGTGTTGGTAGGACAGGGGTGAGGTAGCTACAAATGACAAAGAAACAGTGTCTGAAAAGATTACACCGCTCCGGGGGACCATCAGAACTATGCACCTTTACGCAGGAAATCTTGTGTCCAAGGGGATACATTATCCTATGGGCACCTATGCCAGTGGCATTGAAAGTTACTGCAACTCAACTTCTTTGCGGCCAGTTCCTTCCAGAGGTCGACAGATGACATCTGCAGCAGCTCCGAAGCAGCAATTCACCACTGCAGCAGGGAAGTGATAAATGCACTGTACAAGAGGGCTGGGAAATTCATAAGGTTCTGGACAGACAAGGTCAGGCAGGCAGAGGGGGCAATGGGATTCGCAGCCATCGCTGACCTTCCACATGTTCAAGGCGTAATAGACTGCAGCCATGTTTCAATCAAGGCAGCATCCGAGCAGCTGCCACATTCATTACCAGAAAGGGATTCTATTCCCTCAATGTGCAGTTAATTTGTGACCACAAGAAACAAATCATGCAGCTGTATACTCGCTATCCCAGCAGCAGCCACGATGTCCATGTGATTCGACACTGACAGGTGTGGTATTTGTTTGTGCCAAGGCCACACATTAAGGGATGGATCCTAGGTGATAAGGGCTACCCTCTTTGCACCTAGCTGATGACACCTGTTGGGAACCGTCTGAGGCAGAAGAGACGTTTCAATGCCAGTTACAGCACAAGGAACATCATAAAGCAAACCAACAGTCTGCTGCAGATGCACTTCCACTACCTCAATTGTTCTGAGGCAGCTCTCCAGTATGACCTAGGAAAGGTAGGTGGCACGTCTGCTGAGCACTGTTTAACATTGCTATGCAGACCGGTGATACCATTAGTCAGAGGAAGAGGAGGAGGCAGAAACCATTTCTGATGAGGACAACGGGGAAGTAGAGAGTGACATGGAAGGGGGATCTAATCACACTGCTGGTGTGCTTGCCATGAAAGTTAATGCACAGGAGACAAGGGACCACCTCATACTGACTTGTTTCCAACCACCTGGTTACCATTAAGTGACTTAAAATGAACAGCCTTACCCACTTTCAATGGATGGCATATATTGTTGCATTTAGAAACTCACAACACTCTTTATCAGTCATCACACAGAGACCTGCATCTCAATCAGCGAGTAAGTGTCCCTTAAACATATTAATAAACATCTCTGAAGGGGAAACATCATGAGGCCCTTGTATGAAAAAACACACTGAATAAAGCACAGCAACATTTTAATGTGACGCTAACATTCTTTCCTTAATATAAACCCCAGTGCTATATACTTTGTGAAAGTAAACTTTTTGAAGTTTCTATGTGCTGAGGCAAGGTGCATCCCAAATATGATAGATGTGGTGGGAGAAGGCTACTTCTCTCTTTGCCCCGTTGTCTTTGATGACTGTGGCAAGTGTACTCTGGCAGCCCCTAGGCAGATGAGCCAAGAGTGCAGGAGAGTCCTCTGTGGCCACTGCTGCTGGAGGAGTTTGGGTTACTGGCAGAGGGGCTGGGGAGCTCCTAACAGCACCCAAGAATCACCTTCCAGTGCATCAGACTGAGTCATCCCCAGCCCTTTGATGCAACCTGGCACCATGCTTCTCTTGCAGTGCACCTGGAGGGGTGTTCAGGTGCACTAACAACCTCTCATTGGCCCACTGCTGCAGTGAACTCATAGCACCAGCAATAGTCTGCAGGGTCATGTTGATACACCAGGCATCCAATGTGTAGTCTCTTGGGTCTGCCTTTCAAGGCAGCCACCACCCTCTCCATGGAAGAATTGATGCACTCTCCTACCTGAGCTATGGCAAAGGTCATGCCATGAAAGGACTCCTCCATCACCCATGTCTTCTCAAAGCCTCAGGCAGTTACGCCATACTCTACAATATTCAAGCACGCAACTCCAACAGGTTCACTATGGCCGTCAGAGGCCCTTCATCAGCCACAGGCTGCCCTCCAACACTCCTGACCGGCAGTAGTCTCATCTGTCCTTGCCTCCCTTATTTGCATAATTGTGCTGTGCTCACCAGATTGTGACCATGGGCTGGCACACAATTGACTCCCCACCTAGGTGTATTTGCACTGGTGCAGGAGATAGGTGTGATGGCACACCCTTGAGACATCCAGTCAACCTCGAAGAAGTCAGGTGGAAAACATTGGAGCTGGTCACGACTCTAAGGCAGTCGACCTTACATTTGAAGCATAAAAACAATCACTAAATTGATAATGTTAAGGGCCATGAACATTCATGGATGCAGCAGGTTGCCATGGTAGCCAAAGATGATGGGTAAGCACAACTCCTCACGCTAAGCTCCCCAATCTATACTCAGCATTAGCTACAGACCAACCACCGTGCTTCCCTGCCAGCTCCAAGACTTCTATCTCTGCCTCTGATAGCAGAGCACTCGATCCCCAATCTTGGAGTTCTCCTTGGCATTATGGACCTTTTGTCATGCAAGCTTTAGGGAAGAAAAAATAAGGTTTTCAGTGATGCTTAAAAGATTACCAGATAGCCTCCTGGTCCCATGAAGTAGTCAATTTGCCCAGTTGTCCTTCCAATCCTTTCACTGTCAGGAAATCTGGCTAAGGCACAGATTCCAGTGATGCACACATATACAGCCTATGCCACTATGGAAACTGGTAAGAGGGATCACTTTACACATCAACACCCATCCTAGCCCATGACTATGCAGTGCCCCTACTGTTCCCACCCACCTTTGACCCAGTTCTTCACCCTTGCAGAGCAGAGGTCATTCATGCTTTTTCAAATGGGGTCCACAGCCACTCCAACCTCCATCCAGGCGACCTTGGTCGTGTGGCCATTAGCTGGAAAAAGAATCTCTCTACAGTCCCAAGCAGCCTGGAGGTCACACAGTGAGCTCTCACTGAAGGGTGGGGCAATGTGCTGGGTGGATTGTGACATCTCCAAACACGACTGAATCGATTGATGACACTGACTAAACTTTTACAAGAGTTTGGGGGGGGGGGGGGGGGGGGGGTGGTGGAGAGAGGAATTTCTTCTATCTGGACCCTCAAAAGTTTTCTGTTGCAATATGAACACACCTGACAATACTAGCCAGTTCTACTGCAGTCCTCTTGCAGAAGGGCTGCATGCAGCATTTCAGGTTTTAAATAGGGCTTTCTGCTCTTGAAATATGATGCTTTCTCCTGCACGGGGATAAGGTGATGCGTCTCCCAACTTCAGAGCTGTCCATGTCACACATATTCATGAACTTGCCCTCATACAAGTGGATTCAAGCAGCCGCACCAGATTTCAAACTTCTTCCAAGCCCAACAGCAGGACTTATTGATTAATCCAGCCTCTAGTACTCTCTTGTCTGCAATACACGTGTTTACTTTTTTGTTTGAATTGTTTGTGGCTGTATCACACCTTGGCGTGTTAGATTGTGTGTAAGGAAACTTTTCTCTTCAATAGGCTTGGATATAAATAATTAGTTGTACACTTTATGATGTTTTCAATGCTAGACTGAGAATCAGTGCATCAGCCTATTGATAAATGTTTCTTACTGTAGTTTGTGGTTCACCATAATAAAATCTTTAGAGATTTGAATGATGAAACAAATGAAAATATCTCAAAACAGTAAAGGGATCCAAAAGAAGGTCCCTATACTATAAGACTAGAATGTGAATCTTTGTTTAGTTCAGAGTATCAAGCTTTATACCTTGTGATGGTGGTTTTGTGCTTGAGGAGATATTAGTGTCAAGTAGTCCAGGGGGTTGGGGTGGGGGTCCGGAGGAAGTAGTACAACTTTTGTTTTTCAATACATACTATTTTACAAATATTACTTCATACAATATATACAGAAATAAAAAAAATCTCAAATTTGAAGGCAATGTAAAATGCTTTACAATAAAGCTCCAGAAAATGTTCATGTTTGCATATTTTAAGTCAGAAGATGGAAGATCAAACTTTATTTATCAACTATCTGCATACAAAACATATTGCACATCAACCAACCAAAACTGAAAATAAAAATACTCTAAGGACTCTAACAAATGTAGTTTACATGGAAAATCGTTTCTCTGGAACTTAATCTTACAATAGTTGGATTATTTTGGCAATGACATCTACAACCAGTTTAGTGTAACATCCAAAGCATTGCTTGATTTTTAAATACTGTACATTTAATAAATAAACCAAACAAGCCCCTTTGTAAAACAGTCACTGCCAATCACATCCCAATGTCCCTGCAGATGTATAGATGCAAACGAGTATTCTCCAGTGGTCTGCAATTTTCTCTACATACAGTATTAAAAAAACCTACAGAGATTTAGTAAAACTGACCAGTTTCCAGACTAGTATCACCTAGTATTCCTAATGTTAAATTTACAATTCAGTGCAAAATTTTGAAACTGCATTTTCTATTGTTTTCCTCAGATGAAGAAGTGGTTGCATATTAGAGAACTTGACAAAAAAGCAGCCAATGCTTTAATCCAGTATTACAGTAAATGTCAATGATCTCCATCTCCAGAATAATCTGAAATTTATTTTAAACATTTCAAGACATTTCCCTACAACCAGCTAGTTCTTTTAATTTTGCATCTACTGTCTGAAGGCACAACATCTGATAATGTATTGAGAACTTAACTAGGTGAAAAACAAATTTATACAAGTGTTTTATTCAAGAACCCTCCCCATCTCCACTCCAGTACGGAGGAACTAGAAAAAAAGTGCGCCGTAAAGTCTGGCAGTCCTTATTCTATCTTTGGCAAGCTTTTACAAGCACTATTAGAAAATGTAATTATGCAGAACCGGACGATGGTGGGTAATGTTTAAGAAACACCATTCACCACAACTTTAGTTCCATTTCCTTGGTAATCTCTTTGTTGGCTTTCCTTAGAAACTTTACATGTAGGAGCTTCATCACCAGAAACATCGTTTGTTCCATTCATGGTCTTGAAAGCTGGAGAGTGTTCATCAATCAGATCCTCTTGCACCTGCAGAGTATGATTGTGTGAAGTAAAATAGTTAACTTTGAGGAAAATAGAGGCAAAATTTGCTCGTCACACAACTATGAATGTTCGAAGTAGATACCATTAAAAAGTAATACAGAACTGAACAGGACACAACAGCATTATACAGAATTCTCAATGTTAAGCAAATAATTCAGGATTTTTTGATCTAAGGTCACATTTATTGTTAACATCTGTCAGTTCCGATACAAATTGAGAAAACCCAAACTAATTCCAATTCTTGGGACAATTTATTTAATACATATTTACTATTATTTCTCTGCCTTTCCTCTGACAGGCCCTATTCCTTGCAGCTGAAATTTTGGTGCTCCCCAATAAATCTTCCAAAATTCAGCTACAATGAATCAATGCTCTTCAATTACTTACTAGGTTTGTCCACAGACCATTAACTACATATACAAACTATAACTTACATAGGTTACATAGTCTACAGCACAGAAATAGGTTCCTTGGCCCAAAGATTGTATGCCAGCATTTATTCCCCACACAGGCATCATCACTGTTCTTCTGAACTGAATTTCATCAGTTCATCTACTGACTGTAGATAATGTGACTGAGAGGAAGCACACAGATCAGAAATAGGAGGGGGCAAAGATATTTGAGTGACCTCGGAGGTGACATTGTAGGGAAAGGAGAAGCCACTGCTGGAGATCCATTCCATTCCTACTATTAAAATGCAGGCAACTATGCAAGGTCCCATGGACCTGGGCAAAGCAAAGGCATGGAGGAGGACAGCATATTGAACTGTGTTAAAAGCTGCAAACTGGTCAAGGAGAGCACCAGTCTAAGTTACAGATGATGTAATTCATTGCTTTAGCAAGTGCTGTACAGGTGCTATAAGACTGGAAGCCAGACTAGAGGGGTTCAAACATGGAGCTTCGGGCAAAGGTGCACTGAAAGAAGAAAGAGAAGTATAAGATGAAGTAGTAATTGGAAAGCAGATGGGTCATGGGTGCATTTTTGAGGGCACGTTGTTGGCAGTTATGAAGGGAGAAAAGTTTGCAGATTTCTAAATTGCCAAACAAGACAGAGATTCAGGAAATAAAGATAATGCAGAGTATAGCTAGAAGGTTGATTCCTATTGTGAGGAAATAGTGGAGAAACACAAGCTTTTCAGTCCAGCAATGAAAAGATTCCTATAGAAGCATACAAAATTGTTTGTATGGAGATTGTTAATACAGAAGATTACTTGAAATTAAACTGAGTTCAAAACTAGTAAAAGATAACTTTAGGACCAATGTCAGAATTTTTTTTTAAACAGAGTGTGGGATTAATGGATGAATTCATTTAGGAAATAACAATGTTATAACGCCGGGGGGGGGGGGGGGGGGGGGGGAGATCTGTTGATATTTTTAGATCAAATGACTTCCTTATTAAATAATTATCTTGTGATTTAGTAAAGGGCTGTCCTTCAAAATAGGGTTAAACTGCAGTGCTGGGAACAAGAAAATGAAACTTTATTTTTGCCGTAACCCATGTTAAGCCTAAGGATTGCTTGATGCTGACACTAGTTGACAGCCTTGAGTTGCTGAAAGAGGAGAAGCTTCATTCCTGGCACTATCAACTAGTCACTCATTTTTAGGTGCACGAGTGTGATATGCTGAAGTAATCAAAGCAGAAGCCAGCTGGTGGTCACCAATAATTTAATGATAATCAAGGTAATCCACTATACTACTTGACAACTTAAATGTGAATGTTAGATTTTAGTTCAATTTTGCATCAATTCTAAACATTTGCTAATAAGTATAAAAACATTATAAAATCAACTTCTTTAAAAAACCATTCATATCACAACCCAATACAATTCAGTACTATTTACAAATATAGTTCCTGCTGCCTATAGTGGGCACATTCATAAGCAAATTGCTCACAAAATGCAATCATCATTGTGACATGGTACCATAAGTTGATCTCAATTTTTTTTGCTTCTGAAGTACTAAACAGTTAGGGCTTCAAATAAATAGTACCACGTGAGTCACCTTAACCATAACACTGACTCAAAACAGTGCATCCAAAGGCCATCATCAAATTCCCTTCTCCAAAGATAGGAAAATTAACACTAATAAATTTTATTCCTTTTCATAAAAATGAGAGACTCTGGATACATGGATCTTGGCTACTAAAAATCTGTTTGAGCATATGCATGGGAGTTTGTAGCAGCAGCCTACTTTGAAGATTATCTACCAAGTACAACCATCATCCGCAATACTAGCTGCCATTATTAATTCCTCTACATTGAAGAGCGAGCCATAATATGTTTAGAAAGTCAGAACAAACAAGCAGAGGGTCCAGCAATAATAACTCAAGCAAACTGGTATGAATAAATTAGTCATCTATAATTCAGTAGCCAGAACAAAGACAAGTCATCTAAACATTTGTGATGAACAGTAGTTATTAGAAGAAAACTCATGTGTCCAACAGGTCGATGTGATGCAAGTAGTGCATGGACAAAGAGAATTAACATGCTATCTGCTTTTGTGCACTAGTTTGCTTTTCATTTTCACATTGCTGCTAGCCAGCAGTAGGCTGAAGAAAAGAGCCAAATGTCTAAGTCTCTCCTGTCAGTACACAGCATCTCCATCTGCTGTGCCTCCCCATGGCAACACACAACAAACTGGGTCCCTCACAATGCAGGCTAAAAGCTTAAGAGAAACTCTGAGGAGGTTTGGCTGCCAGACATGCAGTTTGCATGCCTGCTGGCGTGTGGACAGACCCTGGCATTCATGAACCAAACTCCCAGCTTTGGGTGAATAGCTCCACTACTTCGTGGATACCTTGGGAGAGTGGAAAGCTATGGGATTAAATCCTGAAAAAAATCTGGAGTGGAACCCAAAGGCAGACTGTTGTCTGAAAAGATCATCCTTCCAGCAACTTCTGCAACCAAGCTGGTGCCAAATGTAGAGCTTTGCATCCCTTTGGACTCAGCTGGGGAGGTTGAATATGGGCCATGATGTTTGGGCAGTCCAGAGTCTCCATAAATTGTGCCCAAGCTTGCGTACTGGAGAGGACACTGCAGTTTTGCTGCAGTGTTAACAAAACTCAGGGCAAAGTTACAAGTGATAAGTCCAACTCGATTGACAGAGAATCATGGGCTGTCTCTAATGGTGGGAGGGACTGTGCCCACTGGTCAGCCACCATCTACCTCAAGTTGAGCAGCCCCCAACGAGTAAGATGCTGACCCACCACAGACAATCCATTTAAATGAGTGCTTGGAGCTTAGAATCTCTGCTCAACAGGTGGACAGAGCCCATCACACCAGACAAACAAAAGAATTAAATAAAAAGAAGATACCAACTCTGATTGTCAAGCTAGAATGTCAGGACCATATGCACAGGACTGACAGACAACTAGCAGCTGGTCGATAATGTGCATAAGACAGCTATGATAGACATGGAACATGATAGGCTGAACATCGACATAGCATCCCTATAAGAGGGCAGGCTCGCAGATAGCAGATCACAAAGAAAAAATTACACATTCATCTAGCAGGGAAGAGTTCAGATGAAATGTGTGAGCAAGGTGTAGGCTTTGCTGTAAGGAACTCCCTATTCTCGATTATAGATAGAACCCCCCCCCCCCCCCCAACCAAACTCCCCTACAATGGCTATGAACATGTTCTCTTCATCTGCCCTCTCAACTCAGGCAGGGCCAGTTAAGATCATGAGTATCCATGCTCCAACCATCTGCTCCACTGCAAAGGAATCAAAACCAGTTCTATGAGCTTGGTACTGCTATCAGAATCCCTAAGTCAGAACATCTTTACCTATTGGAGGATTTCAATGCAAGAGTGGGCACAGACCATGAGGCATGGTCCTCCTGCATCAGACATCATGGTCTGGGAAAGATAAACGAGAACAGACAGAGACTACTTGAGCTTTACTGTTACCAAGAGATTTGTGTTATGAACACCTTTTTCAGAACAAGCCATGTCTCAAGATGTTCTGGAGA
Organism: Carcharodon carcharias; assembly: GCF_017639515.1. Classification (NCBI taxonomy): domain Eukaryota; kingdom Metazoa; phylum Chordata; class Chondrichthyes; order Lamniformes; family Lamnidae; genus Carcharodon; species Carcharodon carcharias. The sequence continues at coordinate 37,497,149 of NC_054468.1, read as the reverse complement.
CATCCAAGATCAGGACATTGGCACCAGTTGGACCTGATCATCACCAGATGTGACTCTCTGAATAGCATTCTCAACATATGCAGCTACCACAGCACTGACTGTGATACAGATCACTCCCTGGTCTGCGCTAGGGTTGAGGATGCAACCCTTGGGAGTTTTTTCACTCAAAGTTGAAATGCTGTCCTCATATCAACATCAGCCATACCACCTACCCAGGCAAAACCAGACAAAACGTTCTATGACTTGACTGACCAGGTGCTTGCTAGCATTCCCCAGAGTGCAGAAGTGAAAAGAAACATACCTCGAGACACCATCCACATGCTCAATATATGGAAAGCAAGAACAGAAAAATGCTGACTGGTTTGAGGCTAATATCACTGTAATGGAACCGGTTTTTGAAGCCAAGCAGTCTGCTCTTAATTGCAAAAGAGATCCGAGCGAGAAAACTCAATGCGCAAACAGCCACTCGAAGTAAACAACAGTCCAACAGACTGTTAGGTGGTGCTCCAATGACAACTGGTTACAACTCATGTCAGAATATTCAGATGTCTTTTGACACAGGGGATGTCAGGGAGAAGGATGAAGGGATCAAAAAGGTCCATCAGCAAAGAAAAGGATCCATTGAAAACAAAGACAGGGGAAGCCATTACCAACTGAAATGAACAGTTGGAGAGATGGGTGGAACTCTACTTTGATTTGTACTCTAGGGGGAGGGGTAGGGGGGAGGCGTAGCGGCACTATCGCTGGACTAGTAATCCAGAGACCCAGGGTAATACTCTGGGAGCCCAGGATCAAATCCCACCACGGCAGGTGGTGAAATTTGAATTCAATAAAAATCTGGAATTAAAAGTCTAATATTGATGATTGTCATTAAAAACCCATCTGCCCTTTAGGGAAGGAAATCTACCATCCTTACCTAGTCTAGCCTACATGTGGTTGACTCCTAACTGCCCTCTGCAATGGCCTAGCAAGCCACTCAGTTGTAACAATCTGCTAAAAAGTCTAAAAGGAATAGAACTGGACGGACCACCCAGCATCGACCTAGGCACTGGGAACGACAGCAGCAAACTCAGCCCTGTCCTTGCTAACATTTGGGGGCTAGTGCCAAAATCGGGAGAGTATTCTCACAGACTAGTCAAGCAATAGCCTGATATTGTCTGTAATGTACAATTCCGTGAGTATGACTATGTCCCAGACACCACCGTCAATATCCCTGGGTATATTCTGTCCGACCAGCAAGACAGACCCAGCAGAGGTGGCAACAGAGTTGAGCGCAAGTTGCCCTGGGAGTCCTCAGCATCGACTCTAGACCCCATGAAGTCTCATGGCATCAGGTCAGACATGGGCAAGGAAACCTGCTAATTAGTACTCCTCCATGTTGAATGCCATATGGAAGAAGCACTGGGGGTGGCAAAGACACAATGTATTCTGCATGGGTGACTTCAATGTCCAGCACCAAGAGTAGCTTGTTAGCACCACTACTGATTGAGCTGGCCGAGTCCTAAATGACAAAGCTGCTATACTAGATCTGCGGCAGATGGTGAGGGAACCAACAAGGAGGAAAAAACATACTTGACCTCATCCCCACCAACCTGCCTGCCGCAGATGCTTCTGTCCATGACAGTATTGGTAGGAGTGACCACCACACAGTCATTGTGCAGCTGAAGTCCCGACTTCACATTGAAGATACCCTCTATCACGTTGTGTGGCACTACTGTATTAAATGGGATAAATTTCAATCAGAACTAGCAACTCAAGATTTGGCAATTATGAGCCACCACAATCTGTCATCTCATGTCCCAGCATATCTCCCACTCTACCATTACCATCAAGCCAGGGGATCGACCCTGGTTCAATGAAGAGTACAGGAGGGCATACCAGGAGCAGCACCAGGCATACCTAAAAATGAGATGTCAACCTGGTGAAGCTACAACACAGGACTATTTGCATGCCAAACAGCATAAGCAGCATGATAGACAGAGCAAAGCGATTCCACAACCAATGGATCAGATCTAAGCTCTGCAGTCCTGCCGCATCCAATCATGAATGGTGGTGGGCAATTAAACAACTCACTGGAGGAGGAGCTTCCACACATTCCCCCATACTCCATGATGGGGGAAACCGGCACATCAGTGCAAAGATAAAGCTGAAGCATTCGCAAAAATCTTCAGCCAGAAGGGCCAAGTGGATGATCCATCTCGGCCTCCTCCAGAGGTCCCCAGCATCACAGATGTCAGTCTTCAGCCTATTCGATTCATTCCATGTTACATCAAGAAACAGCTGAAGGCACTGGGTACTGTAAAGGCTATGGGCCCTGGCAACATTGCGGCAACAGTACTGAAGACTTATACTCCAGAACGTGCTGCACCGCTAGCTAAGCTGTTATAGTACAGCTACAAGACTGGCATCTACACAGTAATGTGGAAAATTGCTCATGTACGTCTTGTACATAAAAAGCAGGACAAACCCAACCTAGCCAATTACCACCCCATCAGTCAATGGATGAAAGGGGTCATCAACAGTGCTATCGAGCAGCACTTGCTTAGCAATAACCTGCTCGTTGATACTCAGTTCGGTTTGCACCAGGGCCACAGTTTCTGACCTCATTACAGCCTTGGTTTAAACATGGACAAAAGAGGTGAGGTGAGAGTGACTGCTCTTGAATCAATGCCGCATTTGACCAAGTATGTATCATCAAGGCACCCAAGCACAAGTGGAGTCAATCGGAATCAGGGAGAAAACTCTCTGCTGGTTGGAGTCATACCTAGCCACAAAGGAAGATGGTTGTGGTCGTTGGCGGTCAATCATCTCAGTTCCAGGACATAACTGCAGGAGTTCCTTGGGGTAGTGTCCCAGGCCCAACCAACTTCATCAATGACCTACCTTCTTTCCACCATAAGATCAGAAGCGGGGATGTTCACTGATGATTGACAATGGTCAACGCCATTCACAACTCCTCAGATACTGAAACAGTCCAGATCCAAATGTAGCAAGACTTGGACAATATCCCGACTTGGATTGACAAGTGGCAAGTAACATTCGCACCACAGAAGTGCCGGGCAATGACCATCTCCAACAAGACAGAATCTAACCATTGCCCCTTGACATTCAATGGCATTACCATTGCTGAATCCCCCACTATCAAAATCCTGGGCTTTGCCATTGACCAGAAACTGAACTGGACTAGCCATATAAATGCTGTGGCTACAAGAGCAGGTCAGAGGCTAGGAATCCTGCACTAAGTAACTCAACTCCTGACTCCTCAAAATCTTTCTACCATCTACAGAGCACGTCAGGAGTGTCATGGAATACTTTCCACTTGCTTGGACGAGTGCAGTTCCAACAACACAAGCTGCTTGACATCATCCAGGACAAAACAGCCTGCTTGATTAACACCCCATCCACAACTGATGCAAAGTGGCAGCAGTGTGTACCAACTACAAGATGCACTGCAGAAATTCACCAAGGCTCCTCAGACAGCACCTTCCAAACTCACGACCACTACCATCTAGAAGGACCTATACTACAGGGACTGCAGTGGTTCAAGAAGGCAGCTCCATCACCACCTACTCAGGGACAATTAGGAACGGACAATAAATTCTGGCCTAGCCAGCGATGCCCACATCCCATGAATGAATAAAAAACTGTCACCGAGAAAGCTCCAGACACTGTAAAAAAAAAACCGGTCTCTTCATGCAGAGCTGGATATCAAACTCATAGTGCAGAAGCTTAGAAAAGCTCGCTTACCAGGGTAAAGCCTCCAGGTGCTGATGCTATACCACCTGAACTCATTAAGCATGGGGAAACCAGCATTCCTGCAACATCTGCATGAACTTCTGTCTCTGCTGGAAGGAGGAAGCAGTGCACCAGGATATGGTGATGCGAAGATTGTGACCCTGTACAAGAACAAGGGCAACTGCAGCAATTGCAACAACTATCAAGGCATCCCCCTGATGAGCACCGCAGAAAAAAATATTTGTCCATGTTGTCCTCGTCAGACTGTATATCTTGACTGAATGCATCTATCCCAAATCCCAGTATGGTTTCAGAACTGAAAGATCTACAATTTATATGATCATCTTAGTCTAGCAGTTGCAAGAGAAATGCTGTGACAAAAGAAACAACTACATATTGCCTTCATCAATCTCACTAAGGCATTCGACAATGTGAGTAGAAGCAGTCTATTTACACTGCTGGAGAAAATTGGCTGCCTGCCAAAGCTGCTCAGTGTGATTTCTTCTTTCCACGACATGATGGTTAAAGTCAGCTATGATGGGGAAACATCGGAACCCTATGAGATCCAGAGTGGGTTCAAAGAGGGCTGTGTTCTGGCACAGACACCCTTTGGCAAATTCTTTTCTTTGCTGCTGTCATATGCCTTCCAGTCATCTACAGAGGGTGTCTACTTACATACCAGAACTGGTGGAAAGCTGTTCAGCCTTGCTTTCCTGAGACCTGAGACAGAAGTGTGCTGAGTCCTCAGAGAGTTGCTTTATGCTGACAATGCCACACCAACAGTCCATACTGAAGAAATGCTGCAGCGGCAAATAGACAGGCTCTCTCATGCTTGTAAGGAATTTGGTTTGACCATCAGGAAGACAAATGTCATGGTGAAGGATGTTGCCATACCGCCATCTATCGGCACTGACAACGTGACACTGGAGATTGTTATAGCTTCACTTGTTTAAGTTCCACAATCACCAGCAATCTGTCACTTGAATGCTGAAATCAACAATAACGAAAGCTTTTGCGATGCATATGTCCAAGCCAAGTATCAGAGTGTGGAACAACAGCAACCTAAGAACAACAAACTGCGAGTCTGCCAAGCCTGCGTCCTCAGTGCACTCCACTACAGAGGTGAGACCTGGACAACATATTGCTATGCAGGAGAAAAGACTGAACAGTTTCCACCTTCACTGTCTCTGATGTATCGTCAGTATCACCTGGCAGGACAAGGTCAGAACAGGTACAGTAGGCCCTCTCCTAACCCTGTATTTTATTACATTACTGTATTTCCTGCACACCATAATGGAGATACAAACTAGCAAGTATGTGCAGCTATTTCTGCCCAAAATAAATGAAGCACATAAGACACTATAACTGGCAACTTGAAAGTTGATATTAATGCAAACGGTTATTGCTTTTTGGCCAATATAACCGATTGCACATTTTAAACGTGGACATTTTAAGTGGTGAGATCTACTGTACAGACTAGAATGCCCCAATTATATTGCATATCTAGCATTTGTGTAATGAGAACTTTTCACTGAAACCACAAAATTTGCATTAACATCACCGAAGTGATAATGTCAAAAGGTGAATTTCACACCTTTGGTTTGTGCTTTGCTGTGTTTTATACTTAAGTTTAAAATGAATTAATCTAACTCACTATACAACGTTAAATTTCTTTTAACAGAAAATTCCTGACAATTCTGTCAGTTCTTCTTTATCTGAAACAGCATAGTCAGAGGCTGGTAAACTTCCCAGACCCACACATTGATGCTTTCCTCATTCTGTAGCAGTGCATGTGGATAGTATCCACATGACCCATAATAGATACAACTGCGACATCAATTTACTACCAATTTTATTACTCAAATTCTTACCAAGGTAGTTGCATTTTTGCTGGCTGCAAGATTCTCTTTAGGCTGGACCCGCTGTCGGCTCTGTGATTCCGCACGAGATATGTAATCAGCTACAGTTACTGTCATTGAAAACAAAAAACTCTTTATACACCTCATTCTGTATATTGCTAGATGAATTGCATGGATTATATGTCTTTGCAAACATCTTCTGCACAAATCTGCCAACCATTTTAATTTAATCAAGCACTTCCTGTTTAGTCTAAACAAAACATGTTAGTGTTATATGCAATAATGTCATACACAGACGCAAGATGCATTCAGGGTTAACTCCAAGGTTTTGAATAGGCCTTGAAATAGTAAAAAGTTACTTTTTTATCCAAGTTGTTATTAACTACAACACACACATCCTTTTCAATTTTCTGATGTACAAATTTGGTATTTTTCTTTAGATACAGTACCACTCTTTACCCAACCATAAATTTCTAAACTGTCCAGTAAATGAACTATTACTAACAGGAATCAAGGTATTTCCCACACTTAATGAAGTAATTTAAGTTTGATGTAGTAGTTTGAAAATCCCTTAGTTAAATGTTTTTATTTGAACAGAAACTTAACACTGGGATTAAAACTACTCCTTAGTTTACAATTGAGTTTTGATTGCTCCTAAGCACCCACCACTTTTAACATACCCAAAACACTTAAGCCAAATAATGTGTACTTTTCTAGAACGGGCAATCATGTCATTTCCGTGTCCAAGAGACACTCTCTACAGCTTAGATTTTAAATTAGTGTGTGAAATAATTGGATAAAATTAGATGAAGCAACTTAAAAGTATGCAGAATCATAGGATATGACAACATGGAAACAGGCAATTTGGCCTGTCAAGTCCTCACATTATTTCAGTGTTTATATCCATCACCCTATAAATCTAATCCTACTCTCCTGCTCAATCCCCACACTCTTCAATATTTCTCTTTCGTGCAGCTGTAATTCTTTTAAAAATATCAAATATTAGCTAATATTGATTGTATTAATGGAAATTCCACATTTGGGATTTCCAGGTTCTATTCTATCTCTTCCAGCACATCCTGCTTCTAATTTGGCCACAAATCAGGCCTTGCTTGAATCACTTAGGATTTTAAAAACTTCTTTTCAATACTGAGCCAACAAAACATTAATAACAAGACTCAAAATTTTGCTTAAAATGTTAAAATAATTGCTACTGACTCATTTCTCAACTGCAAAATCTTTATTGGTGATCCAGAATTTTTATATTTTACAATATATTTAACTTGTGAGTTCAGAGAGGTTGAACAAGTTGAATGGTGTGGGTGAAGAAATCTCAAGTTGTTTCCATATCAGGTGAACAGACAACACCAACTAATGTGATACTTCTAATTAAAACAAATGAATTTCACCTTTCTTGTTTTTAGGAATTGGCTCAGCAGGTATAAACAGAATGCAATGGTATCAAGCATTGCAAAAATAAAAGTGAATGAACATTTGACTGACAATCCACCACTCAATTGGACAGAAGGGATGCTCATTGCCACTGAAGTTTTTGAACAGTGCAGATATCCCATGATTGAGATTTAATTATTGCTCAGTTAACTTGCATATACTTGGACACTTTCAATCCTGGTTATTTCTAAACCTGCAACTGATGTGATTCAGATACTCCTCATAAATTAAGACATTAAATTACATTCCGATAACTAGTTTAAATTAGGTAAACTAAATACAGCCAAGCAAATATCATTAATTATCAGCAGCAAAAGTACCGACATCAGAGCTAGCTTTTATGTTCACAACAATTTTTTCTAGGCAGCTCATAGAATCACTACAAAAGCAAAGACAAAATTCTCATTCTTATCAAATATTTTGCCCATGTGCTTCTGGTGTTTTAATCACCACAGAAATGTCCACAATTTAGAATGTGCAACAAGGATTTCTAAATTCCGGAGATATGCTACCCATACATGGAGTGAACATGGGCAGAATTCTAACCCTCTTTTCCAAAATAACAAAATAAATAAGCAAGCCAAACACTGGATGAAATCTAATGCAGACAAGTGCAAAGTACAGCACATAGGAAAGAATAGGCAACATATGTATTTCACAGACTGCACTTAAATAGCTAAGGATGAAGGTGAAAGATATCAAAAATTTTAGTACTTTTAGTTACAATGCTGAACATATCCAACTAATGGCATCAGAATGTTGAATAACAAAGTCATGATAGTAGAATACATGTCAGACAATGTCAGGATCAAACCACCTAAGTGCTCTGGTCAGACTGTACATTCAACATCAAGTTCAGTCACCAGGGCACAAGAGAGACAAACATTCAAATGACAGAGGCAATGCAGAGAAGAGCCATAAAGCTACTTCTTAGTGTCAAAGTTCTTAGTTGAAGAAAACAAAAATGGAGAAATTTGGGTTTTTAGGCCTGTAAAGGAGATATCGGAGAGGTGATCTTTGAGGTATTCAAATTAGTTAAGGAAATGACAAAGGCACATCCAAAATATTACTTTAAATTAAAACAGTATAAACTAGGAGAAGGACACAAGTTCAAACTAGCAAAAGGTAAATTTAGGACTGACTAAGTGTATGCAAAGGCATTTCCTGATATCAACATATGGAATAGAATCAGATGGATAGAATCATTTAAGAAACAAAGCAGATGCTGCAATGCAGAGGAGATGGCAGAGAATAGAGCAGATTTAACATCCTTCCATGTGGATGAATTTAGCAAGATTGCATGGTGTTCTTCATCCCAAAATATCTGATGATATTGTAATAGATGATGGATTTGCTTTGGATAAATACTAAATTGCAATATAGCCTGTGAGCTATGTGATAATAGTTTCTGTTTCTCAAATTCTTATAAATTCTTGTTTTGGAGAGATAATTGATCAAATACTGCAGAACTGTTCTGTAGGATGCTCTGTTTTGCAATGAGTCTGCATAGCTAAGCAATCAAAATCAATTTGCTGACCTCCAAGATAAGACAGGACAGATATAGTATGATTGCAAGAGATTCCATCAGTACACATACACAAGGCTTTTTGTGAGATTGTTAGCTAAATCTCACTGCATTGTCGTACATCACAATCAACCTATGCAGCCTAGGCAAATAAGCATTCAAACATGAATATCTCTCATGGTGTTTTATTTAGAAGGCTGTTTCTTGTGGTCAGTAGTATTATTTCAGATGTTTTTTCAGTAATTAGAAAATTTACATTCTGATGTTGATTTATCAATAATTTTTGCTTCAAACTAAAAACTACGATCATTAACATACCGAAATGAGATACTACGGATGACTGCAAAATTGATATCAACTGAACTGATTTATGCATACACGTGCTTTTGTACAAAAGTACACAAATACACTGCTCGAGTTTTTACAAGAGTTGTGCCATTCAATTTTCCAACATTTAAGTGTTCTCAATCTTGACGAGACAACTAAAAAATGTGATTGGTAAATGTTTTAGATTTGCCTAAGGGAAAGAAGAAAACAGAAAGGTAATTCCCATCTTACTCTTTAGTATGTCATTCAACAGCAGGTTAGATCATGGCAATGAAAGTGGTAGGAATAGTCTCAGTTGAGGGGAAAAAAAACTGCATTTTTTGTTATAAATCATAAATGTTCTTAAAGTTTTAAGTCACATCCTAGCAAACAACTAAAATAACTCACATCTCATTACCTACCAACTCTGATACCAGTAAATCTGACAAATAATGGACATCTGAGAAAAATGCAGACACCAAAAACATTTTTTTTTAAAACTACGGACCAACTCTTAATAAATCAGCAATGGTCATGAAATTCTTGCACTACTAAACATGGCAGAAACAGGAATATTCCACTCAGCCTCTCCAGTTTGTTCTGTCAAATACATACCTCAACTCTATTTACTCGCTTTTGGTACATATTCCAAATTCTATCTCAGTCTTGAAAGTTTCAATTGACAGAGTATCCAAAGCCTTCTGGAGAACAAAGTTTCATATTTCCACTAGTGGAAGAGAGAAAAAATGCTTTCGGGTTTCACTACTAAATAACTTAAGTCTCATTTTAGGCTTGCGTTCTTTGTTCTGTGTTCCACCACCAAAGAAAACAGTTCATCTAATCCCTTTATCCTTGACCATCTAAATTTAAAGGAATGCAAGTCAAATTTTATGCAACATATCCTCATAATTTAATCCTTTAAGCCCCAATTGTTCTAGTGAATCTGCACTATAGCCCCTCAAAGGCCAATATACCCTTCTTGAGGTACAAGCCCAAGAGTGAACACAATACTCTAGATGGAGTCTGACCAAGGCTCTGTACAACTGAAGCATGACTTCACACTTGAATTCCACCAGCCCCCTCCCCGACAGCCAAGTAAAACCTAACATTTATTACCCTTTCCGATTACTTACTGTACTTGCGCACAAGCTTTTAGAACTTTTGTGCAGATGGATAGCCAAATCCTTTTGCTCCTCCGTAGTCCCTAGTCTCTTGTGGTTATGAAAATATCTTAATTTGTCTTTCTTGGATCCCAAGTGGATGACTTCGCACCTTCCCATGTCAAACTATCTGCCATTGTTTGAGGAGTCGCTTAGCGTGTTTATATCGCTTTGTAACCTTATGTTCTTACCTACACAATTTAGCACACCTCCTAATTTAGTGTCATCTGCAAACTGTGATTTGCAACTTCATCCAAGTTATCGATATACAGAAGCAGCATCCTATACAAAATTCTAATAATGCTCCAGTATTAGCCACACTACCTCCTTTCCATTTTGCACACTTCTGTATCTTCAATACAAAGAAAAAACTTCCAAAATCTTGTCAGTACCACATTTAACAAACTGATAACTTAATTGTAACTAAAGATGAATTTTTATATTCCTAAATTGCTTACACCAATTTTTTTCCTTTCACATCTCCCAATTTCTAAAATAAGCAGTACTTTTGTTCAACACAGTCAAATAAGACCTGTTGTTTTACATTAGGTTAAATATTGCAATTTGGCTGTGCAAACTTAAGCTAGTTGAGGTATACATAGCAGTAACATTACAAGATTCCTTGAATTATAGGAAATCTTAATTGCTGACTTCTCCAATCTCTAAAGAAGATGGAAATACTGCCAACACAGGTGGAAGTGATGTGGTTTACCGTATGTTTGAGGCTGCAATTTTCTGAATGAGAAATGCAACAGAGTGTTTTCCCTGCCTTTGTCAGGTCGAGTACCGCTTATCCTAGAGTTTGGGAACCAGTGATACATGGCATCTTCGAAATAATTTGATATGGCAGAAGCTTTTTCAGGATACGATCAAAAAAATATACCTGTTCCCAACCATCAAAATTAATTGATCTGGTTTTGATTCTTGTTAAAATAATGGAAGAGCAAGTTGGTTCTTCTATTTATCTATTATTTACCTAGGTATCCTTATGTTCTTCGATTTCTTAGCAGTGTTATAAAGGCATCCTGTGGCCCAGGGATCTATTGCCCTAGCTATTCATTTTTTCAAAAACAAATCCAGTTGCTCTGAAGATGCTGACTCAAAGTTGCATCTTTTCTAATAGTTTCAAACCTATTTTAACTATTAGAGCTATACAGGATTAAACCTCTATCCATGAAGACCATATTTTTATACAGTGATTTCATCAATTGTGTACTATGAAACATAGCATCGTAAGGATCGTTATAAAAACAAAGTGCTGGACATACTGAGCAGGTCTGACAGCATCCGTGGAGAGAAAAAGTTAGTATTTTAAGTCAAATAGGACTTCTTCAGAACTGTTCTGAATAAGTCATATTCGACTTGAAACATTAACTCAGTATCTCTCTCCACAAATGGTGTCAGAAGTGCTGAGTATTTCCAGAATTCCAGCATCGCAATATTTTGCTTTTACTATACTAAGGGTTGTTAGTGAATGTGGAGTAAGATCTGAAATTATCATCTATTTGGAATTCATGTGAAACATTTCTCACTGAAGAGAACCCTTTTGTGTACAATCTTCATCTTCACCAGTTTGTACTAAACCTTTACAAATCATTGTTTAGGCTTCAGCTGAAAGTGTGTCTAACAGTTTCATAAGGAATTCAAGGCCTTGGAGATGATGCAGAGATTTATCAGAATTAAACAAGGGGTGAAGGACATCAGTTACATGGAGAGACTAGAGAAGCCGGGAGAGCTTCCTTAGAGTAAAGATGGTTACAGGCAAGTTGTATTTAAAAATTATGAAGGTTTTTGACAAGAGCAAATAAGGAAAAAATATTTCAACTAGCAGACAGATCAGTAACCAGAGGACAGTGGATTTAAGATAATTGACAAATAAATCATCATGGAGATTTGATGCAACAAGTTATTGTGAACTGCAATGCAATACCTGAAAGGATGGTGGAAGCAGGTTTAATAGCAACATTCAAAAGGATATTGGATATATGATAGAAAAGGAAAAGTTTTCAGGTTCTGGGGTTGATGCAGGTGCGTACTTCTATAGCTCTTTTACAGACCTGGCATAGGCTATGATGGACTAAATGGCTTTCTTCTATGCTTTAAGATTCTATGATTGTATCTCACTGTACATAGACCACTCAATTTACTACCTTTATGAACGTGTTAATTCCTGTGAGTGATTCCATAAACAGCAAACTATGAAGGCCACCAAACTAATCCTGAATCACATTCTCTCTCTCAAACACACCCACACACAAACACTGAAGTACATAATCCAAAAGACTATTCAAGTTTCCCTTCCCCAACCTTATGGTGAAGTCAATAGTAAAACTCTAAACCAGTGCCCAGGCTGGGATCAAGTAAGGACAGACCTGGGAGCTTCCTGATACTTGGAAGCTGAATTATGTTTAACATCTGTCCAATTGGTACATTTCCCTAAATCTTTAAAACAATTACCAATTAAAGGCGTTCCTGCTTCAATACAAGGTAATCAAAGTTAAATTTGTGTTAGATTTTTAAAGTATATTTACCACACACAAGCAGCAGACCCATGAAGCTGTGGTTAGAATTTAATGAATTAGATAAAGTGTAACAGTGACACACAATTTCAAAACTCCAAACACCCTAGCATGCTAGTTATGGCTGTTACCTGGCTGGCTGTCTCTGCTCAAAGAGCTTTCAATTTGACCACGTAAACGACGTCTGCGGCTACGATTACGCCGCTGTGGTTTTCTTTCATTATCATCTGCAAATGTAAAGTGTGATGGAGGCTTTCTTTTTAATGTTTTATTTACAATAGCAGTCTATGCTTGGAGTTAATTCAAATAAAACTCTAGTTGGCCAAGTACAATCTTTCAAATGATACATAAATTTGATCTATACATACCTAAACCATTCTCATTAACTGAAGCACTGTCAGATTCTGTCATTCCATCAATCATTGTAGCATCATCATCTGTCCTACGCCTACGCGATCTCCTGCGGCGGTTTGTGCTGCTATGAGATTCACTACCATCAGTATCTGCTGTTTGGTCCGTTTCTGTGTTATCTGCGTTGTCTAGCAAACTGTAAGGATTGCTATCTGGATCCTTGAACACTAAGAGGAAAACAGACAATGAAAACACCATATTCCGACGTTTTGAGATCTATTTTCAAAAGTTTGAATTGTAGATCATATTTTTATTTCTTTACAGCATCCAAGCTAACAAGCATAGATGATTTATGATTTATTATAAAAGGGTCTGCAAGCAATAGATGCTAGTAGATTAAATGCTAAATAAATAAAATTAGACTAGAATCCTTCTCAATTAAATTATAGCAAACTGTTGAATCTCAATTCACTATATTAGTTACTCATAAAAGCAGGTAGGCAGCTGTTAAAAATAGGACAGACAACCCCCTGAAAAAAAGACGCCTACAAAAAAAAAGGGACACTGACATTCCCAAATAACTTCCATTATAATAGATACAAACTGCCCCTTAAATTACAAATTCGATAGCTTTTAATGCACAAAGCCTATTTACTTCATAAAACACTGGTCAGGCGGGCAGGGACAATGCAGGTGAAAAAAAAATCACCTTTTGTTTAATGGAGATTTCTTTATGAAGTATAGGTAACAGCACAGAAAGTCTGGGACTGATTGTTTACATGGTTTGATCCCAAGGATAAAGGAGTTTCACTGACTTTATGAATGTTGGACAGAACCCAGGAACCCTTAAATTGGGTGGGGTGACAGTCTGAAATCATGGTGTCACATTGCCAGGTGTCATGTGATCCTTGATCCTCCATGACTGCTTCCAACTACAACTGGCAACCCTACGCTTATCAAGTACTGACTGGTGAGCTATTAATAGCCTCCTACCCACAGCACCCCCAGCACTTAAAACATTAGCAGCTGCAGCTCACAAGAGGAAGGGATCCAGGGCAATTGGATCAAGGGTCTGCAGGATATTAATTCCTCTTTCCCCCAACACCCACAAATGCATTTAAGAAATAAAGGCTATTAAGTGCTTCCAGTCTGGTCCATGATCCAACAAGCTCGTAGATATTCTCCAACTTCAACTCCACCTTCCTGCCTTAATACCCAAAAATTTACCAAACTTTTTCTTGAATATATCAAAGACTGAACATCTGCAGCTCTCTGGGTAGAGAATGAGAAAGATTCACAAACCTTAGAATAAAGAAATTTCTCCTCATCTTAGTACTAAATGGCCAACCCTTTACTGTGAGACTGGGGCCCCATGTTCTCAAGTACCCACATAGGGGGAACATTTTCCCAGCATTGAATCTGTCAAGCTCCTTAATAATTTTATATGTTTTAATTAGATCAGCTTTCATTCTTCTAAAATCCAGGAATGAAGGCTTACCCTAATTCAATCACTCCTCAGAGACAATCCTTTCACCCCAGGAACCAGTCTAGGAAACCTTTGCAATACACCCTCTAATACAAGCATGTCCTTCCATATGTGCGCACTCTACTCCAGGTGCAGCCTCACCAATGCTCTGCGTAATTCTTTTTTTTAAAAATTCATTCAAGGGTTATGGGCTTCACTGGCAGGGCCAACATTTATTGCCCATCCCCAATTGCCCTTGAGCAGGTGGTGGAGAGCTGCCTTCTTGAACTGCTGCAGTCCATATGGTGTAGATACATCCACAGTGCTGTTAGGGAGGGAGTTGCAGGATTTTGACCCAGCAACAGTGAATGAACAGCGATATATTTCCAAGTCAGGATGGTGAGTGGCTTGGAGGGAACTTCCAGGTGATGGTGTTTCCATGTATCTGCTGCCCTTGACCATCTAGATGGTAGTGGTCATGGGTTTGAAAGGTGCTGTCTAAGAAGCCTAGGTATGTTTCTGCAACACATCTTGTGGATGGTACACACTGCTACCACTGTGCATCAGTGGTGGGGGGAATGAATGTTTGCAGATGGGGTGCCAATCAAGCGGCCTGCTTTGTCCTGGAAGGTGTCGAGTTTCGAGTGTTGTTGGAGCTGCACTCATCCAGGGAAGGGGAGAGTATTCCATCACACTCCTGACTTGTGCCTTGTAATGGTGGACAGGCTTTGGGGAGTCAGGAGATGAGTTACTCGCCACAGGATTCCTAGCTTCTGACCTGCTCTTGTAGCCACAGTATTTATATGGCTAGTCCAGTTCAATTTCTGGTCAATGGTAATCCCCAGGGTGATGATACTGGGGGATTCAGCGATGGTAATGCCACTGAATGTCAAGAGGCGATGGTTAGATTTTCTCTTGTTGGAGATGGTTATTTCCTGGCGCGAATGTAACTTGCCGCTTGTCAGCCCAAGCCTGGATGTTGTCCAGGTCTTGCTGCATTTGGACATGGACAGCTTCAGTATCTGAGGAGTTGTGAATGGAATCATCAGTGAACATCCCCACCTTCTGGCCTTATGATGGAGGGAAGATAATTGATGAAGCAGCTGAAGATGGTTGGGCCTAGGACACTACTCTAAGGAAGTCCTGCAATGATGTACTGGAATTGAGATGATTGACCTCTAACAACCACAACCATCTTCCTTTGTGCTAGGTATGACTCCAAAATGCAGAGAGTTTCCCTGAGTCCCACTGACTCCAGTTTTGCTTGGGCTCCTTAATGGGATGATTGGGATTACACAGATAAGGGAGTAAATCGGCCGGGTTGGATTTATCCTGCTTTTTGTGGACAGGACATACCTGTGAAATTTTCCACGTAGCCAGGTAGATGCCAGTGTTGTAGCTGTACTGGAACAGCTTGGCGAGGGGCAGGTCAAGTTCTGCAGCACAAGTCTTCAGTACTGTTGTCAGAATGTTGTCAGGGCCCATTGCCTTTGCAGTACCCAGTGCCTTCAGTTGTTTCTTGATATCACATGGGAGTGAATCGAACTGGCCAAAGACTGGTATCTGTGATGCTGGGGACCTCTAGAGGAGACAGAAATGGAATCACAATTGACATTTCTGGCTGAAGATTGTAGCAAATGCTTCAGCTTTATCTTTTGCACTGATGTGCTGGGCTCCCCCATCATTGAAGTTGGGATATTTGTGGAGCCTCCTCGTCCAGTGAGTTGCTTTAATTTTCTACCACCATTCACAGGTGGATGTGGCAGGACTGCAGAGCTTAGATCTGATACATTGGTTGTGGAATCGCTTAGCTCTGTCTATCACTTGCTGCTTATGCTGTTTGGCATGCAAGTAGTCCTGTGTTGTAGCTTCACCAGATTGACACCTCATTTTTAGCCATGCTTGGTGCTGCTCCTGGTATGCCCTCCTGTACTCTTCATTGAACCAGGGTCGATCCCCTGGCTTGATAGTAATGGTGGAGTGGAGCCAGACCATAAGGTTAGATTGTGGTTCAGTACAATTCTGTTGTTGTTGCTGACGGTCCACAGTGGCTCATGGTGCCCCAGTCCTGAGTTGCTAGATCTGTTCAAAATCTCTCATATTTAGCACAGTAGTAGTGCCACACAACACGATGGGGAGTATTCTGAATGTGAAGATGGGGCTTCATCTCCATAATGACTGTGCAGTGGTCACTCCTACCGATACTGTCATAGGCAGATGCATCTGCAGCAGGCAAGTTGGTGATGAGGTCAAGTGCGTTCCTCCCTCTTGTTGACTCCCTCATCACCTGCTGCAGTCCCAGTCTAGCAGCTATGTCTTTTAGGGCTCAATCAGCTCAGTCGGCAGTTGTGCTACCGAGCCACTCTTGGTGATGGACATTGAGGTCCCCGACCCAGAGTATGTTCTGCACTCTTGCCACCCTCCATGCTGCCTCCAAAGTATTGTTCAACATTGAGGGGCGCTGATTCATCAGCAGTGGGTGGACAGTATATGGTAATCAGCAGGAGGTTTCCTTGCCCATGTTTGACCTGGTGCCATGAGACTTCATGGGGTCCAAAGCTAATGTTGAGGACTCCCAAGGCAACTCCCTCCCTACTGGGTACGTCTTGCCAGTGGGACAAGGATAGTGACGGTGGTGTCTAGGAAGATATGATTCTGTGGTTATGACTATGTTAGGCTATTGCTTGACTAGTCTGTGAAACACTTCTCCCAATTTTGGCACTAGCCCCCAGATGTTACTACGAAGGACTCTGCAGGGTTGACAGGGCTGAGTTTTCCGTTGTCATTTCCAGTGCCTTGGTCGAACTGGGTGATCCGTCCAGTTTCATTCCTTTGAGACTTCTTAGCGGTTTGATACAACTGAGTGGCTTGCTAGGCCTTTTCAGAGGGCGTTTAATAGTCAACCACATTGCTGTGGGTCTGAAGTCACAGAGCAGGCAAAGATGACAGATTTCCTTCCCTAAAGGGCATTAGTGAACCAGGTGGGTTTTGATGACAATCGACAATGGTTTCATGGTCATTTTTGGACTTTTAATTCCAGATTTTTATTGAACCCAAATGTCACCAGCTGCTATGATGGGTTTCAAACCCAGGTCCCCAGAGCAATACCCTGGGTCTCTGGATTACTTGCGTACTGGTCTCTGGACAATACCACGATGTCACCACCTCTCCCACAGTAGTAAGACTTCTTTATTCTTGTAGCCCAATCCCTTTGCAACAACAGCTAACATACCATTTGCCTTCCTAATTGCTTGCTGTACCTGCGTGTTAACTTTGTGACTCGTATACAATAACATAGAAACATAGAAAATAGAAGCAGGAGTGGGTCATTTGGCCCTTCCAGCCTGCTCCACCATTCTAAATGATCATGGCTGGTCCTCTATCTCAACACTGTACTCCTGCGCTCTCCCCATAACCCTTGACGCCTTGAGTCCAGAAATATATTTCCTCCTTAAACATATTCAGTTTCTTGGCCTCCACAGCCTTCTGTGGTAGATAATTCCATAAGTTCACCACCCTCCGAGTGAAGAAGTTTCTCCTCATCTCAGTGCTAAATGGACTCCCCCATATCCTGAGACTGTGAGCCCTTGTTCTAGATCCCCTAGCCAGTCAGTCCATCCCTGTCAGAATTTTGTGTTTCAATGAGATCTTCTCTCAATTCTTCTAAACTCCAGTGAATACAGGCCTAGTCAACCTAATCTCTCCTTATACGACAAGCCTGCCATCCCAGGAATCAGTCCGTTGATCCTTCGCTGCACTCCCTCTATGCAAATATATCTTAAGTAAGGAAACCAAAACTGCACACAATACTCTAGGTGTAGTCTCTCCAAGGCCCTGTACAGCTGCAGTAAGACATCCTTGCTCCTATACTCAAGTCCTCTCACAATGAAGGCCGACATACCATTTGCATTCTTAACTGCTTGCTGCACCTGCATGCTTGCTTTCAGTGATTGGTGTACAAGGACACCCAGGTCCCTTTGTACATCAACTTTTCCCAATCTAACACGATTTAAATAATACTCTGCCATTCCGTTTTTCCTACCAAAATGGATGACTTCACACTTATCTGCATCTGCCATGTACTTGCCCACTCACTCAATCTGTCTAAATCAACTTGAAGCCTCTTAACACCCTCCTCATCACTCACATTCCCACCGGGTTTTGTGGCGTCAGCAAACTTGGAAATATTACATTTGGCTCCCTCATCCAAATCATTGATATCCTCATTCAAATCACCCAGGTCACTCTGAATGCAAATATTTTCTAGTCTCAGCATCCAAAAACTATTTTGCCTTTTTTTCCCTACCAAATAAAGTTATGATAAACCCGTCTAAAACATTGGTTTAACCTTAACCTTAGAGTAGTGTGTCCATTTTTGGACACAATATTTCAGGAAGGATATGAATGCATTAGCAGGGGGGTGCAGAAAGGATTCATGAGAATAGTTGCAGGGATAAGCAACTTCAGTTACCTGGCGAGATTTGAGAAGCTGGAGCTGTTCTCCGTAGAAAAGAGATCAAGAGGAGATTAGAAAGCTGTTAAAACTTGAGGAGTATGGACAGAGTAAATGGGGAGAATCTGTTTCCAGTGGCAGAGGGCACCAACTTAAGGTGATTTGCAAAAGAATCAACAGTGACTTGGAAGAAAAACCTTTTAATGCAGCAAGTGGCTAGGATCTGGAATGCATTGTTTGAGTGTGGTGGAGGCAGATTCAATCAAGGCCTTTAAAAGAAAATTGGATAATTAGCTTAAGAGGGCAAATTTGCAGAGCTACAAGGAAAAGATGAGGGAGTGAGACTAAGTGAGTTGTTCTTAGAGAGCTGGTATAGACATGATGGGCTGAACGGTCTTGTGTTGTAACCATTCTATGATTTCTAAGATTTCACACTTCCCCACATCATATTCCATCTGCCATGTTGTTGTCCATTCATCCTACCTGCTTACATCCCTCTGCAATCTTTTGCTTAGTTTCTCACCTAACTTTGTACCATCTGCATCAGCAAACACTCACACCCCTCATCTATGTCATTAATATAGACTGTAAATAGATCAGGTCCAAGTACTGATCCTGACAATTCACAGCTAGTTCTGGCCTGCCAATCCAAAAAAGTTCCTTTATTTCTACTGTTTTCTGACAATTAATTTATCATCAATTCATGCTATTAACCCCAATCCCATGAGTCCTAATTTTATGTATTAATCTGGGTGGCAGCATAAATTCAAATACACTACTTTCACTGGTTTCCCCTTATCAATCCTACTATACATAGGCCCCACTATAACACAGTCCGCTATAGCACAGAACTTGGTATAACGCAGGTCCGTCTTTGACACCAAAATTTTGATTTCAATAGCATTTTATCCAGTGTGATTTTAACCACATAAGTCAGGAGGGCTTCCAGTTTAGTATCAGAGCTCTGCTAAGCAGTAAAAGCATTTCAGGATGACCTCAGCACCCATGCTGAAGAAGAGGTAAACTTGTTAGTGCTGCTGTTGGCTTTCCAGTAACTCCTGCTGGTTGCTGAATGTGATGAATCTAATCAGTCACTCTCAAAACGCAGCCACACAGCCGCCTCCTTTCCTCGACGATGCTGGCACATTTTCCCCCTTTCCTGCTGTAAATCTGTCACAAGCCTTCCCCCCTCCCCCACCCCCACCCCCAGTATGAACACTGCTACCCACTTAAAAAGAAAAATTAAAAGCAACAATTTAATTATTTGGAACAAAAACAAAAACACCTGGAAAAAATTCAGCAGGTCTGACAGCATCTGTGGAGAGGGATATAGTTGACGTTTCAAGTCCGTATGACCCTTCATCAATTTAATTATTTGATTGATTTTACACAGTGGCTCATCAGCAACAGCCACATCCCATAAGAATAAAATAAAGGAAAAAAAATATTTCAGAGCATGAGGACTGGAAACTGTCAGGGTGTGTATGCAATAATGGCCCAATGGGGTCAACCCTGAACGCTAGGCACCAGCAAACGATAGAGATATGAGTGGAATCAATGGGTATACATCTTCCCAGTCAGGGGAGAAATGCTGATTGATATAGGTAACAAATATATGCACATAACCATTGCTTTTATACCCAACCAGGTGTGTTTCCCAGCTAACATACTGAGGCATACTGTAACGCAGACTCACTTAAAATGTGGCCTTGAGATACGGTGCCTGTGTACCCTGTTACTGCAGGGCACCAAATGTAGTTACATCCTCAAAAAATTAACAGATTTGTCAAACACAATTTCCCTTTAATAAATCCTTGTTGACTTTGCTTTAACATACTTTGATTTTCTAAGTGCCCAGTCACCATGCCCCTCATAATAGATTCTAGCACGTTGCCTACTACTGATGTTAGGCTAATTGGCCTTTAGTTCCCGGTTTTCTCTTCCTCCTTTCTTGGTGAGATTGTGTTTGCGACCGTTAATTCTTGGGAACTGTTCTAGAATCCAAGGAATTCTGGCAGATCAACACCAATGCATCCACCTGTTTTTAAACAACCCTAGGATTCAGGTCAACAGGTGCAGGGGATTTGTCATTGGGGTCCGTCAGGCACACTTGTCTCTACAGCAGCTACTTTGCCCTGTGTAGGCTGTCAAATAACACATCCCAGGATCAGGGCATTGCTCCCTCAATGTAAAGGACCCTGGGATGGCCACAAACTGGGAAAGTCAACAGAAAGAAAAATTAACTGAAATCACATTTTGCTAGCAAGGCTCCAGAATTAGACATAGGTTTAGCAGACTCGTATGGTTTGTCTATGAATAATCCTATAAGGTTATTTTCTTAAGAAAATGTAATATCAGGGCTGGACTGCAAAGCATGATCGCTAGCTTCGCTGATAGCTGTCAATTTGCCAATGTTGAAATGTGCACGTGCAAGAAACTACATGTAGCCCACGCAGGAAAGGGGAAGTTATGCAGATAAAAGGGGACCCACATACCAACTCGATGCGGTTCATTGCAGGCTATAGATTCAAACATATTTTACACTTGTGACAGATAGAGCAGTTAAATTAATAGAACTGTTAAGCTAATAGAACTAACTGTATGCTACGTAAATCAATATATTAAAGTCTGCTTGAGTTAATGCTTGCTTTGTGATATTATACTCTGTTAAAACCTTTTCGAAAGAACAATAGAAAAGGACAAGAACAATATGATGGTGACCTTAGCAGAAAGTTAGAAGATGAATGTGAAACTGCAAAATTTCAGAAGTTGGGCTATTAACAGTAATGAGAATCTTCGAACCTTTGGAAAATCAGCAAGCATCTGTCAGTGCCTACTTGTTGGGATACAGGAAGCCCATGGGTTATCAATGACCTCAACTGATCCACTCATATTTGCAAGGACAAACTATGGTCTAATATGTCATGGCAAGGGTCCCTCGGTTGGAATAAAAGAAAGGAGCTGCACGATATCGTTGGCACACATCTAGAAGACAACAGGCTACAGTCAACAGAACACAGCAAAAGAAGAGAAGAGCAGTCTCATTGTATATCTATAGCCATCGTTAAATATTACCTCTGTATTTCTGAGATACTTAATAAGCTCTCTGACTTGATTATGAACACATGTCCATACCCCATAGATCAGAACTGGCAAGAACCAAGTGAGAGTTTCCTCTGTCTTACAATATCATTTCGAGGATCTCTCTCCGTGACACCTTACAGTGAAAGTAATTGGAGGAGGAACATCTCAGCAGAAACATACAACCCTGGAATACGTGACTCTCTCCGTTTACCGTACATGACCATTGAGGAAAAAAAGTATACCTCAAAATGAAGGACACATTGCAAATACTTTAGGTGTTCCTAATTATCAGGTTACACCATATCTATGCAAAATATATAATAATTCACACAAGTCCTGCACAAACAATCCAAGTTCATGCCTTTTAATAACTTGGACAAAATAGCATTTGATAAAGTACCACGTAATAGGCTTGTTAGTAAAACTAGAGTATGAATAAGCAGTGGCAGGGAGAATTGACTAAGAGCAGAATTGTGGTTGTATTTTTCCAGATTGGAGGGAAGTATAGTGATAACCCCCTGGGATCAGTATGAGGATCTTTTTGATATACATTAATAACCTGGACTTGAACTACAGGAAACAATTTCAAGGTCTGCAAAACACACAAAACATGGAAAAGCAGTAAACTGCGAGTAGGATAGAAACAGACTTCAGAAGGACAGGCAGACTAGTGAAATGGGCAGATGAAATTTAACACAGCGGTGCTAAGTGATGCACAATACAGGCACAATGGCCTGAAAGTCTTCCTCCTGTGTTGTAATATTCTGTGATTTACAATACAAAATGGGTATTCTGCCCTCAAGAGTAATGTTTGGGCAAAAGTTGCATACAAGATGTCTATTCTACATTTCTTAAGTCATAAGGTGCAATTCCTTCATGCCAGAACAAGAAAGATGTTGATCCTTTGCCAAGCAAATTCCATACACTAAAATATCACTGAACTGTACCCATGCAGTGGTCCTTATGGAGTACTGAGACCAGTGGGATAAAAGGAGTGGCAGATAGAGCGAGAGAGTCACTGCAACACTGCTGGGAGGTCTCCAAAGAAATTCAAAGTGTGATATCACAGAAAACCAGGTAGGTGATTGATTGGTGAGAGTTTTCCTCTATTCTATTGAAACTCAGGTATTTGTTTCAAAGAATGAGCTGGGAAAATAAGAATTTAAATCGGGTTACTATTGTGGTGAGTGAATTAATAAGATTATAAGCTCAGAGCAGGTCTACAAGTATTAATTGAAATTAGTAGCTCAAATAGGGCACTAGCTAGATTATTGAAAAGGGAATAGAGGGTTTTGTTTTACATCATGCATGGGCATCTGCAACCTGTTGCTTGTAATTCCTATGCCATGTGGGAATTTCAGGGCACTTAACATGTCTTGGGTGACCATGTGTGTAGGAAATGTCTCCAGCTTCTTGAGGGACAGGTGAAGTCACTACAGAGCATCGGAGAGGATTAGAGTTTTTTAGATTGTACGTTCCAAGTGGCAGCCATCCCACAGGCAGTACGAGTTCAGAACAGTAAGTGGGTGGTCATCAGTAAGGGCAGAAAGAGACAGGAGGTACAGGATTCTTCAGGTTTTGTGCTACTCTCAAACAGATACTCAGTGTTTGAGACTGCTGGGAGTAACGATAGTCTAAAGCAGTGCAGTCCAGATCATGGCATCAATGGCAAAGGGACCGTACAGGTTGTAACAGCCAAGTGTATTAATGTTTGTTATAGGCGATTCCATAGTCGGGGTGGGATGGCGGGGGGGGGGGGGGGGGGGGGTGGAAATAGACATTTCTGTAACAGTCATCAAGAGTCCTGCACGGTCCTCACAGGGAGGTTTACTAGTGTGATTGGGGAGCGTTTAAATAAATTCGCTGGTGGATGGGCACCAGACATAGAAGTAGAGAAGAGGAATAAGGTGCATAAAGTTAGAATACTAAGCAATGCTAGAGAAGGGAATAGTTCCATATTGGATAGGAAAGGAGGAAACACTAAGTTATTAGGTGAGCTCGGAGTGGCACATTAAGACTGGTGAGTTATTTGAAGGAGTAATATGTGCTGTAGATAAAAGAGAGCCTGTAAATGTTCTGTACTTGGATTCCCAGAAAGCATTTGATATGGTGCCACATCAAAGGTTACTGCGGAAAATAAAAGCTCATGATGTAGGGGGTAATACATTAGACTAGATAGAAGATTGGCTGGCTGGCAGCAAACAGAGTATGCATAAATGGGTCTTTGTCTGAATGGCAGGATATGACTAGTGGAGTCCTGTTGGGGTCCATGCTGGGCCTCAACTTTCTACAATTTACATCAATGACTTAGATGAGGGGAGCAAAGGCATAGTAGCTAAATTTGCAGATGACACA
Organism: Carcharodon carcharias; assembly: GCF_017639515.1. NCBI lineage: Eukaryota > Metazoa > Chordata > Chondrichthyes > Lamniformes > Lamnidae > Carcharodon > Carcharodon carcharias. The sequence continues at coordinate 37,472,885 of NC_054468.1, read as the reverse complement.
AAGATAGGTAGGAAAAAGTGTGTTGTGAAGAAAACAAAAGGAGGTTGCAGACGGACATAGATAGGTTGAAAGAGTGGGCAATAATCTGGCAGATAAAGTCCAATGTGGGAAAATGTGAAGTTGGCAGGAAGAATAAAAAAGCAAAGTATTACTTAAACGGAGAACTGCAGAATTCTGAGGTGCAGAGGGATCAAAGTGTTCTTGTGCATGAGTCACAAAAAGTTAGAATGCAGGTACAGCATGCAATCAAGGCAGCTAATGGAATGCTATCCTTTATTAGGAGAGGAATTGAACATAATAGTAAAGATGTTACATTTCAGTTATACAGGAAATTGGTGAGACCTCATCTCGAATACTTGTGCAGTTTTAGTCTTCTTATTTAAGGAAGGATATAAATGTGTTGGAGATGATTCAGAGGAGGTTTACTAGATTTATACCTGGAATGAGCAGATTGTCTTATGAGGAATGGTTAGACAGGCTGGGCTGGTTTCCACTGGAGTTTAGAAGAGTGAGGGGTGACTTGATTAAGTACAGAAGACCCTGAATGACTTGGACACAGTGGACGTAGAAAGGATGTTTCCTGTTGTGGGTGAGTCCAGAACTAGGGGGCAATGCTTTAAAATGAAAGGTCACCCTTATAGGAAAGAGACGAGGAGAATTTTTTCTGAGGGTTGTGCAACATTGGAACACTGCCTCAGAAGGCAGTGAAAGTGGGATCACTGAATATTTTTAAGTCAGTGGTAGACAGATTCTTGTTAGGCAAGGGAGTCAAAGGTTATCAGGGGTAGATGGGAATGTAGAACTCAAAAACAAAACCATCAGACAAGATCTTTTTGAATGGCAGAACAGGCTCAAGGGGCCAAATGGTCTACTTCTGCTCCAATTTCATATGTTTGAATGTTACAGGGGCAGGTCGCCACGAGGAAATATATGTTGCAGCTGTAATAGAGACCTGGTTCAAAGAAGGGCAGGCTTGGGCATAATATTCCTGGATACAATGTGTTCAGGCAAGATAGGAAAAAGAGGGAGGGGAGGTGATTGTATGGATAACATTCCAGGGCTGGAGAATGAGGATGTCCCAGAGGGGTCAAGGACAGAATCTGTTTGGCTGGAGCTAAGGAACAAAAAAGGTGCGATTACAGTGCTTGGTGTAGTCTATAGAGCATCAGCCAGTGGGAAAGATGTAGAAGAACAAACCTGCAAGGAAATTACAGAGAGATGCAAGAATTATAGACTAGTTAAAATGGGAGGTTTTAATTATCATAATATAAACTGGAATTGTAGTAGTGTAAAAGGCAAAAGAGTATCAAGAGTTCAGAGTGCGTGTTCAGGAAAATTTTCTATAGCAGTATGTTTCCAGTCTAACAAGAGAGGAGGCACTGCTAAACCTGGTTCTTGGGAATAAGGTGGGCCAAGTGGATCACGTGTCAGTAGGGGAACATTTAGGGGATCGTGATCATTGTGTCATAAGGCTGACTATGGAAAGGACAAAGAATAATCCAGAATAAGAATAATTAACTGGGGGAAAGTCAACTTCAATAGGGAGAGAATAGATCTGGCACAGGCCAACTGGACTCAAAGGTTGGCAGGCAAAATGGTATCTGAACAATGAGCTGCCTTTAGAGAAGACTTGGTTCAGGAACAGACAAGGTATATTCCCACGAAATGCAGGGCAAACAAATCCAGAGCTCCTGGATAACAAAAGAGATAGAGATTAACTTGAAGAAGAAAAAAAACTGTGCTTATGACAGATGTCAGGCAGACAATACAATCAAGAAGCAGGCTGAATATAGAAGGTTCAGAAGGGAAGTAAAAAAGCAAAAAGAAGCAAAGGGAGAATATGAAAAGAGACTAGCAGCTGTTGTTAAAGGGAATCCAAAAGTCTTCTACAGGATTATAGATAATAAAAGGGTGATAAAGGAGGTGTGGGGCTGATTAGGGACCAAAAGGGGTATTTACACATGGGGGCAGGGAGTATGGTTGAGGTATTAAGTTAATATTTTGCATCTTACTTTACCTATGAACAAGACGCTGAGCAGATCACAGTGAACAAGGATGTAATTGAGACACCAGAAGGATTTAAAATTGATAAGGAAGAGGAATTGGATAGGCTGTCTGTACTTAAAGCAGGTAAAGCACCAGGTCCCGATGGGCTGCATCCAAAGATATTGAGGGTAGTGAGAGTGGAAATTGCGGAGGCACTGTCCAATATTTTCCAATCTTCCTTCAACATAGGTGTTTCCAGAGGTCTGGAGAATTACAAACGTTAGGCCAGTCAGTTTAACTTCAGTGGTGGGGAAGCTTCTAGAAATGATAATGCGGGACAAAATACATTGCCACTTGGGCAAATGTGGGTTAATTAAGGAAAGCCAGCACAGATTTATTAAGGGCGAATCATGGGCCGAATCTTCCATGAAGTGGCAATCACTGTCAGTTTGCTACTCTGCTCCTATTTTCTTACCTTAAACTGGAGCTCCACAGTTCTTGCCCAGACCTCTAGGTCTGCTGAGAAACGTGGAGCCTACCTGCTCCCAGAATCCTTCAGTGTAGTGCAGGAGCATTGAGGTTCATGAAGCCATACCCCTTTTTACAACACATTTGGTGGGGGGGGGGTGGTGGTAAGCAGGTTGGTCAGGGGGAAGTTGTGGGGTCCAATAGGGGATCAGGGAGAAGGGGTGGGGTCAGTAGTATAGTTAGCCAGGAGTTAGAACTGGTTTTAATCCTTAAAATCGCCTACTTTAAATTGGAGTTTCAGAGGATTCCAAATCCAGATGCCCAACTGAAGTTGAAACTTCTCGTGCAGTCCTTGAGTGAGGACTTTCGAGGGATTCCCCCAGCTGGGCCTATATTTAACTAGCTTGAAATTTTTTGATTAGGTAACAGAGAAGGTTGATGAGGTTAATGCTGTTGATGTTATGTACATGGACTTCCAGGAGGCATTTAATAAAATTGCCACACAACAGGCTTGTGCGCAAAATTTTGGCTCACGTAATAAAGGGTTCGGTAGCAACATGGATAAAAAATTGGCTGAGTCACATGAAACAGAGACAAGTGAACGACTGAATGTTTTTCAGATTGGAGGAAAGTTTGTAGTGGAGCTCCCCAGGGCTTGGTGTTGGGACCCTTGCTCTTCCCGATATGTGTTAATGGCCTAGACCTCAGTGTACAGGGCAAAATTTACAGATGATACCAAACTTGGAAGTGTTGTGATCTTTGAGGAGGATAGTGTAGAACTTGAAAAGAACAGACAGTTTGATGGAATGGGCAGAAAACTGGCAGATGAAATTTAACGCACGGAAGTGTGAAGTGATTAATTTTGGTAGGAAGAATACGGGGGTGCAGGAGCAGAGGGACTCAGGTGTAGACACACATAAATCATTGAAAGTGGCAGGACAGGTTGAGAGAGCAGTTCATAAAGCATACAGCATCCTGGGCTTTGTTAATAGGGGCACAGAGTATAAAAGCAAGGATGTTATGTTAAATCAGTATAGAACACTAGTTTAGCCTCAATTAGAGAATTACATCCAGTCTGGGTACCAGAATTTAGGAAACATGTGAATCTTCTCTGCACTCTTGATGCATTCACAAGAATGGTCCCAGGGACGAGGAACTTCTGTTACACAGATAGACAGGAGAACTGGGACTGTTTTCCTTGGAAAAGAGAAAGTTGAGAAGAGATTTGATAAGAGATATTCAAAATCACGAAGGGTCTGGGCAGAGTACAAAGGGGAAAGTTGTTCCTATTGGTGGAAGGATCAAAAACAAGACAGCACAAATTTAAGGTTACTTGCATAAGCAGCAATGGGAACATGGGGATTTTTTTTCCCCCCACAGTGAGTAGTAGAATCTGGAATACAGTGTGGTGGAGGCAGGTTCAATCGAGGCATTCAAGAGGGAAGTGGATTGTTACCAGAAAAGGAAGAATGTGCAGGACTACAGAAGCCAGGGGAGTGGCACTAGATATACTACTGCTATGTAGAGCTGATGCAGACATGACAGGATTAATGGCCTCCTTCTGTGATGTAACAAATCTGCGATTCTAATTTCTCACTGGTATGAAGTGTGGCATCACAGACACCAACTGCAATGTAACTGTAATGTTGCAACCCCCTGGATTTTCTACACTTCCCACCACCTAGGAACTGAAAAGAAGTATTACACTAGCACTTTTCACTGAAAAACTTACCAGCAGCTCCAGGCTACCAAGCAGCACTCAAGAGAGAACTAAAAGTTTACAAACAGAAATCTCTTAAGATGGGAGGTCAAGTTAAGAAGGCTATTATATATCAATATATCAATCAATCATTGAGTTTATAAATCAAGGAATAGTTTAGAAAAGCAAGGAAGTTATGCTCAACCTTTATAAAACACTGGTGAGGCCTCAGGTGGAGTAGTGTGTCCAATTCTGGGCACAGCACTCGAGGAAAGATGTCAGGGTCTTAACAGAGGATGCAGAGGAATTTGCTAGAATGGCACAAGGATGAGGGACTTCATCTATATTTTAAGAAAACTGAAAAACAGAGTAGGAATAAACAGATCATTGTCAGGTTTTCCAGCTGTAACTAATAAGGTACTGCAAGGATCAGTACTTGGATACATTTCAGCACAGCTCACAGTCTATATCAGTGATTTGGATGTGAGAATGAAATTTAATACTTCTAAGTTTGCAGGTGACACAAAACTAGGTGAGAATGTGTGTTGTGAGGGTGATGCAAAGAGGTTTCAAGCAGATTTGGACGGGCTTAGTGAGCGGGCAAGAACATAGCAGATGAAACATGATGTGGATAAGTGTAAAGTTATCCACTTTGGTAGGAGGAACGGAGGTGCAGAGAATTCTGAAAATGGAGAGAGATTGGGAAGTGATGCTGTCCAAAGGAACCTGGGTGTCGATGTTCATTATTAAGTAATCGAAAGCTAACCTGCAGGTGCAGCAAGCAATAAAGGCGGCAAATGATATGTTGGCCTTTATCGCAAGAGGATTTGAATGCAGAGGTAAAGATGTCTTGCTGCAATTTTATAGAACCTTGGCTGGGCCACACCTGGGGTATTATATACAGTTTTGGTCCTCTTACCCAAGGAAGGATATACTTGCCAAAGAGCAAGTGCAGGGGAAGTTCACCAGACTAATTCCTGGGATGGCAGGACTGTCTATGAAGAGAATAAACTTGGCTTCCCCAGAGTTTAGAAGAATGAGAGGTGATCTCATTGAAGTGTACAAAATTCATAAGGGGCTAGACAGGTTAGATACCAAAAGGATGTTTCCCCTGCCTGGGTTTGGGGTTGGGGGCGCGGCGCGGGTGCAGGCGTGCAGATAGGATCGAGAACCAGGAGACAGAGTCTGAGAATAAGGGGCAAGCCACTTAGAACTAAGATGAGAAGGAATTTCTTCACTCAGTGGGTAGTGAATCTTTGGAATTTTCTACCTCAGGGAGCTGTGGAAGCTCAGTCAGTGTGTTCAAGAAATCGATCAATAGAATTCTAGATCCTAATGACATCAGGGAAAAGGGGATAGCACAGAAAACTGGTGTTGAGATAGCTGGTCAGCCATGATCTGGTTGAATGGGAGAGCAGGCTTGAGGAACTGAATGGCCTACTCCTGCTCCTACATAATCTGCTTTTAAATAGATGTGTCTTTTCCCCATTCAACATAGATCTGACTGTGCTGTATAATCACAGCTGGCCATTTACATCATTGTCAAAAATGCAGTCAAGGTTGCAGTACAAATGGCACTATTTTCAGACTAAACTGGATTAAAGATGTGCTTAAAAAAAAACTTACCTGAACTAATAGATGAATGTCCACCTCGTGGTCCCCCACGGCCTCTGTTGGATTGCCCTCCGCCTCGCCCTCTCCCTGCTCCAGGCCGCCTTCGACTATCACGATGTGGTCTTGAATCCCGATCATCTTCAGCAGCCAGTGACCAATCACTTAATTCATCCCTTCGTTCAGATTCAGTCTCTGAAGCATTTGATAATTCTGAATTTGTACCTGTACCACCAATAAATATAATAAACTGTAGTTATGAACAACATAAGACATTGGAGTCCATATACAATCTGTGTTGTTGTCCAATAACACTCCAAAAAAAAAGCTCCAAGTCATCTGAAAGGCCATACAGCCAAATTCTGTACAATCTGTCTAACGTGCCCTTGAATTGTTTGGGATTATCTTAAACTTGTGCCTTCTTGCAATATTGACTAGCAGAAACAAATGATCACGATTGATCTGAGAAGCTGTATAATCTTGATGATTTTTTAATCAGGTCATCTTTTAATCTCAGCTCCAGCGAAAAGCTCTAATTTGTCAAATCTCTCATCCTTGGTAACATCTGAATGAGCCTCCACCAAATCCTTCTAATTGCCATTTTATATTCCAACCAACATTCTAACCTGTAGTGGTGCATTCCCTGGATTTTCTACACTGCATTACGTTATCTCAGTAACACCACGAAAGATGGAAAAATCTGAACAAGTAGGGTGCACTAACTGAAAGTCAGTATGGGTTTATGGGAAGGTGGTCTTGAGCAGCAGATCTACTGAAGTTCTTGGAGAAATTCACAGACCTTTTATATTCCAACCAACCTTCTTGTATAAGGTCAAGATTATCTTGCTTTTGTATTCAAAAATCCAAAAGCTAATTTTCCAATTGCCTTTTTAAGGAATTTTGTCCTTGCATTGCCATATTTAATAACTTTTGTGTTTGCACACCAAGGTAGGGACCATTTACATTTACCCCATTTCCTTTCCCTATTCTTGCTTCCAAAAGGTGATATTTCCCATTTTTCGATACTACCTGCATCTGTCACCTGCGCTGCAAGTGGAGCTAGCCTTCCTATATTATTTCACAATCAATCATTCACAATTTGCAACACCACCTGCCACCACCAATCCCTACCCCCTCAGTCCCCCAGAGAACCACACCTTTGGAATCATCGAATTTGAATATTGGTCCCTTAGTTTCCAAGTCCAAATCATTTATGTACACATAATAAACAATAAAATTCCAGAACAGACTCGTAGAATATGACTCACCATATATAGATGGTCCAATAATTTCACTTTACCCATTAGCTTTGCTTTCAATAATCTCAGTAAACATTCCCAAATCCATTAACACTGCTATAAGTCTCCAAGGTCCAATTCTTGGCTTCCTTGATGACAGGCCATATTTAGATGCATTTTAGGGATACCTAGACACATCTAGCCAACACAACCAAAGCTACGTGGTCAGACCTACCTAAAACAATCATTTGAAAATGTGATCACGGATAGAATATGAAATGTTTCGTGAAACAACTTGTCAGGGCCCATTTGAACAGGGTCATTATTGGATCTGGTAATAAGCAAAGAACAGGTGGTGACAGAGGAAATGCCAAGAGAAAATTTTGACAGTGACAAAGTTACGGTGGATTTGTTTGATTTATGACAAAAACAATGAATGAGTTTAATAGAAACAATTTAGAAAGGCAGATTGAGGGGATTAATCTTGGAATAATAGCACCAATGGAGAGAAACAGCAAGGAAGAAAAATTAATATTGAGAAATACTGTAGAATACTTAAGAGATACATATCACACAGGGAAAGGACCATTATGCATAATTTTGGAAGTAAGGCAGGGAAGAAAGGCAAAAACATTGCTCCCAAAGTGCAAAGCTTCATGGAGCAGTGAATTGTGAAGGATAAAAGGAAATTAAAGAAAATGGGCAGTGAAGCAATAATCTTAAAAAGTGTCAAAGCATTTTCTATAAATATATTTGAAATCACGAGCAGTCTCTGCAGCATACAAGTTGAAGTAGTAATAAAAGTAATAGAAATTCTTGATAATGCAGTTACTAATAGCCTAAAGCGGTAAAATAAAGTCAAGATACTAGGTCCAGATAGACAAGGATAGTTAAAGAGCAAAGTCAGTCATCATCTTATCATCTTCAGGCAATCATCAGAAATGGTGCTAATGTCCAAGGACTGAAAAGAGAACGGTATAACCCCAAACATTATTAAAAGGGGTATGGGGACGATTCAGGAATCTTCACACCAGTGAGTCTAAAATCAATTGTAAGTAAAATATAAGAAATGATACTGAAAGGTGGAATAATGAAAAATCCGAACAAGTGTGATGCACAAAGTAGATGTCAGCATGGATTTCTGAGAAGGCAGTCTTGAGCAGCAGATTTACTGAAGTTCTTTAAGGAACTCAGACATTTTTAAACAATGGAAAATCTATGGATTTGTTCTTAGATTTCAGCAAGGTTCCTGATAATCTGTAACACAGGCAGTTAGTGTGCGAAGAAGGCATGGCAAGGGTGGTAAACTTTAAAAAGGTACATAAGGATGACTCAGCAACCTTTTACAATAAGAAGCATAAAATCCTGTTTCTTTTGAGGAGGTCACTGACATGGTGGATAAAGAAGTGTCTTTGCATGTTGGTCATATGGACTTTCAAAAGCTGTTCAATAAGATTAGATTAGAAAAAAATGAAAACATACAAAATTGGACGCATCCTTGTGATATAGTTTAATAATTGGTTGGGAGAAGATGACAAACAATAAAGACAAAAGGGAACTGTCTCCGGTTGGTGGGATGTAACAAGTAGTGTTGTCCAGGGATCTGTACTGGGGCCTCAGCTTTTCACAAGATAGCGAGATGGAATCTGTGGTCAAAGCTTGTGTATTTTGAGACAGACCCTAACTGAAAAGGGAAACCGACCCCCTCAGTTTCTAAGAAAACAAAGGCTAAAACTGAGATTGGAAACCAAAACATCTGGTTGAAACTATATAAAAGGAGACAGAGCCTTCAGAGATCAGTAAAAGTTGATAAGTCCAGTGGTGCAGTACACGCAAGCTGAAGGTGACAGGGGCTAGATCCAGAAGTGGAGAATAAGTTGCTGCAGTGTTTCTGCTACTTGAAGGAAACATTAGGGGTCCTATGTTATCCAGACCGAGTTGACGCTGTTCTACAGATTTGTGCCATTTTTGGTGAACACTGAACTCGTGGAACTCAGGTTAGTTGTGCTCTTCTGTTGGCTGGGATCAGGCTAAGTCCTAGAAGAGGAGCCAAAATTCTTCCTGAGGAAGAGATAGTTTTGAAGGATTTTGTGACTGAGATTAATGACCTACATGTTGAGTGGGCTGCTGAGCAAATATGTAAGATCTGTCTTAGTCATATCTGCCATTTAATGTGTAATTTATAGGTTATAATTGATCACAATTAGGCTGTTGATTCAAGTTTAACTTATGATGATTATGGGTTTTAGCGTATAGGACATTATCTAAAATAGTATTTAGTGTTTGCTTTGTTTGACTCTTGTACAATTAAAATTCTTCTGTTTTAACTGTGGAACCTTGTGGCTTCATTCCTTCAGTAAACAACTGGGATTTTGGATTTCTTTTTCCACAAGAAAAGTTACTAGTCTCATTCAGGATCATAACAAAAGATAATGACTTAATTCTTTATCCAAGTTTGCAAATAACACTTAAGTTAGGAAGCACAGTAAGTTGTATAGTTGGGAACATGAAGTTTCAAAGAGACAGGCAGAATAATTGAGTGGGTAAAACTGTGGTGGGGGGGGCTTCAAAATGAGGAAGTGTGAAGTCACCCGAGAAAGAAACTGGAATATTTTATTTGAGATAGGCTTGGAGCTGTAAAGGAGGAGTTAAGGGTTTAGAAGCACAAAGTAAATGCATGCACACAAATCACTTAAAAGCTAGTGCACAGATACTAAAATATCTGTCTTTGTATTTCAAAGGGATTGACATACAAAAGTGAGGAAATGATGCTTTAGTTGTACAGAGCCTTCAACAGAATCTGCACTACTGCAATCAGTTCTAGGCCCTGAACATCAGGAATAATATAACCGCTTTGAGGTTTGATAGGATATTTCCTGCAATAGGAAAATCCAGAACAGAGGAAGGGGGCACAATCTTAAAGCTAGTCTAGTTGGGAATGATATCAAGAAGCATTTTTTCAAACAAAGGATGAGACCTGGAAATCTTTCCCTCAAAAAGGTTATGGATGTTAAGTCAATTGAAAAATGCAAGACTAAAATTAACAAATTTGTGTCAGGTAAAAGTATTAGGGAGATGGCAAAAAGGTCACTGAGGTACAAATCAAATTGAATGTGGAATAGGCTCGAGGAGCTGAATGGCCTACTCCTGTTCCTATTCCAATGTTTCTGACTTGTACTGAAAATGAACCAAAGGATCATTTTCAATTTAGCAGTATTGGCATGCCAAAGTGTCATTAGCAGATTGCAACAGAGGTCAAGTTTGAGGCCATTCACATCAGACAAGGGCTTAGGGGAACTGGGTCATTCCCCATGTCAGTGCCTTTACCAGAGTCAAACTGCCTAGTTTGAATTTAACCAAAGCATGGCAGTTAACAGTTAATTGTTCTCTGCTGCATCCCCCGTGGCAATGCCTCTACCAATCAGAGTCCATGGCCAACCATTTAGCACTCTCTTCTCATGTAGTATAAACTGTTGTTCCCTTTACTGTTAATTTATCATGTGTAGCTGTTTTGGTGAGTGCAAGATGAAAAGCTTTGATAGCAGGTCTCTTTTTTCAGCAATGTTCACATTCTGTACTACAAACTATTTTGAGTAATCTATGACACACAAACCTTAAAAACTTATAAATTTAAGGATGAGAGATTAATTTTTAAAACTAGTGCTCTGCACAGCCTTAATGTGTCTTGCACTTTCCTATGCTTCTATGTCAAACTTTCCTCCAACTGTACAAAAAGACCAAAGCTATCATTGCACCCCCTGCTTATTCCTTGCAACCGACTCCATCCTCCTCCCTTAATCAGGCTGAATAATGGCATACAAAATCTTAATTTCCTGTGCAATTTTGAGCTCAGCTTCAAAGTTTACATCTTATCCCTCACCAAGACCACTTGCACTTATCTCTGCAACATCACTTCCATATATCCACTGTTGATCAAATACTTCTCATTTTCATATCTTTAGCCTCGAGTCCTCCAATGTCACCTTTCCAGCTTCCATATTCTTCTTAAGTTCACTGCCTGAAGACAGATCTTTGGTGATTAGTTGCCTAACCATGGTAAAGTGCCATTTGCTCACCATGCAAGCTTGATGCTGAAATAATATCAAAGGTATCCTGCAGGATAATGGCTACCCTGATAAGATCATTTCATGCTGTATAACGTGCAAGCTGTATAGAATGAGCCTATGGCCATCACCTTTGCCCCTGAAATGTGCCCAGTCTACCTCAGATTACCCTTGAAGGGCAAGGTATCTCAAAAATTTGAACAACAGGTAAATCAAGCTGTTTCACTATGCAGTAGTTACATGAGTGGTATTCATCACTAACAGGTCGCTGCCAGCAAGCCAAAAAGACATTCTGCCTATCACACAAATGAACAACGTGGTATATGAATTTCAGTGCCAGTGTGATGCTAGGTATGTAGGCCATACACCCCAAAGACTGGCGGATCGTATCAAACAGCATGTTCTAGCTGCTGTTCGCAATGGGCAAGGTACAGACTGTAACCATGCTTGCAAAACTCAAAACAGTGTCCAACATTAGAGGTGATTCCACGATTGAACGACATATGCTAAATAATCCTCAATGTGCTAAGAATTATGCTGACAACCAATTTAAGATGGTCAGTCGGGCTCACAGTATGGCACCTTTGCGTGTACTGGAGGCTACATATATTAACACGAGGCCCTGCTCTTTGCAGACAAAGATGTACAAACATTGTGCCTGTTTCATCTAAACAAAGTACGTGACAGCCATTCGCAGACTCATTCCTCAGGGCAATGCCTCGATCAATCAGGGTCAAGCTGCCTAGTTTAAATTTCAAATAATGCTTGGCGGTTAACTGTCAGTCACCATCTATCGCAATGCCTCTGAATCCACTTGCTAACCAATCCGCACACTCTTCTCATACGGTATAAATTGATGTTCCCTTTACATTTGGTATTCTTGAAGTATCTTGACGAATGCAAGATGAAAAGCTTTGACAGGTCTCTTTTTTCAGCAATTAACCAAAACTCAGTTGCTTAGATCATATTCCACACTATATCCCATATGCCCAAAACTCCACCTTCATTGGCCTATATTGGCTCCGTCTTCTCAAATCACAGAATTTAAAATCCACGTTCTCATAATCAAATCCCTCCAAATCCTTGCTCCACAATGCCTCTGTAACATCTTTCAACCCAACACTTCCTTCTGCATTCTTTATTCCTCAGGCTCTGACCTTCTCTGCTTTCTAATTTCATCTTTTACTATAAAGGAAGGAAGTCTAACCGGTTTAAAATATCCTGGCTTATTCCTTTCTTGTTTTTGGAGGAGTGTCACATTTGCAATCTTTCACTTTCCTGACAATTTTCTTTTTCTCAGAATTTTGGACAATTATATGAAGCTACTCTGATATCTCTTCCCTAGCTTTCCTCAGGATGTAAACTAGTTTTACATTATATAAAAACAACTGTTTGCTTCATTTCCACAACCATTTTGTATTGAATATATATTTGTCAGTTAAAGCACCTTAGCCCAAAATCAAAATGCAATAAAAATTTTAATTAAAATTACCGTAACCAGAGGTATAATTTGGACCTCGACGACCACGGCCACGATAGGACCTGCTACCATGAAGTGAGGAAGCAGTACTCTCATCAGTAATATAGCCCTTATCTTTCTCTGGCCGACTTGTCACTGGCCTATACCCCATACCAATTTGCCGAAGCTGCTCATCAATTTGCAACCGGTCCATTCTCAGCTGCTCTACTTCCTAAAACAAATAAATTTATGGCAAATTAGAAAGATCACTGTCCTTTCAACCAACTGAGAAAGTCATCATACCATTTTTGATTGGTACTAATTATGAGGAAAAAGAATTCTGGAGGTTTTATTGTTATGCAGGACCAGGGGAAAGAAAAGGAAGATGGGACGAGGACAAACAGTGTGGAGGAAGAAGGGTGCCATTTCTCATTCTGCTCAGAAATGGAGGAATTTTATTTCTGCATTAGACTCCATCAGAAAACAATGTTTGTTCTTGCATCATGAGCAAAACCACAGGAGTTACCTGGTCAACTAAGTTATTAACGCATTTTTGTTTAACAGAATATTTTGTGGGAGGAAACTGTCCCTTAGCAGAATAAGAGGAAAAAACTTGATTATACTGGGGAAACTGCCATATTTATTTATGGTGCAAAACAACAAACAGTACATGGAGATTGTGTTTGCAGTAGGATTTTCTGTACAACAGATTTGCACTTAATCCTGGACTGATGGCCCATTTGCAAATATAGATTATGCTTAAACACAGTAGTTGACATGTCTCCATGCATTAAAGCAGTCACAATTTCAATAAACAGAGCAGTCTCAAACAAAGACAGTATGCACCAAATATAAAATGAGGAACAGTAACCCCTCTCCAAAGAGAGGAATTAAAAGAAAGATAAGGAAGCATAAGATCCCATTGCAACATTAGAATAACACAAAAGGCACATTTTTTTCTATTTCAGAAGAATTTAAGGTTTGTCTGGTGCAGTCAAAATTATGATCTTAATTACAAGTAATAAAAATAGACATGGTAATCCAAACATATAAATTCAGATAATTGAAGGGAAAGACAATGGCACATCTTTGCAGAGATATTTAAATTAGGTTATGTTCATGATTTGAACATTAGGTATGTAAACCCTTACAAGCCATTTGTAGTAATGGGGCCCTTGAAAGCTCAGTTCATCTTACAATCCTAGTGATATCGTTTCTAACTGTAATAGCTAAAACAGATCTGCTTGGGATATAGATGCAATCAATAAACGAAACATCTGAAATGCAAGGTGCACAACCTTGTTTTCTTTGCCCGCTATGTTGATCACCTGTATGTATTTTTTTGACAGATACTTTCATGATGAAAACAAGGAGAAGGGAGTGGGTGAGAGGAGGAGGGTAGAGCAGCCTTGTGGACTTACATTTTGGAACTTCTATGCCAGATATAATATCAAGATTCAGCATCATTGCCACTCTCATAAGCAGATCTCAAGTCCCCTATGAACAGAGGTGTTTAATGAGGCTCAGGAGTGAAACAAAGTCCTTGCCACTGTTTTCCAGCTTGCTAAAATGCTGCTACATGACCTTGTTTTGTTGTACAGATTAGAAATACATAAAGACATAGGCTATAAATCGACAAATTTATTTTTACATTAAGCAGGTAAATGAATAACACTGATTACAAATAGTGTATACAAAATTTGTACTATTTTCTTTGAAATGCCATAAAACAAAGACAATGACACTATTGACACTATTTCTCAATCTAAAGCTGATCCTTGAAAGATGCTCACTCACTTAAATGACCAAATGTGACCATGGAGCCAAAGATCTAACTCAGCCCCCCTCACTGACTTGAAACCAACTAAAGCATTAGCAGATTCTTAGAAGCTTGTAGCCAGATGCTCCTGGTCACAGAAGTGTCCATCAAAAGGACAACAAGAATCATCAGGCCCATCTCCCTCTCAGATCCAACACAACAGACACTAGTTGATCTGATCCTTTTATTACAGCCGCGGTCTTGCATCTGATTAGCTTCATTTTTTCTATTTTTTGCCCTCAAGTAAGTTACCCTGCCAACATGGTATATCCACTGCATGCTTACTGGATTTGTCTCCCTAGATCAAAGTTTCAAAGTAGGACTGGGTCAGGGCAGGCACAATACATTTGATGTTGGTTGGCAGGAGTGAGACATTTGACAATATTTTTTAAATGTAAAACTGTGCATGTGTGTGTATAACTTCAATTTCTGACTTGAAACCAATAAGAAAAGGGAAAAATAGTTCAACCTACAAGCACTTCCAATTCAAAAGTGAAAGCACACAACCTATTTACCTTAGGCTCCTAGCAAATTACTGTTCCTACAGTTCCAAACCTGATGTTCTATACTTAGTCCAAATGCAGCCATCATTACCAAGAGCTGCTTGTCAGATACTATAGCACACTTATAGCAAACTCCACTAATAGAATTTTTAGCTTTCCCATTTTAAGAAAAATCCACAAAAGCAGATTAGGAAAGTGCATCAGGCAGCATAGAAGCAGTATTGCCTTTGTGACAAGATGCCATTCGCTTTCCTTGCACCGTTGCAGTTAAACTGGGACACCATTTTAGCCAACAAGGCCGCAGAAACTACAACCTATGCCATCTTGTTAAAGCTCCAACAGTAAAGTAATGACATTTTCTGCAGCTGATATAACCTAGAGAGCACAACATAGTACTATCTTTCAGTTTTCATCAATCTAACTGGAGTATTGTTCAAAAAGGTGATAATTTCAGTGACTAATCTCAAATCCACTTAGCTATATTTGCATTGCCCAATTGTTTTACGCCACTTCCACTACAGCTATTAATACAGGGAAGATAAGCATACCCACCTTCAAGTAAGAAATATGGTACTCCAAAAGAACCTGCACATTTCCAATGCTTTCTTTTGTTCCAACAAAAGTGAAAGGGACCATTCCCTATGGAAATTTTTAGAAAAAAAAATATTAAAACTATCGTTATTGCAACCTTTCAAATAAAAATGAAAGCAGTTTTACACCTAAATAAATATACTTACAATTTGAAATAAAATGTATCCCTGTTAACGAAGAATTTCTGTGATCTTCATCTTGCCCATGAGATCCATCTCCTGCTTCTCTTGACCCCATTTCCTTACTCTGGCTACCCAATTTCTCTTCCTAGCCCCATACGAGCCAATATTGAAATGATTCCCTTGTTTCCGGTACTGCACTCATCCCTTTCAAAATCACCAAATCATCACTCTCCTTAAAAAGAATCAAGATCCCTCTGTGCTTGCAAACTACTATCCCATTTGCTGTTCAAAGTCCTTGAATGTGTTATCACCTCACAAATCCATTTCATTCTTTTCCACAACTCTCAATCAGGTTTCTGTTCCTGCTACAACACTTGAACAGTCCTAATCGAAGTCAAAAATGACATACTCAACGACTGTTGTGTACTACCTTGCCACCTCAAACTCTGCAGTCCTCGACAAGGTCAACCACACCAATCGTTTTCCAATGTATTTCTGCACTGTCCAGTTTCAGTTAAACTGCACACAATTGGTTCCACTCTTACCTATCTAATCGCAGCCAGAATTTGGTCAGCAATAGTTTCTCCTCCTGCTGACTCTTCCTCATCTATATCCTGCACCTGTGACAAGTAACTCACCTCCTGACTCCCCAAAGCCTGTCCACCATCTAAAAAGGCACAAGAGAGGATTGTGATGGAATACTTCCCACTTGCCTGGATGAGTGCAGCTCCCATAATACTGAAGAAGCTTGACACCATTCAGGACAAAGCAGCCCGCTTGATTGGCACCACACCCACAAAACATTCACTCCCTCCACCACCACCATGCGCAGCAGCAGCAGTGTGTACCATCTACAAGATGCACTGCAAGAATTCAGCAAGGTTCCTTAGACAGCACCTTCCAAACCCACGACCACTACCATCTGGGAGGACAAGGGCAGCAGACAGATGGGAACACCACCACCTGGAAGTTCCCCTCCCAAGCCACTCATAATCCTGACTTGGAAATATATCACCATTCCTTCACTGTCGCTGGGTCAAAATCCTGGAACTTCCTTCCTAACAGCACT
The DNA here is from genome assembly GCF_017639515.1 of Carcharodon carcharias. NCBI lineage: Eukaryota > Metazoa > Chordata > Chondrichthyes > Lamniformes > Lamnidae > Carcharodon > Carcharodon carcharias. The sequence goes on along the minus strand of NC_054468.1, from coordinate 37,456,256 downwards.
GTGGGTATACCTACACCGCACAGACTGTAGCTTTTTAAGAAGGCAGCTCATCACCACCTTCTCATGGGTAACTAGGGCTGGGCAATAAAGGCTGGCCCAGCCAGCAAAACCCACATCCCATGAATTAATAAAAAAAAGTCTTGGCAACATGAGGTCAGCTACCCCATACATGACAGACAGCTCTACCTCTCCACCAACTCTCTTGACTTTTCCACTGCCTCTCTGTTGTTACACTGCTTGTCAAACATCCAGTCCTGCATGAGGCACAAATTTCTCCAGTTAAGCATTGGGAAGACAATTTTTTGGCATCTTTCAAAAACCCTAACCTCATCACCTATTCCATCCCCTCACCAGTCACTGTCTCAAACTGAACAAGATTGCTCAACACCTTACTGTTCTATTTGACCACAAACTGAGCTTCCAACTCCACCACAATGACTACTTACTTCCATCTCTACCTCAAAACATCTGCTCCTGAAATCCTCCTTGATGCCCAGGCCACTTCCAAACTCAACAATTCCAATGCTCTCCTAACTTGCCTCCCATCCTTCACCCTTTATAAACTGGCTTGTCAAAAATGTTACTGCATGTTTAAGCTTTACTAATCCATCACCCTTGTTGTTGCTGACCACTGTCATTTGCCCACTATATCTGGTTCTGCAATGCCTCAAATTTTAAAAAGTCTCATCTGTGTGTTTAATTCTCTTTATGGCCTTGCCCTCTCCCCAACTCTGCAACCTCCTCCAGCTCCACAATCTTCTGAGAACTCTTCATTCCTACAAAACTGGCACCTTACACGTCCACGCAACCCGCATTCTTTGCCACACAACAGGAAGACTTGCCTTAAGCTGTTGAGGTCAACAGCTTTGGAAATCCCAAACAAAAACTCTCAAATTTCCCACCTCCCTCTTTTTAGGGCCTTATTTAAAACCCACCTTTTAGTCACCCCCTCCTTTTTGGGCTCATCCCCATCTCTGACCATCCATCTGTAAAGATCCTGCAGACATTTTTCCCCATTGAAGGCGCTATATAAAGTGTATGCTTCTGCTGTTGTTACACAAAGTGATCATTCCTTTAAGATAGTCTTCATTCAGACCACAAAATGAGCTTCAAATGCTGATTTCTAAGATATTAATTTAAAATGAAGTAAAACTCACCAATGACCATTAAAATAAATAAAACTTGCATTTATATAGCATCATTCACATCTTCAAGACATCCTAAAGCACTCTGCAACCAATTAATTATATTCAAAGTGGTCACAACTGTATACAAATTCAGCTGTCATGTTGCACACAGTAGACTCTCACAAACAGCAATGAGGTAAATAATCAGCTATTCTGTTTTGGTGTTTACAGTTGAAGGATAAATGATGGTCAGGGCACAGAAATCTCCTGCTCTTCTGCGAATAATGCCACAGGATATTTCACAGTGACCTGAAAGGCATGTGTGGCCTCAGTTTAACATCTGAACAGAAATTTGGTTCCTTCAGGCATTAAAGAACACTCTCAATATTGCAATGAAGTGTCTGCCTAGATTATTTACTGAAGTCTTAAAGTGAGGCTGACACAGAGCCAAACTGATACGGGTTTGGGTTACTGCTAAGCCCATGTTTACTAGTTATTGAAAAGCCTTAATCATAATAATCCATCAGTTCCTTCATTCAACTGAAAGCACTGTGCTGCCTTGCCACCTGAACGCACAGAAGTCAAATGGACTGTTGGAACAGAGCCCATAAGCGAAGCAATCATTCAGTTCTTCGTACTTAGAATACCATGGAGATATTTTTCAAGTAGCACCCAAACAAGTTAGGCTCAAGGAGGGGGCAGCAGAGATCTGAATTTTGGAACCGCAGGAGCAGCACTTCTGCTTGGACCACCAAAACAAAAATATCCTGGGCAATTTTCTGAGCAGCCTCCAGGAGTTCCTTTACAAGCTACTGTTCAGGTTGTTCAATACCTGATACAAATGACTGCATCAGGCAGGCGTCAAGCATAAACGGGGCCTGGATTTTTCATTTGCTAGCCACCAATTTCTCAAGTGAAAAATGGGTGGCTGCAATTGAAATTCATGCCTCATGTCAGACTGCTTGACAAGGAAACTATTCCCTTAAGTATGCTTTTTAAAAAATTTTTTGACAGGATGAGAGCATCCGGCTAGACCAGCATTTTCAGCCATCTTCAATTGCTCAAAATGGTGGTGATGGGCCTCCTTGAACCGCTACAGTCCATGTGGTGTAAGTACACCCACAGTGTTGTTTGGAACGGCTTTAAGCCTACAGTATTTCTGTAATCAATGCAGTAAAAATTCAACAAGTTTTTAAATTGGAGGATATTTTAGAAACTGAAAAGCATGAGCCCAATTCACTTTAAAAGGTGCTTGATATTTAAAGGGGAAAAATTTAAACACATTTTAACCAAAGTTAAGTGGTTAGATTGCGCTCACAGTTGCAAACATAAACAGATAGATAATGACCAACAAATTTCCCATCATCCCACTAACTCTGATTAAAAGTAACTACAATTTTATTCCCACTAGTATTATGGAATTACACTAGGAAAATGTAACTTGAGATTTTATTGTTCCATCCACACCATTTACTGCCACAAGAGAGAAATCAATAAAAAAGTAGTGAAATAAAAACAGAAAATGCTGGAAAAATTCAGGTCTGGCAGCATCTGTCGAGAGAGAAACAGAGGTGACAGCTCTGAAGAAGGGTCATGTGCATTTGAAATGTTAACTCTGTTTCTCTCTCCACAGATACTGTCAGACCTGTTGCGTTTTCCCAACATTTTCTGTTTTTATTTCAGGTTTCCAGCATCCACAGTATTTTGCTTTTATAAAAGAAAGAGGTGGTTGGATTTCCAATTAGAATCAAGTACAATGAGGATGGAGTTTCTAATACCATGACAGAGTGCTGTATGAAAACATGTTATGAACACTTCAATAGATTACCTCTTCTCTGGGCTGTCTGCTGTCATTATCACCTTCAATTCGCACTCTCACTACTCCTGACTTATCCACTATCTCCTGAATAACCTTACCATTTTTGCCAATAACTTTTCCTGCAATAAAAGTGAGAAAGCATTAGCAATTTCACTTCAATTAAATACTCAAAATGTAAACCATTAACTGTTAAGATACACAAAAGCCAAATTAAACAAAGGGAGGCTTGCTCAATGATCTTCACTCATCATAAGGAGCAATGTCCATAGATCTCACGGGTTTCATGCGTGAATGAACATGAAAAGTTTTACATAAACTGTCTGATGACTGGCTGCTAATTGCCTGCTAACCTTTAATCTTATGTATTTTGTGTCTGAATTTTGGGGGTAGTCAAATGGATCAAATTGACATTTTCCAGTCAGGAATATTCCTAAAACTAATATGGATAGATCAAGTATATGTGGTTATCTGCCATGGCCAAATCCAGTAACCAAGAAAATAGTTAGAAAATTTAATTTTCATAAATTCAAACTGGCTGAATCATTGCATTGAAATAAACAAGAGGTTTCGTGAACTGACTGTAATTGACTGTAATTCAGCAATAAATTTCAAAACTGCCATATAATAAGGCCATCTCAACTCATTCATCCCATCAGATCTTGGTGTCCCCCATCATGGGCATTCAGCAGTTGACAACTCTATTACCACAGAAGTCAATCTCTCTTGTTGATCACAGCATGTTTATAACTTCCAGACATAAGTTCTAAATTTTACTGTTGTAAGTTCAAGACTGTGTGCCATGTTTTACTGTCACAATTTGAAGTTGTGCTGGATCTATCTCTTCTGTACTATTTACTATCTTATATGTGCCTCTAAGATCATAAGCCAAATCATCTTCTTTCAATGCTGAAACGTCCAAGTTTCTGCAGCTGTTCTTCATAACTCAGTTGCCCAACACCACAGATCAGGTTATAGCTCTCAATATTGGGGAGACTAAATGCGGACTAGATGAACACTTTGCGGAACACCTTTGCTTAGTCTGCAAGCATGACTCAGACCTTCCTGTCACTTACCATTTCAACACACCATCTTGCTCTCATGCCTACATGTCTGTCCTTGACCTGCTACAATGTTCCAGTGAAGCCCAACGCAAACTGGAGGAACAGCACTTCATCTTCCGATTAGGTAATTTACAGCCTTCCGGACTTAACATTGAGTTCAACAACTTCAGACCATGAATTCTCTCCTCCATCTTGACCCCTTTTCTAATCCAATTGTATTTTTAATTTTAAATTTGCATTTATTTTTATTTTTTCTTTATTTACTTATTCATTTTTTTAAAAATCCTTTTTTCCTCAACCTCCCCCCACCCCCGCCAGCCGTCTGTCACTTGCTTCTATGTTGTGCTTTCAAAGAGCACTGACCCTTGTTCTCATATCAATATATTCTGCTATCTTACCTTTATGCCACTATCAGCACCTTCTTTAATCTTTGCCACTACCATTATCACTCCTTTTGCCTTGTGTCCATGATATCTTTGTCAATCTCTCCTTAGCTCCCACATATCCCTGACCCCTTGCTTCACCCCTCTTAAAAAGTATAAAGTCGATCACATTTCTACTTCTCTTTAGCTCTGAAGAAGAGCCATATGGGCTCAAAATGTTAACACTTTCTCGCTCCACAAAAGCTGCCAGACCTGCCGAGTTTTTCCAGCAATTTGCTTTTATTTCAGATTTCCAGCATCTGTAGTATTTTGCTTTCATCACCAGGGATCAGTTTCATGCTTTTTCCTGAATCTCTTCCAAGGGTTTTGTCTTGATGATCAGGATTGAACAGTTCTTTAAATTTTTTTCAAAATTTATTAATTCACAGAATGTGGGGCGTTGCTGGTAAGACCAGAACTTATTGCCTATCCCTAATGGCCCCAGAGATGGTGGTGTGAGAATTGCCTTCTTGCACTGCTACAGTCCATGATGAGATGGGACTCCCACTGTGCTTTCGGGTGGGAGTTCCAAGATTCGGGCCAAGCGGTGATGAAGGAACAACAATATGTTTCCAAGTCAAGATAGTGCATGACTTGGAAAAAAAATTGGAGGTGATGACGTACCCATGCACCTGATCCCCCTTGTCCTTCTAGGTGGTAGAGGTTGAGGCTTTGGGGGGGGTACTATCCAAAAAGCCTTGACAAGTTGTTACAGTGCATCTTGTAGATAGTACACATGGCATCCATGTTGCGCTGTTGGTGGAGGGAGTGAATGTCTAGGATGATGGATGCCAATCAAGTGAGCCATTCTGTCCTGGATGGTGTCAAACTGAGTGTTGTTGGAGCTGCATTCATTCAGACACATGGAGTATTCCTAGCCTCTGACTTTCTCTTGTAGTTATAGTATTCATGTGACTAGTCCAGCCAAATTTCTATTCAATCATAACCCCAGAATGAAGTTGGGGATTCAGCAATGGTAATACTACTGAATGTCAAGGGAAGTGGTTAGACTCTCTTGTTGACTGGCACTTACATGGTGGAAATGTTGCTTGCCACCTATCAACCCAAGCCTGAATGTTGTCCAGGCCTTGCTGCGTGTGGGTACAAACTGCTTCAATTTCTGAAGAATTGTGAATGGAACTCAGTACTGTGCAATTATCAGCCAACTAACCCACTTCTGACTTTATGATGGAGGGAAGGTCATCAATGGAACAGCTGAAGGAGGTTAGGTCTAGGACACTGCCCGAGGAATTCCTGCAGCAATGTTCTGGGGCTGAGATTGTTGTGATTGTTGGTTGCAAACTATCTTCTATTGTGCTGGATATGACTCCTGCCAGTGGAAAGCTTCCCCTGGATTCCCAGTGATTTCAGTTATTCTGGGACTCCTTAATGCCACAGTCACATGCTGCCTAGATGTCAACGGCAATCACTCTCACCTCATCTCTGGAGTTCAGTTATATTGCCCATGTTTGGAACAAGGCCGTTAACGAGGTCTAGAGCTAAATGGTCCTGGCGCAATCCAAACAGAGATCCTGAGAGCAAATGCCGCTTGACAGTGCTGTCAATGACATCTTCTTTCACTTTGTTGATACTCTTTTGAGTAAACCTGTTTCCATCTGTTTCAGATGAAGTTACATTGTTTCATAGTTTGCCATTGTGAGATTTGAACTCTTGATCTTAGGGTTACAAACCCAGTACCATAACCACTTGGCCATTTAGGCCAAAATTATGGCCAGTGACCCTGCAATTTCCATCTGTTTCAGATGAAGTTACATTGTTTCATAGTTTGCCATTGTGAGATTTGAACTCTTGATCTTGGGGGTTACAAACCCAGTACCATAACCACTTGGCTATTTAGGCCAAGCCTTCACTTTGTTGATGATGGAGAGGCGGCTAACGGGCAGTAATTAGTTGGATTGAATTGGTCCTGCTTTCTGTGGCCAACCAGAGCTCTAAGCAGAGAATGACAAACTCAAACTTACGGTCTACGGTTCAGGTTAAAATAATTTGCTATTTGCCTACCTGATTGCTGTTCTGGATTGATGTTGAATGTTGAATTCCAAGTCAACTTAAACACCTAAAAGTCTCAACTTTATACTTAGCTATTTTGATACCATTTGTACAATATTTATGTCCATTTCAAATGCTATGTGCACTACTTACCTACTAAATCCCTGGGAACTTGAACAGAATCCTCCACAAACTCAAGATAACTTCTAGCCTTCTGGACTGCCTCTTCAGTCTGAAAACAGATTATTAAACATTTCGTATGTTATACTGACTGTGAAATATTCCATGCATGACGACCAGTTCTGATTATTCATTCTAATTATACAAATACTGACACCCAGAAATCTCAAAGGTGGTCAAATTTCCACTCTTGTTCCCAATCAAAACACTGAGGGTATATTTTTTATACTTATAAGGTTTCATTCTAGAATATTCTTTTAATTCTATTCTGAAATTATAAAAAGCTTCACTATTTTGTGTGTGTCATCTGTCAAATATGCATCTACATCATGCATGTAAGGCACATGATGTTTTTGGGGCAAAAACATGATAGTATTAATTATCACATAATATAATGCTCTTATTGTGGTTATTAAGTTAATTAGAACTATTCAGTATCTGTTGACTGACAGGTAAGCTTGAGATTTTTCTCCCCCAAAGTTACCCACAGGTCTTTTCTAAAAATACATCTTTTCTAAAATTATACTACATAGACTTAGTATGTTGTAAATACTTACAATTTTTCTAATCTTACAGACTAACATTTCACAGGTTCATATCTCCCAGAACTGCCCCAATTGAACAGGCAAAGATGGTGGACTGCATTTGTCCTAAAACTGTTCTAGTGTGTTTAATGGAAGAAAAAACTTTAAAACACCCAGCAAATTCCTGCAGAAGTTCCCTCCATCACTCAACCATATGATAGTGCTGGTCCAGTAGTGATTTTCTCTTGGATCAGGCAGCTTGAGAGAGCTTTTGAATGCTTTAAAGAGGAATAATGCTCACCATTCCCTAGACTTACATTCCCTTTTACACTTCATTAGTTTTATGTTTGAGATTCAATTCTAGACCATAGCCTGTAAATTATAAGAAAGGTAGATACCAGTGACCAGCTCACTTGGCAATACTGTTTAGTCACCAGCCAGGTTAATAAAAATATAGACCATGCTTAAGCCAGAAAGAAGTCTTTTTGAAAAAAAATGGTGGATCAGTTTCCTTCCAGCAATCTCCAAGGTTCCAAGTCCCTAACTTACTCAGAAAACTCTGTCAGTAATGAAAGTATCTTCAAGATGACAGTTTGCCTGTTTAAAATTGTGCACATTCTGAAAGTGACTTTTGAACGTAAAATTAGGAGTAGGCCATTCAGCCCCCTGAGCCTGCTCTACCATTCGATAAGGTCATGGCTGATCTGATTATGGCCTCAACTCCACTTTCCTGTCTTCCCCCCATAACCCTAGACTCCCTTGATCAATCAAAAATCTATCTAACTCAGCCTTGAATATATTCAATGACCCAGTCTCTACTGCTCTCTGTGGAAGAGAATTCCACAGACTAACGAACCTCAGCAAATATATTTTCCTTACCTCAGTCTTAAATGGGAGAATCCTAATTTTTAAACTGTGTCCTCTAGTTCTAGACTTCTCCTCTAGGGGAAATATCCTTCAGCATCCATCCTGTCAAGCCCCCTCTGAATCTTAAATGTTTCAATAAGATCACCTCTCATTCTTCTAAATTCCAATGGGTATAGACCCAGCCTGCTCAGCCTTTCCTCGTAAAACACTCCTCGTCCCAGGAATCAGTCGGGTAAACCTCCTTTGAGCTGCTAATGTAACTATATCCTTCCTTAAGTAATAAAACTAAAACTGTACACAATATTCCAGATGTGGTCTAACTAAAACCCTGTACAGATGCAGCAACACTTCCCTACTTTTATAATCTATTTCCCCTTACAATAAACAACAAAATTCCATTTGCCTTCCTAATAACCTGTTGTGCCTGCATGCCAACTTTTTGTGATTCATGTACCAGGACACCCAGAACCCTTTTTTTTTATTCATTCACAGGATGTGGGCTTTGCTAGCTGGGCCAACATATATTGCCCATCCCTAGTTGCCCTTGAGAAGGTGGTGGTGAGCTGCCTTCTTGAACCACTGCAGTCCATGTGGTGTAGGTATATCCACAGTGCTGTTAGGAAGGGAATTCCAAGGTTTTGACCCAGTGACAGTGAAGGAATGGCGATATATTTCCAAGTCAGGATGGTGAGTGACTTGGAGGGGAACTTCCAGGTGGTGGTGTTCCCAACTATCTGCTGCCCTTGTCCTCCTAGACAGTGGTCGTGAGTTTGGAAGGTGCTGTCTAAGGAACCTTAGTGAATTCCTGTAGTGCATCTAGTAGATGGTACACACTGCTGCGACTGTGTGCTGGTGGCAGAGGAAACGAATGTTTGTGGATGTGGTGCCAATCAAACGGACTGCTTTGTCCTGGACAGTGTCCAGCTTCTTCAGTGTTGGAGGAACTGCACTCATCCAGGCAAGTGGGGAGTATTCCATCACACTCCGGACATGCTCTGTAGATGGTAGAAAGGCTTTGGGGAGACAGGAGTTGAGTTACTCGTCACACGATTCCTAGACTCTGACCTGCTCTTGCAACCACAGTATTTATATGGCTAGTCCAGTTCAGTTTCTAGTCAATGGTAACCCTCAGAATGTCAATATTGGGGGATTCAGTGATGGTAATGCCACTGAACATCAAGGGGCGATGGTTGGATTCTCTCTTGTTGGAAATGGTTATTGCCTGACACTTGTGTGGCACGAATGTTACTTGCCACTTGTCAGCCCAAGCCTGGATATTGTCCAGGTCTTGCTGCATTTGAACATGGACTGCTTCAGAATCTGTGGAGTCACGAATAGTGTTGAACATTGTGCAATCATCAGCGAACATCCCCACTTCTGATCTTATGGTGGAAGGAAGGTCATTGATGAAGCAGCTGAAGATGGTTGGGCTTAAGACACTGCCCTGAGGAACTCCTGCAGTGATGTCCTGGAGCTGAGATGACTGACCTCCAACAACCACAACCATCTTCCTTTGTGCTAGGTATGCAGAGAGTTTTCTCCCTCCCTGATTCCCATCAATTCCAGTTTTGCTGGGTCTCCTCAATGCCACACTCAGTCAAATGTAGCCTTGATGTCAAGGGCATTCACTCTTACCTCACCTCCGGAGTTCAGCTCTTTTGTCCATGTTTTAACCAAGGCTGTAACGAGGTCAGGAGCTGAGTGGCCCTGGCGGAACCCAAACTGGGCATCAGTGAGCAGGTTATTGCAAAGCAAGTGCTGCTTGATAGCACTGTTAATAACCCCTTCCATTACTTTACTGATGGAGAGTTGGCTGATGGAGCGGTAATTGTCCGGGTTGGATTTGTCCTGCTTTGGGTGTACAGGACATACCTGGGCAATTTTCCACATAGCCAGGTAGATGCCAGTGTTGTAGCTGTACTGGAACAGCTTGGCTAAGGGCATGGCAAGTTCCGGAGCACAAGCCTTCAGTACTATTGCTGAAATGTTGTCAGGCCTTTGCAGTATCCAGTGCCTTCATCCATTTCTTGATATCGCTTGGAGTGAATCGAATTGGCTGAAGACTGGCATCTGTGATGCTGGGGACCTGTGGAGGAGGCCGAGATGGATCATCCACTCAGCACTTCTGGCTGAAGATTGTTGCGAATGCTTCAGCTTTATCTTTTGCACTTCCGTGCTGGGCTTCTCCATCATTGAGGATGGGGATATTTGCGGAGCCACCTCCTCCAGTGAGTTGTTTAATTGTCTACTACCATTCATGGCTGGATATGGCAGGACTGCAGAACTTAGATCTGATCCGATGGTTGTGGGATCACTTAGCTCTGTCTATCACTTGTTGCTTATGCTGTTTGGCACACAAGTAGTCCTGTTTTATAGCTTCACCAGGTTGACATCTCATTTTCAGGTATGCCTGGTGCTGCTCCTGGCATCCCCTCCCACACTCTTCATTGAACTAGGGTTGATACCCTGGTTTGATGGTAATGGTAGAGTGGGAGATATGCTGGGCCATGAGGTTACAGATTGTGTCCCAGTACAATTCTGCTGCCGCTGATGACCCACAGCACCACACGGATGCCCAGTCTTGAGTTGCTAGATCTGTTCAAAATCATCCTATTTAGCATGGTGGTAGTGCCACACAACACACAATGTGAAGGCAGGATTTTGTCTCCACAATGACTGTGCTGTGGTCACTCCTAACAATACCATCATGGACAGATGCATCTGCGGCAGTCAGGTTGGTGAGGATGAGATCAAGTATGTTTTTCCCTCTTGTTCGTGCCCTCACCACCTGCCACAGATCCAGTCTAGCATTTAGGACTTGGCCAGCTCAGTCAGTAGTGATGCTACCAAGCCTCTCTTGGCGATGGACATTGAACTCCCCCACCCAGAGAACATTCTGCACTCTTGCAATGTTCAACACGGAGGAGCACTGAATCGTCAGCTGAGTGAGGGCAGTACATGGTAATCAGCAGGAGGTTTCCTTGCCCATGTTTGACCTGATGCCATGAGACTTCAGGACTCCCAGAGCTATATACCCTGCCTGTATACCACTCTGCTGGGTCTGTCCTGCCCAGGGATGGTGATGGAGGAGTCTGGGACATTATTTGAGACAGTTCTCCCAATTTTGGCACTAGCCCCCAGACATTGATGAGGACGACTTTGCAGGGTTGACAGGGCTGCAATTGCTGTTGTCGTTTCCAGTGCCTAGGTCGATGCCAGGTGATCTGTATGATTTGATTCCTTTTTGTGTTTTTCAGAGGGCATTTAAGGTCAATTAAGAGTCAATTGCTGTGGGTCTGGAGTCACATGTAGGCCAGGTAAGGATGACAGAAAACCAGATGAGGTTTTACAACAATCAACAATGGTTACATTGTCTTCATTGGAGTTTTTAATTTCAGACTTTTATTGAATTCAAATTCCACTATTTTCCATGGCAGAATTCGAATCCGGGTCCCCAGAGAATTACCCTGGGTCTCTGGATTACTAGTCTAGCGACAATAACACTACGCCATCACCTCCCCTGTACCAGAATCCTGCAGTCTCTTTCCATTAAAATAATATACTGCTTTTCTATTCTTCCTGTCAAAATGGACAGGTTCGTATTTTACCATATTATACTCCATCTGTCAAATTTTGGTCACTCACTTAGCCTACCTAAATCCTTCTCTAGACTCTGTCCTCTGGACAACTTATTTTCCTACCTATACTGTGTCATCAGCAAATTTAGCTGTTATACATTCAGTCCCTTTGTCCAATCCATTGATATAGATTGTAAACAGTGCTTTTTGCTTCATGACTTCTCACCCCATTTTGCTGCTGTCAGACTCTGTCTTTACTGCTTTATTTCTTGATATAATAGCCCCCATTATCATCTTTTATGGAGAACTGATACTGCAAAAATGAGAAGCACAGTGCAGCATATCATGACTCATTCATCATAGTATCTTATTCATTTCAATTCTAGCATTTTATTAAGCCAGAAGATATGCACATAATTAGAACCTGAAATCCATATTGGCACAAGGAGTTCCAATGACAGTCACCGCTTTAGGGGTGCTTTTCAATAGTAATAGAATATACCTCCAATTCAGTTTGGGGTTCAACTTTGTTGCAATAGCTGGTGAATTCTTGTGGTGAGCTTTAGTTTTCTCAATACAATTTAATTTTATCCTAAGAAGCTAAAGCTGACATAACGTGTAGACTATTGTTCATCTCTCAGTCCATATTATTTTTTTAAAATACATTTGTTATTGTGATGCAGATAACACTGAAAGTATAGACCTTCATAAAGCTGTTCTTCTGCTGACTATGTTAGTTAGGAATACCAAGATTTTTTAAATCCAGCTATGGAGGAGGAACAATAGTCAACTGGGCAGGATGCTATTATGATTTGGAGAGGAACTTGGAGGTGATGGTATTGCCAAGAACTTACATTTCTGGGGTGTTACATGTTATAGGGCTGGGCTTTTCTGTCAAAGTAAGCTTGACCAGTTGTTGCAATGCACACACAGAAAATACAATCTGCAGCCATAGTTTGCTGGTTGTGGCTGTGGCAGAAATCCTCACCAAACATGCCTAAAGATATAAGCAAAAATAAGAGCAAAAAACTGCGGATGCTGGAAATCCAAAACAAAAAGTATCTGGAAAAACTCAGCAGGTCTGGCAGCATCTGCAGAGAGGAACCCAGTTAACATTTGGAGTCCGTATGACTCTTCAACAGAAGTAAAAATAGAAAAGAGGTGAAATATAAGCTGGTTTAAGCGGGGGTAGAGCTGGATAGAGGGCCAGTGATAGGTGGAGATAGCCAAAAAATGTCATAGACAAAAGGATAAAGAAGAAGTGTTGAAGGTGGTGATATTATCTAAGGAATGTGCTAATTAAAGGTAGAAAGCAGGACAAGCAAGGTACAGATAGCCCTAGTGGGGTGGGGTGAAGGGAAGGGATCGAAATAGGCTAAAAGGTAGAGATAAAACAATGGATGGAAATACATTTAAAAATAATGGAAATAGGTGGGAAAAGAAAATATATAAATTGGAAATAAAAGGGGGGGGGGGGGGGGAAATCAGAAAGGGAGTGGGGATGGAGGAGAGAGTTCATGATCTAAAATTGTTGAACTCAATATTCAGTCCAGAAGGCTGTAAAGTGTCTAGTCGGAAGATGCGGTGCTGTTCCTCCAGTTTGCGTTGAGCTACACTGGAACAATGCAGCAGGCCAAGGACGGACATGTGGGCATGAGAGCAGGGTAGAATGTTGAAATGGCAAGCGACAGGGAGGTCTGAGTCAAACTTGCGGACAGACCGAAGGTGTTCTGCAAAGCGATCACCCAGTCTGCGTTTGGTCTCTCCAATGTAGAGGAAACCGCATTGGGAGCAACTAATGCAGTAGACTAAATTGAGGGAAGTACAAGTGAAATGCTGCTTCACTTGAAAGGAGTGTTTGGGCCCTTGGACGGTGAGAGGGGAAGTAAAGGGGCAGGTGTTGCACCTTCTGCAGTTGCATGGAAAGGTGCTGTGGGAGGGGGTTGAGGTGTAGGGGGTGATGGAGAAGTCGACCAGGGTGTCCCGGGGGGGGGTGAAGGGAAAATGTGTTTGGTGGTGGCATCATGCTGGAGTTGGCGGAAATGGCGGAGGATGATCCTTTGAATGTGGAGGCTGGTGGTGATAAGTGAGGACAAGGGGAACCCTATCATGGTTCTGGGAGGGAGAGGAAGGTGTGAGGGCGGATGCGCGGGAGATGGGCCGGACACGGTTGAGGGCCTTGTCAACCACTGTGGTGGAAAAACTCGGTTAAGAAAGGAAGAAAGACATGTCAGAGGAACTGTTTTTGAAAGTGGCATCATTAGAACAGATGCGACGGAGGCGAAGGAACTGAGGGGATGGGATGAAGTCCTTACAGGAAGCAGGGTCTGAGGTAGCTGTGGGAGTCAGTAGGCTTGTAATGAATATTGGCGGACAGTCTATCACCAGAAATTGAGACAGAGGTCAAGGAAGGGAAGGGAAATGTCAGAGATGGACTTTGTTAAAATGATGGAGGGGTGGAAATTGGAAGCAAAATTAATAAATTTTTCCAGGTCCAGACGAGAGCATGAAGCAGCACCGAAGTAATCATCGATGTACCGGAGAGAGAGTTGTGGTAGTAGGACCCATAGCCACACCTTTTATTCCTAAAGATATGTAGTGTCTTAGTTATATTCTGGGCTCCAGAATCTAGAAGTTAACAATACTTAACTGCTACCACCCAATGGAATGAAGTTGCTTGCCAACAATGCCCAAGAGGATTAAAGTATTACCACTGTTTTCCAAAGGTGAATTCAAGGGGGACCCTATCATGGCAAACTGAACCAGCTGCATTGCCAGATTTACTTAAAATACTTCCTAGTAAACCTCTTTTTCCATAGGAAGAAATTTGGACTCAATATCAAACAGAGCTTGGTTCAAAGATAATTGGTCAAGCTATATGAATGTTTGACTTGAAGCATAACTGAACCCAGCAACAGTTTTTCAGAATGGAGAGTGACAGACAATGGTGTCCCCAAGAGTCTGTGCTAGGACTACTGCTTTTTATGCTGTATATAAGTGCCTTGGATCTTGGAACGCAGAGCAAAATTTCAAAATTTGCCAAAGATGCCTAATTTGGAGGAGTGGCAAACAGTAAAGATGATACGATTTGCCTGCAACAGGACATGGATAGGCTCGCAGAATGGACAGACAAGTGGTAGATGGGCAGGGAGGGGGGGTGGGTGGTTTAGTTACAAGATTAGGTTGGAAAAGGCTGGGCTTATCACAGACACAGAATTGTTACAGCACAGAAGGCCATTCAACCATCACGTCCGTGCTGGCTCTCCTAAGGAGCAATTCGCGTAGTGCCACTTTCCCGCCTTCTCACCACATCCTTACACATTTCCCCTTTACAGATAGTTAGAAAATTGAGAAAAATTTATGGAATAGAAGGTCACTCTGCCCATTGTGTCTGCACTGACCAAAAAACAAGCCATCAGCCTAATCCCATTTTCCAACACTTGGTCAGTAGCCCTAGGGGTTACAGGACTTCAGGTGCATATCCAGACACTTTTTAAATCAATTGAGGGTTTCTGCCTCTACTACCCTTCTAGGTAGTGAGTTCCTGACCCCTACCACCCTCTGGGTTAAAATTTCTTTCCTCATCTCTCCTCTAATCCTTCCACATTAAATCTATGCCCCCTAGACACTGACCTTTCTGCTAAGGAAAATAGGTCCTTCCCACCCACTCTTTCCAAGCCCCTCACAACCTTGTACACCTCAAACAAATCCCCTCCTCTTTTCCACAGAAAACAACCCCAACCTAACTAATCTTTCCTCATTGCTATAATTTTCCAGTCCTGGCAACATCCTCATAAATTTCTCCGTACTCTCTAGTGCAACTACGTCCTTTCTGTAATGAGGCAACCAAAACTGCAGGCAGTACTCAAATTGGGGCCTAATTAGTGTTTTATATAGCTCCAGCATAATCTCCCTGCTGTTCTCCTTGGTAAAAAGGAGATTGAAGGGTTTTTTGAAAGAGGTGTACAAGGTTAAAACAGGTTTAGGTAAGATAGACAAGAAAAAATTCTCCCCATTAGCCAGCTGTACAAGGACTAGGGGACACAGATTTAATTTTGAGCAAGAGATGCAGGGAGAATGCGAGAAAGGACTTTTTTTTTTCCCCAAATGCAGCGAGTGGTAATAACCTGGAACTCATGCCCACAGGTGTGGTTGAAGCTAAAGCATGATTTTAGAAGACAATTAGATTAGCAATTGAAGGAAATAAACTTGCAGGGCTACAGTGACTAAGCAGGAGATTGGGACTGACTAGGTTGCTCCACAGAGAGTAACCAAATGGCCTTGTTCTGTGCCATAAATGAGTATTACTCCAAGAAGTGGAAAAGGCAGTCCTAAACAATCCAAGAGAAGCTGTATGAATTGTAACTATACAGGCACTTTACTAAAAGTTTTCTTGGTCATCTCACAAGGTTTATCGTGCATGAAGCTTAGCAAACTTTTGCAAAGTACTACGAATGGCCCAAGGAAGAGGGGAGTAAAAAGTTTCCACTCTTAGTATTGACACAACTACATTGACATTAACTGTCGAAGCTCACATGGAAAATGCCCCTCTTGGGTAAGTGTTGGACCATAGTAACATACAAAGTTATTGCTGCAAGTGATGAAGCTATTAGAAAAATCTTGATTTGATAACATTCACTAACTTCTGACTTTTCCATTTAAACTGAAAGACACTTTGTCCAAGTGGTTCATGTGGATGGAGAAACAGTAATGAAAAATGAGGCACCTGAAATAGAGATTGTTTTAACTGCATATGCGACAGTACAGTTACAGACAAAAGTATTCTTTACCCAAACCTAATCAAGAAGTAACTTAACGCTAAGGTTCCATAATCTGTAACATGTATTTAAACCAATATTACTGGCCACTTTCTTCTAAAGTTCTTTGGAAGAATAATGCTAAGTTTTTATTTTCATGTCATCACTTTGTTAACTCTAAAGATTTTTTAAAAATGTGCCTGTGAGCTTACCTCTCCATAAATCCTGAATGTACCAGTTTCTTCATCAAGCTCAATTGCTGTGACACCAGAAACCTTTCTTGCTTGCTGAATATTGGAACCATGGGTTCCGATTGCTAGACCCATAAGATCCTCTCTGACAGTGAATTCCTCTTGGAATGCAGCTGCTAGCTGCTTGGTACTCTGGTAGTTAAAAATCACAAGAGCTAATTATTTCAGCTGATGCACAGCAGACATTTGGGTAGTCCATGAATAAATAGTGAACAGAGAGCAGTTTAAATGAGAATTTTTAAAAGTTTTTCTTTAAAAAAAAGCATTAATTTTGCATGTAAAACCTGGTTTATGCCATTCATTTAAATAGGTAAGCTTGAATACAATTGATTCTGCTGGCAGCAATTACATTTGCCGACAAAAGCAATTAAAATTTCCAACAATGAAACACCATTTATACGTTGCAAAAAAACTTAAATATCCTGAATCCCTAATTTAACACAGTAGCATTGTACACATTGTATCAATGCTATGGAAGAGGTGGATGTGAATTCAAGCTTCCAATCTGAGCTGTGCTGTGAAGAGAAGTGGATAAGTGGAGCTGGAACACCTCGCTAATCAGCTGTGAAGCACCCTCGGGCTACCAATGTAACATCAGTGATGGTGTCTCAGAATACCACCCATCCTCTTGATAGCAGGATATAAATGGTTTAACAGAACAAACTAAGTAATTCAAAACATCTTGAATCTCCAAGGCACACAATTTTTAGCGGTCAATTCTATACACTCAAACTGAAGTGTTCAAGTACTCTTAAGGAAAGAGATTAAAGTCAATTGGTTTGCAAAATGAAGACAGTCTACTTAGGTGACATTTCTACTAGTATGAAGAAATGCTTTAAATACAAACACATGAACCAGCATAGCTGGCTATTCATAGGATCTGTCTTTTTTTGGAATGTTGCAAATGAATCAACATATGGTATACAATGCAGCAGTTCATTAGGGATATAGGAACTGAATTAGGCTGTTTCGTCCACCATTCAATGAGATCATTACCAATCTGCGACCTAACTCCACATAACCGAAAGTGCCCAAATCTCTTAATCTAAATGTATTAAAAAAGCCAACAACCTCAAATTTAAAATCAATAATTGATCTAGCATCAACTGCAGGTTGCGGAACACAGTTCCAAACTTCTACCAACCCGTGTAGAAGTATTTCCTAATTTCACTCCTGAAAGGTCTGACTAATTTTTTTAAGGCAATGCCCCCAGTCCTAGACTCCCCAATCAGCAGAAATAATTTTTATCTACTCTCTGTTCCCCTTAATATCCTGAAAATGTCAATTAAATTCCCTCTAAACTTCTAAATTCTGGGGAATACAACCCTAATTTGTGTAAACTCTCCGCACAATTTAGCCCCTGGGGTTCAGGTATTTTTTAAATAAATCTATACTGAACGTCCTACAAGGCCAAATATCATTCCTAAGGAGTGGTACCCAGAACTGCCCTCAACACTCCAGGTTTGGTTAAACCAGAGGTTTGTACAGCTGAAGCATGACTTGTACACCCTTGTATTCTAGTCCTCTATTTATAAAGGCCAGTATCCATTAGCCTCTTTGATTATTTTCTGTGCTTGTTCATGATATTTTAATAATCTACTTACTTGGCCCCGGTAACCCACCCACACACACTCTTCGAGTCTCTTCTGTTTCTAGCTTTTCACTGCAAGTTTTCATAATAAATTCCACAAAATTTACAATCAAGTTACTTAAGAAACCGCACTTTGCTTTAGGCTCTATGTATAGCTTTCATCCTCTACGTCACAGGAAAAAAAACTATGCAACTTAAGCTGGATTCTCTTTTCCCAGAACTTCTAGACATAACAATTTAAGAATCGATCAGTGGAGTAATACAATTTGTGTGTTTTTTTTTTAAATATTCTCTCTCCCCATTAGTTTTCCCTCAATAAATCCTACTCCTTTTTAAGCCAGAATTATTGCTCTTATTTGCCATTCTTTAAAAAAGCCTCAATTCCTGCTATTAGTTCTATCAATTTAGAATTACTTTTAATCACATTATAAGTATATTTGCAGATTTTGAAAAGTAGAGCTCCCAGGAGGTGGATGTGAAAACAATTTCTCTGTCTGTTTAGTTTCCAATCTGAGTTGTGCTGTAAAGTGAATAAATGGAGCTGGAACACCTCACCAATCAGTTGAAGTACCTACAGGCTACCTGTGATGGTCTCCGAGTACCACCCATCCTCTTGTTGGCAGGATATAAATGGATTAACAGAACAAATATAACAGAACAAAATAATTCTAAACACCTTGAATCTCCAAAGTGAACAAAGTAGTACCATTAGTTGCTGTTCTCTGCTTTACTGATTATTCTTATCTTACACATTGTAGGAGCAACATTTCTCATTCTCATCAAGAAATTTAATTGTTGCTGCTGCTCAGGGTGCAATTTTCTTAGGCGATTGAGCATTGTAGGATGCCTAAATATACCCCCTTCTGTGGAAGTAGCATAAATTAAGTTACATTGAAGTACACTGCAATTTCCTTTCAATTAAACACATTTTTGATCTACTTTATCTATTCTCCAACAACATAAGCCAATATTGCCAATAACCCCTGCTGAAGTCCGATGTTTCTTAAAGTCAAAACACAGTTGATTAGTGGGGCTGGTTGCATCTTCAAAAATAAAAATACCAAGTTGGTGCAACACAATCTTTGATTTATCTTTGTTTAATACATTTAATTAGTGCTATTGTTCAGTTATGTTTCCCCCAATAATTTTGTAATTATAGGCAGCATGCCTGCATACAACTCCTAAGTGAAGCTCCTGCTCTTCAAAATGATCGCCATCCCTTGGCAGTAAGTTTCTGAATAATTCTACCAATGTGTCTCATGCATTACAAATCACAGAAAAAAATCTTGCCTTTTTTAATGCGCAAGTTACTTTTCCTCTAGAATGAAGGACCCCAAAATAATCAGAAAGGTTGCAGAAATTAAAGGTGTTTAAAAGTTCAGTATTATTTTTTGATTACCTACACCTCTTACCTGGCTTGCCAGTTACAGTCAAGCCTAATCTCCTCTGCCATTTGATCTGGCACAAACAATATGTATATATTCAAAATGAAAGTTGCCTTTCATCTCCCCTTCACGTCATGTTATTTTTCTATTTCATTCATCACTTTTAAAAAGTTTTTTTTATACTAAATGTACTTTACATCCTTCATCTCCTGAAAAAACATTGATTAGCAAGTCACGCATAACAGTCTTTGAAAATAAGTTTTGATGGGACAATATATGTTTGCTTACCTCCAAATGTTTTGTTGCCTCTTCATTTCTGGACACAAGCATGAGTTTTGTACGAATGCTACGCAAGTGCATATCACTAAGAATGCTAACTCTCTTCACTGTGGCTTCTTTGGTAGACTAAATTAAAAAAAAACACATCTGTACGATTTTCATAAAACTAAACTTAATTTAAAAAAATTCCAGCAATGCTCCATACAGTTACTTGCAGCTTACTAGCATATTCTGAGTCAAGCACATCCACTGTAAATATTAGTGTGAATTTAGCTACAAGAGTATCTTATTCTCATTTGCCAATTTATCATTTGCTTGAAATCAAAACTATTTATTAAACTTCCATGACTGTAACATCTCAGTAAAAATGTAAGAAGAAATACACCATACTCAAGTGTGCACTTCCATTCCCATCCTATTTCTATAACCCTTGGTTCCTTAGTGACCAATCTATCGGTCTCAGTTTTGAGTATACTCAATGAATTAGCATCCAAAGATCTCTGTGGTGGAGAAATCTAAAGATTCAGACCTTCTGAGTGAAGACATTTCTCCTCACCCGAGCCCTAGATGGCTAATCAACTTATCTAAAGACAATAATCCCTAGTTCTAGACTCTCCAAATACAGGTAACAGCCTCTCAGCACCTACCCTATCTAGCCCTCAGAATTTTAAACATTTCAATTAGATCATCTCTCACACTTCCACTCAATTCCCAGCTCATATGCCAGCCCTCTCACCCCCAGAATCAATCTAATGAACTTTCATTTCACCCCTCAAAGGTTAAGTACATCCTTCCTTAGAGACCAACTCTACACAGTGGTGTGGGCACACTGAAGCCCTATAAATGATAGCAAAAATCATTTTTGAGAATTAAATCTAAACATCTTCAGTTCTTACCAAAACCAACAACTGACCAGTGTCAGCACTATAGAAAATGCAGTCTGCTTCAGTTGCTTTCTTAAAATCCTTATGTGCATTTTCATGTGCACAGCTGGATGAGGAAAAAAAGCAGTGTTAAATCCAGATAATATATACTCTGCAATCAGCAACAAAAACAAGCACTATAACTGAATTAAAAGCAATCATTTGCCAAAAACAAAAGCCATGCTTTAAACCAAATACGAAAATTGTAATATTGGAATAATTTGACTTTAAGGGTAATGAAGGCAAAACCTTCTTTGGACCATCGAATCAAACATCACAGGAGGCAACAATTCAACCCATCATGCCTGTGCCAACTCAGTAAAAGAGTAATCCATGTATCCCACATGCCTACTCTTACCCCACAGCTCTGAACTTTTTTCTTTTCCAAGTATAAATGAAACTCCCTTTTGAAAGTTACTATTGAATCTGCTTCCACCACCCTTTCAAAAAGTGGCATTCCAGATCATAATTCACCATGTAAATAAAATTTTAATCTTTCTCTGGATCTTTTGATCATTATCTTAAATCTGTTGACCCCTGCTATGGAAACAGATCTTCACTTATTCCATCAAAACTTCTCATAATTTTGAATGCTGTTACTAAATCGCCTCTCAACCTTCTCTACTCTATGTAAAACAATCCCAACCTCCCTTGACCTGCCACACAAAATTCCTAATTCCTGGTATATTTCTTTTGGAGGCCTTGACAGCCTTCCAAAAATGTGGGCCAGGATTTTCTGACCCCACCATGGGTGAGGTGGTACCCCAGCCAGAAGTCCACTGACTTGCGGCAGAAGGTCCCGGCAGTGGGCAGGTGCGGAAAATCCCACCCGTGGAAATAATGCTCTAGGTGAGGCTTTAACAGTGATTTATAAAGGTTTAGTGTAATTTCCTTACTTTTTTACTCTTTTGTCTATTTATAAAACATCTTTGTGTATATGAACTCCCAGGTCTGTTAATGCACCTGCTTTAAAATTATAACATTTAATATTTTATTGGCTTTCCTCATTTTTCCTTGCAAAAATGCATTGCTTCTGCATTAAATTCCATTCTTAGCCAATTTTGTACCCAAGTTGTCACTGTACTTTTAATCCCACGGGCTTCAATTTTGCTACCAAATCCATTATGTGGCAATTTATCAATCACCTTTTGAAAATCTACATTCACAACGTTAACTGCACTACCGTTATCGACCTTCCCTGTTACTTCATCTAAGATTTAATGTTCCAAATACACAAGGTTTGATTTACAAATCATCTGGAGGCAAATGCAAGATTATCATGCAAGGGTATTTTAACTTAGTTGGTTGACATGTACTTAATTTGATCAGCTGAAAAAAGTGTTTCTTAGCCGTGTTTTGCAATAATGGCAATAAAAATGCTAAATAATTGGGTCACCTACCGCTCTAACAACATTGCGAAGAGAAGAATAAAGGATATTTTAAACAGTTAAATGGTTAAGGCATGCACCGCTTCTCTACTTACGCTTCTTTTAAATCATCAGGAACATCAATTGTGCATTTGAAGAAGGTATTCTTTGTAACTGTCTTGTTTGGGTTCATAGGCCGCAATCGCTCAAAAGTAACAATTTCATTGTACGTTGCATCACAGGCAGCATATTCAATTACATAAAACTGCACAGAACAAAAGGATGTCAAACTCTGATACAGTGTGCATTTTTGTATATAAAATACTTAAAAAATTAATTAAGCTTACCTAAAAGTAAAAGCCATAGTACTTTCTACAGAAATGTTTAGTACATAGGTGGATGGGTGGATGGTTAAATAACAAAATTTAGACAGTTTAAAAAAAGGAACTTGACATTTGTTGAAAACGTAAAAATTGTGGGGTTAATCCATGTAACACATTGAAAATTTAAGTCTTTAAAGAATGTATCTTCAAGAACCTACCACAGAAGTGTTTCAAATATTTAATCCAATTTTCCATTTGATGTAATAGTCTTTGGTTCAACTATCATTCATGGCAAAACATTCCAACAACCCTCTGTGTAAACACATCTCTCCTCACCGTCAGTCACTATTTTAAATTGATGGTCGATCACCGGCTCCCCAATCAAAAGGCGAAAAAAAAAAATCTTTCCCAATTCATACATCTAAACATATCATTATTTGAAAAACTTTTATTTAAAGCTTCTCTTAGCTTTCTCTGCTACAGTGGAAATCATCCTTGTACCTTAAGTCTCTACTTGTAACCAATTTCCCATCTGATTTTATCCTGGTGATTCTAACTAGACAATCTCTATGGCTTTCACATTTCTTTAATGATGTATTCATAGCTGCATGCAGTTCTCTTAGCTTAACCAAAATTTTCTTAAACGCTTTACACTTCCATTCTATGCTCAGATTTATAAAACTATAACACTAACATAATTTGAAATCCAATTATTTTTGTTAAAACATTTTACAATCCAATTATCTTGCTCGATCATCTCAAAATATTCCTAACTTACATCTCCCTTCATCATCCGAACCTTGGCAAGCCACCATCCACAGGGCTCTTGTTCATTTGCTCTAGAATAAACCTGGGAGAGGGGGGTAAAGAAAAGTAAATGAATAAAACAAGAGTGACAAACAATGATCCATGCAAACATTTTAATTATTACAGGCTACATATTTATTTAAAAACTACCTGGGCTTTAGTAATAGTGCAATGGTACAACTAAAGTTCATTCAAGGAACCCAGGCTTAAAGAAAGCACTAGTGAATGGAATGACAGTCAACACTCTCAGCTTATTGCAATGAATATCAAACGATTGTCCATATTTCTCACATTTATTGGCTATCACATTCAGCTACCATAAGAAAGGAAACAAGAGACTGAAACTAACTCTATAACTGCAGTGTATAAAGATAATGAATACAGCACTGAAATTTCCCTGCCTTCAATTTTAAAAATATAGATGTCTGTGCAAATTTTTTAAATGATCCATACCATATTTAGAGACCATTATCGATCCACTAATTTTAAACCCATTTTTAAAATTCAACATTTTTTTTCAATGGTACATTTTCACCATGTTGTTCAATCAAGAACAAATAATTGATTGTTGATCAAAGCCCTTGTGTACACAACATAAGGCATAACCTACTTCATGCTCCTACACTGAGTTGCAATTGTGAGAAGTATGCAATGACGCTGAATTGTGTAACATGGATTTACTACACACTGTTTTCACTTGCTTTGGGAATACTACTAATTAGGATTGCATTTCCAGCTATATTTTTATATGAAAGGGGTAAATATAAAAGGTAGCATGCTCTATCAAGTTTGCAATAATTGAAGGCTATTTTCTAAGAATGACAATTCACAATGATTTCAGAAATAGTTCCTGCTTTGTAGGCAATTTTCACACATTGATTATATTTCAATACTGTATTAAAATAACCTTTTGAACAAATTTTTCAATGTAATGTAATGCAATGCAACTTGGAGGATACAACATTATCTGAAGAATACCATATTCTTATTTTCAAATCAACTGGTTAATAGACGACTTCCACATCTATTCCCAGCACCAGTTAACGTACATCAGTTACAAAATGAAAACAGGTTTCAAAATAAATTCTAAAATTGTACAGCACAAAGAGGGAATTTGGTCCGAAGTCTGCAGCAATTAGAACCACAGAAAAGTTACAGCACAGAAGGAGGCCATTCGGCCCATCTTGTCCATGCCAGTCCGAGGACACCCAAGTGCCCTTTCTAATCCCACCTTCCTGCACCTGCCCCATAGCCCTGCAGCTTACAGCACTTGAGGTGCAGATCCAGGTACTTTTTAAAAGAGTTTAAAGTTTCTGCCTCTACCACCAATTTGGGCAGCGAATTCCAGACACCCATTACCCTCTGCGTAAAAAAGTTCTTCATGTCCCCCCTACACCTTCTGCCACTTATCTTGTATCTATGTCCCCTGGTTCTAGAATTCTCCATCAAGGGAAACAATTTTATCCTGTCCACTATCTATTCCTCTCATAATTTTGTACTCAATCAAGTCACCTCTCAGCCTTCTGTGTTCTAACGAAAATAACACCAACCTATCCACTCTCTCCTCATAACTGCACTTTTCTAACCCTGGCAACATTCTTGTAAACCTCCTCTGCACTCTCTCCAGAGCTATAACGTCCTTCATGTGACGTGGTGACCAGAACGGCACACAATACTTCAGTTGTGGCCTCACCAGTGTTTTATACAATTCCAACATTATATCCTTACTTTTATATTCTATAACTCTGCCAATGAAGGACAGCATTCCATATGCCTTCTTTACAACCTTGTCTACTTGAACTGCTGCCTTCAGGGACCTGTGTACTTGTATGCCAAGATCTCTCAATTCATCTACCCCTCTTAGTGTATTCCCATTTATTGCGTCATCCCTGTAACTGTTTGACCTCCCTAAATGTATGACTTTCACATTTCTCTATGTTAAAACCCATCTGCCATTTTACTGCCCAATCCACCAACCCATCTATATCGTTTTGGAGATTATGGCTATCCTCTACACTATCTACTACTCGTGTCATCTACAAATTTCCCAGTCATGCCCTCCATCTTCACGTGCAAATCTTTAATATATAACACAAACAGCAAGGGTCCCAACACCGAGCCCTGTGAAACACCATTTCAGACAACTGTGCAATTGTTTTGCACAGCAGTCCAGTTAATTCCACTCTCCCAATCCTCCCCCATATCCCTGCATTTTTTTCTCCTCCAAGTATTGACCCAGCTCCACTTTGAATCTGTATCCATCACCCTATCAAGCAGTGCATTCCAAATCTTAACCATTCAGTATGGGGAGAAAATGCTTTTCCTCATGTGCCTCTAGTTCTTTTGCCAATCACCTTGAATCTGTGCCTTCTTGATATCGATCCCGCAGCTACTAGAAGTAGTTTCTCTTTATTTGCTCCATCCAAACCTTTCATGATTTTAAACACCTGTGTCAAATCTCCTCTTAGCTTCTCTGCTTGAAAAACCACCCTAGCTTCACCAATCTATCCACCTAACTCTAATTCCCTCAACCCTGGAACTATTCTAGCAGATTTCTTCTGTACCCTCACCAAGGCCTTCGCATCCTTCAAATATGGTGTCTGGATTTGGACACAATAATCTACAAAAGGTCTGGACTTACTGATGGCCATTAATTACACTGTTAAAATGAAGGAAAGCAAAGGGTTTCTCCATAAGATACTTGTTAAACAATAAAGTCTCTAAATGACCATGGTTAAAATAAATCTCGCATCTTTCATATTTCTTCTAAGCACCACCAGGTACCCTCCTTTGGAGGATTCGCAAAGAGGCACCAGCATCCTCTGGATTTTGAGATTTGAATAACCTACCTTCACCGGTCATTATAAACATTGGGATTCATATAGCTCCAAGTGCTATAAGAGATTGACCTTACCAGCAAACTTGTAAATAGGGCCCTAGCCATTTGCTCACCTTGCGAGCCTGGCACAGAAATAGAGCACATTAAAGCTATCCTGCCAGACAATGGCTATCCTAGTCAGATCAATGTTCACTGTATATTACGCATACTTGCAAATGGGCCAAAGGCTGCCGCTTTCAGACCTGAAAAGTGCCCAGTCTACCTCAAATTACCCTGGAAAGGCAAGTTTCTCAGAAATTTGAACAGCAAGCAAGCCATCTCACATTGCAACAATGCAATGGCTACGCGAGTGGTATTTCCACTAACGGGATACTACCCTCAGTCTAAAAAGACATTGTGCCTACCAAACAATTGAGCAATGTCGTATATGAATTTCAGTGTTGGTGCAACGCTGGGTATGTGGGCCATACTTCCCAACAATTGGCCGATCGAATCAAATAGCCTGTTCCTTCAGTTGTTTGCAATAGGCAGAGCGCAGGCTGTAATCAACCAGTCTGCATTTGCAAGCCCAAAATAAAACCTCTACTGCCAGATGTGATTCTGTGATTGGGCAGCACTTGCTGAACAATCCTGAGTGCACTCATAGCTACATTAACAACCAATTACAGATAATCAATCAAGCTCATAATGTGGCTCAGTTAGAAGGGAAATACACTCATATGCAGGGATGCATTCTCTACAAAAGGAATATGTTCAAGCTTTGTGCCTTTTTTGAATTACCCAGGAGCTTGGGAAGCCTATAGCTGCTCTCGAGTTTGCCAAGCCAACATCTTGGCCAGGGTTGACTTGTCAACCAATCAGCACACTTTAGCTTAAATTGTTCTGATCACTTGAAATTTTGCATTCTTGTTTTGTCCTGATGAATGCAAGATAAAAAGTTTCAGTAACATGCTCCTCTTCACAGCAATTTTGATTTTAGCATACTTAACACGGAGATTAATTCCCACATAGTAAACACAAAGTCTCCTGCAGCAACAGCTCAATCAAATGAAAGGAATATATTAATTTTCATTCATTCATAGGATGTGGGCATCGCTGGCAAGCCTAGCATTTATCAGCCATCCCTAATTTCCATTGTACAAATGGTAATATATTGCCTTCTTGAACGCCTGCAGTCCAAGTGGTGTAGGTATACCCACAGTGCTGATAGGGAGAGAATTCAGAATTCCAACATTTTGACCCAACAATGAAGGAATGGCAATATAGTTCCAAGTCATAATGGTGCGTGCCTTGAAAGTGGACTTGCATGTGGTGATATTACCATGCATCTGCTGCCCTTATCCTTCTAGGTGGTAGAGGTTCTGGGTTTGGAAGGTGATGTTGAAGAAGCCATGGCGAGCTGCAGCAATGGTTCTTGTAGATGGTACACACTGTTGCTATTCCCCTAAAGGCCTGTGAGATGAATGGCTGAGTGTGTGGACCACATTTCTTAGAAAAACGATGAAAACCTACAAAACAAATGTTCTCTTTCTAAAGGCGACATCTAACAAAGTACAGGTCGAATATCCTTTATCCATACATCCAAAAACTGAACGGCTATGCAGCTAATTTGTATGTTAATAAAGTAATGTAATATTTTATTACAGGTGCCATAAATGTTAACAGGTAAGAAGTAGGGCATGTGTATGAGAGAGTTGGCAAATGGAGGATCAACCTATTTGTAGACCATAGCTAGCCTGGGCTTAGTCTATTGTAATGTAAGTAGGCCTAGGCCTACCACGTACACAGAAGATCTTAAAACCAAAAATCTGAGTACCAAAACACAATGACCCCAAGGGTTTCGAATAAAGGATGGTCAATCTGTAGAGAAGTCTTATCAAAAAAGGGAGCAGAATACTCCATGAATACCACTGAAATAAGTAGAATATTGCTTCACAAATCCCAAATAATTCCAGCCAATATTACGTTCCACAAGTCACTGCCAAAGAAATAATTGCCTCATAAACTGGGTAAATCAAAGATGGAAAGAACTACACAAGAACTTACTTTGATAACTAACATGTCCAAGCACAATGGATATTAATGCATTAAAGACAATCAATCATACGGAAAGAACGAAGAATCTTACATTTCCATAGCATATTTCACAACTTCAGGATGGCCCAAAACCCTTCACAGCCAATGACTGATGTACTTCTGAAATGTACTCAGTGGTATAAGGTTGAGAAACATGACAGCCAATTCGCACACAGAAAGGTCCCATACACAGTAATGAGACAAATGATCAAACAATTTATCCTAGTGATACTAATCAAGGGATAAATGTTATCCAACAGACTGGAAAGGCTCCCCATGTGGTTCCTCAAATAAGTGGTGACGTGCTTTTAAAATTTGTTCACGGGATGTAAGTGTTGCTGGCAAGGCCAACATTTGCTGCACGTCCATTGAGAACCGTTAAGAGTGAACAACATTGCTGTGGGCCTGGAGTCACATGCAGGCCAGACCAGATAAGGATGGCAGATATCCTTCCCTAAAGGGCATTGGTGAACGAGATGAGTTTTTATTATTCATTTATGGGATGTGGGCGTCGCTGGTTAGGCCAGTATTTATTGACTATCCCCAAATGCCCTTGAGAAGGTGGCGGTGAGCTATCTTCTTGAACCTCTGCAGTCCATGTGTTGTAGGTACACCCACAGTGCTGTGAGGAAAGGAGTTCCAGGATTTTGACCCAGTGACAGTGAAGGAATGGCAATATATTTCCAAGTCAGGATGGTGAGTGGGTTGGAGGGGAACTTTCAGCTGGTGGTGTTGCCATGTATCTGCTGCTCTTGCCCTTCTAGATGGTGGCAGTCACGGGTTTGGAAGGTGCTGCCTAAGGAGCCTCAGTGAGTTTCTGGAGTGCATCTTGTAGATAGTACACACTTGCCACTGTTCATCGGTAGTAGAGGGAGTGAATGATTGTGAAAGGGGTGCCAATCAAGCAGGCTGCTTTGCCTTGGATGGTGTCAAGCTTCTTGAGTGTTGGAGCTGCACTCATCCAGGAAAGTGGAGTGTATTCCATCACACTCCTGACTTGTGCCTTGGAGATGGTGGACAGGCTTTTGGGAATCAGGTAGTGAGTTACTCGCCGCAGAATTCCTAGCCTCTGACCTGCTCTTGTAGCCACAGTATTTATGTGGCTTGTCCAGATCAGTTTCTATATTTATATGGCTAAGTGACGACTGATGGCAGTCTTGGTCATGGTAACCATGAAACTATCTTTCCGTTCCATTTTTTTTTAATTAATTTAAATTTATTAACAATTTAAATTCCACCAGCTGCTGTGGTGGGATTTGAACCCATGTCCCCAGAGCATTAAGCTGGGCCTCTGGTTTACTTATCCAGTGACATTACCACTCCACCATCATCTTCCACTCAACTTGAGAAAACGGGTTAGTGCAACAACTCATCCATAAGGCAGCACTCACTCAGTATTTCATAGAATTGTCAGCAAGATTACATGCTCACATCTTAAGTATGGCTGGATTCCGCGATGTGGCTTGGAGGCAAGTGCTACCATTGAGCCAAGGCTGCTACTTAAGTGGAAAATGAAAAAATGCAGAAAAAATGTGGATGGGGTAAGGAAAAAAGTACAAAATTTGAATACTGACATCAGCAGTATGGAAGTCACTCTCCAATCAATACAAATAGCAAGGTCACTTGGATGAAGAAATCTGCTCAGTACCATAAACAGTTGAGGTTAGGCAGTTGGTCTAGACATACTGTTATGAGCGATGCAGTTGGTAAAGCGGAGTTATTTAAAAATCTCAGAGGGAAACTTCAAACAACCGTCATAACCTATAATTTTAAGTGTTATGTTTGAGATGCAACTCTAAATTCAGGAATCAGACCTGTTCGAAGTTTTACAGTAGCCTCAATGAAACATTTTATTAATTTACATAGGCTAAAATATACATACACATGGCTTCAAATTACTATTATCGTAACTTTTAACAAATTCCCAAACTAATCTCCATTAAGGCAACAGCAACCCATAGATTTAACCAAACACCAGGCAAGACATTTTCACCTTACAAATTCAAAATGAGGTTCTTTCACTTGGTTCCTGTGGAGCCAGTTGGAGGCTTGCAGCTACCTTTTGATCTCACATTGCCTCTGCCCTGCACACCCGAAAACTGAAGTTATACCTACTACTATTGATTGAATTCAAATTGTTATTGTCTCACCAGTCTCTTTGAACTTCACCTTTTAGTAATGTTTCATAGTACCAACTTTATTAGTAATATAAACATATTGCTTGGTAGCTGCTAGAAAAGGCACCAGTTTTCACCCCACTTCTTGAATGCTCTATTCAAAAAGTGCAAATGCACGTTATTTCTCTTACATATCAAAACTAGTACCCATCAAAACACCCAGAATAGCTGGCTTTAATCAATTAAGACACACCTGAGGATCAAATCTCTATTTTAAAAGAAAAATATTTTCTAAAATATTCTATACATTAACAGTTTTATGACACATACGAACATGCAATCAAGGAGCAGTATGCCATTCAGCCCCTCGAGCCTGCTCCACTATTTAATAAGATCATGGCTGGTCTGATAGTAACTTCAAATCTGCCTACCCCCACTTTCCCCCAATAACCTCTCACCCACTTGCTTACCAAGAATCTATCCACCTCTGCCTTAAAAATATTCAAAGACTCTGTTTCCACCACTTTTCAGGAAGAGAGTTCCAAAGACTCATGACCTCAAGAGAAAAAATTTCGCCTCATCTCTGTTTTAAATGGGTGACCCCCTTATTTTTAAACAGTGAACCCTAGTTCTAGATTCCCCTACAAGAGGAAACATCCTCTCCACATCTACCCTGTGAACGCCCCTCAGGATCTTATATGTTTCAATCAAGTCACCTCTTATTTTCTAAACTCCAGCAGATACAAGCTTAGTCTGTCCAACCTTTCCTCATAAGACAACCCACCCTTTCCACGTATGAGTCTGGTAAACCTTCTCTGAACTGCTTCCAAAGCATTTGCATCCTTCCTTAAATAAGGTGACCAATACTGTATACAGCACTCCAGATGTGGTCTCAGTAGTGCTCTGTATAACTGTAGTATAATGTCCCTACAATTCCCCTCACAATAAATGATAACATTCTATCAGCTTTCCTTATTACTTGCTGTACCTGTATACTAGCCTTTTGCAATTAATGCACCAAGACTCCCAGATCCCTCTACATCTCAGAGCACTACAATCTCTCACCATTTAGATAATATGCTTCTCTTTTATTCTTTTGTTCTTTATCAGATGGATAGCAATCTACATTGGTTGATGTTTGTGTCTGCGGGTTTTGGGGAAGGAACTTCTGCTTTAAAAAAAGGAAAATTTGTCTTATACTTTTCCATGCACACATCAGTTGACAGAAAAATCAAGAGGGAACTCCCCCTCCTCATGTTCCAGACCACAACCAGAGTTTTTTTTGTTGAGATTTGAGAAAAACATTATTCCCTGCCATCAAAAACCTAACTTGGATCACTTGTATGCTGAGGTCACAAAAACTGTAATAGGAATCAGCAGGCGGTGCAAATTCAAATTAGCCCGAGATTCATAAATCTGTTTTGTCTTAAAAATGTACTGTTTAAAATCAAATTAGCACACAAACACCATCTAGTGGCTATTCGTGGTGTGATTGCTATACTTGGATGTTAAAGCTCAATTTAAAAGATTAACTGGCACGCGAGTATGCATCAATGGAAAACAAAAGTGTTCTGGATTATGTAACTATTTATTTAGAGGCTAAAACTGGTCTACTCATCAGCACAAAATGGGCTTGTAGCAAATCAGCAGCCTGTTATATACTGTGCCAATTTTTATTTCTTACTGACCTGGAAACATATTGCCAAGAGTTTTAATTTCAAACCAAAAGCAACATTGAGATTAGGAAACAAGTACCAAAGAGAGTTTGAACTGCTGTTCTGTGAACATTAGCAGAAAGAAATTAGCTGATAAGAAAATTGGCTGTCAAGTTACTTGTTTCACGCTCCTAACATGAACCAATTTACAACTTTAACGTAATTTACTCTGCA
The DNA here is from genome assembly GCF_017639515.1 of Carcharodon carcharias. NCBI lineage: Eukaryota > Metazoa > Chordata > Chondrichthyes > Lamniformes > Lamnidae > Carcharodon > Carcharodon carcharias. Next base: position 37,424,064 of record NC_054468.1, on the reverse strand, counting down.
CTGACTTTTCAAATTACAAACTTAAGGCTCTGAGATTTTGTTCTGCAGCTGTGACTTGACAGCAATAAACGCAGGCAGGGAATACATTAAGATTAAGGCCAAACAGACTGCTTAGGCCAACCACAGCTTAAGTCAATCTAGTTCACATTCTAGAACAGAGAAGAAAATAATTGAATCTTGCAACTTCTAAGGGTTGTACGAACCTTCTTTAACAAGCAGTCTTGCTTCCTTCACTTTCCAATGTCACTATCCTAAAACAAACTTCCCAAATACTAATAATGTCGTAATCAATGCCAACATTTCATTCAGATTTTGCTGGAATGTATTAAAGATCACTATTCAGCTGCCAGATATTCTGCCACCTTTATAAGTGACCACACTTACAATATTGTGTGTAGCCTGGTTTCACAATACAAAAGAGATATTACAGGAATTAAAATGATACAGAAAGGGCAACCAGAATGACTGAGACGATGGAGGGCTAGAATTATGACAAACAAGTGCATAAATTGGGCATACTTGCACTGAAGGCTATGACTACCAAAATGACTGAACGTGAACCTGATGGGCCTTGGTCTTACTTCGTTTAGCAATTCCAACACTGACCACCCTAGAAGAATATAACTTTTAAAAAAAGTGAGAAGGAGGGGAGCTCTCAGTCAAGCTGTACAATGGCAAGCAACAGATAATCGGTAGACAATACAAATCCAGAATGGAAGGTAACTTAATGAAATGTGAATGGAAGAATGTTACAGGATATCATGTGAGAGGGAATCTATATTTTTAAATTTAATTTGTATGATTTGAGGCAGACCCTACCTCAAAATAAATGCTGAATTGAAAATGAAACTAAAAAAGGAGACAGAAAAGGTAAACACAGAAATGAAACTGGACCAGTCTTTAAGGAAATCATGAGCAAGCTGAGATTGTGAAATTGAAACTGAACCCTAAGGACAGAGATCAATCTAAGATGATATGTAGCAGTTGTTGAGTCCACTGGAGCAGAACAAACAAGCTGAAGACAACTCAGAAAGAGGCTAGACCCAGAAGCCGAGAATAGGCAAAGGGAACAAGTTGCTGCAGTTGCTTCTGTTACTTGGAGATGACATTGGTGGTTCTACGACATCCAGAGCAAGTTGAGCAGGTTCTGCAGGCATCTGTCATTTGTGGTGAAGACTGTGCCCATGGAACTTGAGTTGGTTGTGTGCTGTCGACTGGGGAGTGACTAACTTCAAAAGAGAGAGGAGCTGAAATTCCTCATGATGAAGAGAGAATTTGAAGGACTTTGACGCTCACTGTGATCATTAAAAACTGAGTGGACTGCTGAGCCAATTCGTAAGATCTGTCTTAGTTGTATGTGCCATTTAATGTGCGACTTATAGTTTATATTCAACACAATTTGCCTGTTAATTCATGTTTAACTCATGTTAATTCTGGATGTTATAATATAGCATAGATGGAATTTAGTGTTTGCTTTGTTGACTCTTGATATAGTAAAAATTCTGTTTTAAACCATGGAATCTTGTGTCTTTATTATTTTAACACGTAACTGGGATTTTGAATTTCCTCGATGTTTAATGAAGTTATTGGTCTCTACCAAAATAGTAACACAGAATAAAAAGTTAAGTTCTGAAGTTACTGAAGTAAATGCTTAAATCAAAGGCTGTCAATTCCCAAAAGGGAGATGTGACAACCGTTCCTGAAGTTTGCATCAATTTTGGCCAAGGCAAATGGCAGCCCTAGATAAATTAGCAAATTACATCCTCTCACTGTGACAGTGGTTACCCCTTTTCATCCACCTCAACTTTTCTGCAGTCTAGGGCCACAGCACATTCCTCTCATCTTGTAGTTCAGTGCAATTGCCCCTCTAGGTTTCATTCTTACCTATCCAATTACATCCAAATCATTCCCAGCAATGGCTTGTCTTCCTCCCATGCACTGTTGCCTCCAAGGATCTGTATTTGGGTCTCCTTCATTGGCAGCTGTGCCTTCAGCCATCTCAGAGTTCAGTCCTTACACTTTCTCCTCTTTCACACCCTTTGTGCAACCCACCTATTTGACCAAGTTTTTGCACTCATCAACATTCCTCAGCCCAAAAGCTCCTTCTTTGTCTTGCCATTCATTTTTGTCTGATTACATCTTTATGAAACGCCATGCAAAGTTTCACTCCATTAAAGGCACAATATTAAAGCAAGCTGTAACTCAATGAACCGCAGGCCGGAATCATGCGTGCATTAAGAACAAATACATTCCAACAGTGACTCTGCACAAAATCTACCCTATCACCCTGGCACCTTTACATAATCTTAGACTACAAACATTTTTTTCTCCTCATATTCCCTCAAGTGTCCTTACATTTTTGTTGCTATTTGTAAATTGAGATATTTCCTTATCCTTCTGTTACTGAGTTCAGCTTCGTTGGACGCCTCATCTATAACCTTTATTTTCCTCCTGGTCCGATGGTTGTGGTTCAAGGATGAACTATTGACACAGTCCCTTATATTCCTCACTGCAATTTCCCCAGACTAACCATAGTAATTTAACCATTAAACAGTTACTTCACTGTTTTATCCATTAACATTTTCCTTCAATTTATTTAGGCTAACTGCTTTCATTTCTCTATAGTTGCTTTTCTCTAATCAGCTTTGTTTTCTTCTTCAATCAGCTTTGTTTTCTCTTTGCTGTGGTCAGTCAACCCTAGCCAGAGAAAGCAGAGCAGATTTGATCAACTGATAAATTGAAAGTAGGGGACAGAGCCTTTGGAAAAAAAATGGAGTGGGAAAATAAAGGAAGAAACAGAACCCAAGTAATTGTACAGTTCTTTGTGCTGTGAATGGATATCTTGTAGAAAGCTCACTGGGAGAGGAGCGAAAAAAGTCCAAGATGAAGAGTCAAAGATAGGCTTTAAAAAAGGTGCTACTTTTGACAGAAGAGGGGCAAAATGAGAATTCATCAACAACAAATTTTCATAAGCAAAAGGAGTAGTACAAGAGTGATTTCTAGGGTAGAGACCAGCAGCTGTGAGAGTAACACAGAAGTATGAAAGTAGTACCATTCAAACTAGGTCGGGGGGCGCACAGGAAGAAAAGAAACAATAGTCGAAAGATCATCCTTAGAAGCAGACACGATAAGTGATCACAGCACCATGAAGAATACAAGCATAGCAAGGAATATGCCACCTAGAGAGCCTAATTGGAACACTGAAGGGCAAGGTTAAAGCTGTACTTACACAGAGAAATGCTGCAAGTATTAGAAATAAAATGTTATACCCAGAGTCACACATGGCAACGGAAATTACTAAATCAGAAATCATAAAGATGGTGCATTCAGAAGAGTGGAAGTGAACGTAATTTAAAAGGAACAAGGCATACAGAAGGGGATAACCTGCCTACTAAGTGAAGATAGGCAAGCCAGGGATGAAGGGAAGAAAAATTATGAAAATTTTGAGCTAGCTATAATAACTGAGTAAGTGAATAAGTTAAAAAGGGTTTTGCTCTAGGCTGTCAAAATAGATGAATGAAAGTATCCACTTTTCTCTCAGTTCAAATTATTACATTTCTCTATTATATCTTTCCATATGAATTTTCAGCAGGAGCTCAGTGTTACAGATTTAAAACGGAACTCAGTTTCTATAATCTGAAAGGGACTCAGGACCTTAGCACATAAAAAATACACAATTCCCTCTGGTATTAGCAATCAACCTCAAGGAAGGGGGCCTTTTATGCACAAATTATTGGCTATAAACAAAATACAACCAGGTTAAAATAATTTGGCTAGTATTTCAAATTAGAGAACTGATAATGTGAACAGCTATGCTCCACAGAAACAAAGTGGGGTTCTTAGATCTATGAGCGCCAATGCCATTAAAAGGAGATGCCATGTCAGATAGAAGTCCCAAAAGACATAATAATCTAATACATATATCTTTAGGCAATTAGGGATTATCATGCACTTCCATTTGAGTAATACAAAAAGTTACAATTACTGGATTGTTGAAAAAAGGCAAACCATAGCAAACATTTGATGAGACTTTGGAAATAGTGCAAGTACTTAACTAAACGTCAGCACACAACTTCAAATGATATCGATACTTCGGGAATATGAGAGCTGGGTTTGATAACACAAATTGAGTGTGTGTTGCTCAAGCTTAACTAGATACCCTTCAAAAACATGGTGCATCGTGCACAGACGCGAAGTCACCAAAAATGCTGTGGGATAGATCAATATTTTAAAAGGGATGGGAAAAAGCAAAGTTACAAAGCTTTAAGGAAAAGTATTGCTGAAAAAAAGTGTCCTGATGAGAACAAGACAAAAAGCTTTAACGTCTATTTTTTCAGTAATACTCAAGTTCTGTACCACCAAGCGAGTATTTAAGGAAAAGAATGGGTGACCATTTTGTTGAATAAATTATAGCAAGCAAATAAGAGATAAGGGACAAAGCAGGGGTGCAAAACATAATGTACGATGGCAGCAATGGGTGGAAGGACCCGTATGTAATTGAAAATGAGGATATACAGATGATAGTTACATAGGGGAAGTATTATGGTGCAGTGAGTATTGCCCCTGATTCTAAGCCAGAAGCCCTGGGATCAAGTTCCACTCCAGGGCTTGATGGCCAAGGAAGGTGCATTCATAAGGCAGCCAAACAGGTTGACTATTAACTTGTAAATCCTTGCAACATACTCCAATGGCAGGCAGTGACAGCGGGAGAGATTCCTCATCATCCAAGAAATTGGAGCCTCTGCCAACACGCTGCGTGGCTCCAGGACTACAACATGCATGTTAAAGTGTCTGCTGCCACAGCAACTCCGACTCCTTGGGCGGCTGGTTGCTCAGTTGGCCGGACAGCCAGTGTGGATCAGATCAGCGCCAACAGAATGGGGTTCAATCCTTGTTCCAGCCGGGCTGGATTCAGGATCTGCCTTCTTGCCCTACCAGTGGTGGAGGTCATGGTGCTGTGAAGTGAACCAGCCTTCTGGCAGAGAACTCAAGCAGCAGCAGCTACATATGAATGTAGGAGCAGAAGTAAACCTTCTAATCCCTCGTGACTGTTCTACCTTTCAATGAGGTCATAGCTGAGCCATGACCTAACTTCATATTACCTGCCTTTGCTCCATATCCCTTTACCTTTGGCTAACAAAAATCTATTAATCTCAATTTTAAATTAACTGATCAAGAATCAACTGCTATTGGCAGAAGAAAGTTCCAAACTTCTACCAGCTTGTGTGTGTAGAAGCATTTCCTTTATGAGGGGAGTGAAGACATGGTAGCTAAATTTGCGGATGACACAAAGATAGGTAGGAAAGTATGTTGTGAAGAGGACATGAGGAGGTTGCAGAAGGATATAGATTGGTTGAGTGAGTGGGCAAAGATCTGGAAAATGGAGTTCAATGTGGAAAAATGTGAAGTTGTTCACTTTGGCAGGAAGAACAAAAAAGCAGAGTATTACTTAAATGGAGAACAGCTGCATAATTCTGAGGTGCAGAGGGATCTAGGTGTTCTATTACATGAGCCACAAAAAGTTACTATGCAGGTGCAGAAAGTAATTAAGAAGGCTAATGGAATGCTATCCTTTATTACAAGAGAGATTGAACATAAAAGTAAGGATGTTATGCCTCAAGTTATACAGGACATTGGTGAGACCGCACCTCGAATACAGTGTACTGTTTTGGTCTCCTTATTTAAGGAAGGATGCAAATGCATTGGAGGTGGTTCAAAGGAAATTTACTAGACTGATACCTGGAATGAATGGGTTGTTTTATGAGGAAAGGTTGGGCAGACTGAGCTTATTTCCATTGGAGTTTAGAAGAGTGAGGGGTGATATGATTGAAGTATACAAGATCCTGAACGGCCTTGACGTCGAAAGGATGTTTCCTCTTGTGGGTGAGTCCAGAACTGGGGACACTATGTTAAAATTAGGAGTCGCCCTTTTAGGACAGGGATGAGGAGAAATATTTTCTCTCAGAGGGTTGTGCGACTTTGGAATTATCTGCCTCAGAAGGTGGGGGAGGCGGGGGTCATTGAATATTTTTAAGGCAGAGGTAGATACATTCTTGCTAGGCAAGGGAATCATTGGGGTTAGATGAGAATGTGGAAATTGAAACACAAGATGATCAGCCATGATCTTATTGAATGGTGGAGCATGCTCGAGGGGCTGAATGGTCTACTCCTGTTCCTATTTTTTATACTATGTTCCTAATTTCATTCCTGAAAAGTCTGGCTCTAATTTTTAGACTATGTCCCTTGGTCCCAGGCTGCCCAACCAGCGGCAATGGTCCCAGGCTGCCCAACTAGCGGCAATGGTCCCTCTCTATCTACCCTAACTTTTCCCCTTAATATCCAAAAAATCTTTTGATCAAATCACCCCTTAACCTTCTAAATTCCTGGGAAGGCAACTTTAGTTTCTTTAATCTCTCCTTGTAACTTAACACTCAATTCCAGGTATCATTCTAGTAAATTTACACTGCGCTCCGAGGTCAATTTATTGTCCGTAAGGTGTGCTGCTCAAAACCACTCTCACTACTCCAAATGTAGTCTAACCAAGAATTTGCACAGCTGAAACAAGAAAAGAGCTGAAGCACATGCTATTTAACACATTTACAACTTTTTGGGAGTCTTTTCTAAAACTAAGAAACCAACAATGTCATCCAACCTCAAATACGTATCATGTGCGCCAGAACTTTGAAAAGTAAAGCTCTATACTCATTTTCAGAGCTTTTAAGTATATTTCCTGAATTGAACAAACTTATTCCAGGTTCCAAGAAAGTCAAGCTAAGAGATTTGTAAAATATCCAGGCATTTTTAATTACTTCAATGAGGCTCTGCCAGATAAACTTAAACACAGGAAAATGCAGCTCCCATATTCAAGAGGGGTGAAAGCACAATACCTCAATTATTGACACATGACCAAGATTTAGTAAGTTGTATAGCTACTGGAAGTAAGCCACAAAAAGGATAATTTGGATAAAAATATTCTGAGCCTGTGCTGACTGATATTTTAGTCAAATGTAGCTCAAAGACAATCCAGGCAAATCATATATTTCTGAATTAAAAAAGGCACCAAAGTTCAGCATGTGATCACCACACTCATTCTTCCATAACACAAGCATTTGTATGTGAACCCTTTTGTGCATTTGTTGGTGGTAGTAATTTCAAAAAGTTATACAAAAGCAAAATAATGTGGCTGGAAATCTGAAATAAGAACAAAAAAGCTAGAAAAATTCAGCAGGTCAGGCAGCACCTGTGGAGAGAAAAAGCTAATGTTTCAGGCTGATGGAGTTTCATCAGAACCGTTCATCAGTTCTGGTAAAAAGTCATGAAATGTTTACATAACAACCTCAGGTTGAAAGTGGCCATAGGGGGTGAGGGAAGGAAATAAAAAGACTGGATTCAGAAGATACGGCCAAGATCTTTGAAAGTAAAGTTCAACACTGTATGTACCCAGCTCCGAGGCAAACAGATGCATGTTAAAAATAAAATTAGGACACACATGTACGACATGAATAGAACTGATCTTGCCAATGGTTGTGTGAGAGTGCGAGATTCCATAGTTGTGGCAATTAGTGATAAATAATATTAGGACTATGCTGCACATGTTGAATCTATACAGTGCCTTTGTCAAGACGCACAAATTTAAGATACTCACTTTATTTATAAAGGGTGCTGAAAAAGTTCTTCAGAGAGACTGTAAAATGCTATGATTTAAAGCAAAACATTGCAGAATTATGCTTGATGCTTCTAAAATCAAGTATCTGAAAACTAATTGAGGAAGGAATGCATTTTGTAGATAAAGCTGCACTTTTACTATAAACTTAAAAGATGTCGGATTTGAATAGGAGGCTATCAGGATTGGTTACTGTATTTGTTTTGTGTAGCTTTACAATTATTTTAAACTCACCTCAACCTCATCCCCTTCGCTAATCTCCTTTTTGAGATCAGAAGGGGGTGGTAATCGCACATCACAGAAAGGAATCCGACGTGCCGGTTGCCAACTATTAAAAAAGGAAAAGTCATTTCAATAAGAAAAATAAATATTTAAATAAGTATGTTTTCTAATACAGTATCTTAGATTTCTTTCCTTTAGAACTAAGGCATCAAAATAGATGAAATTACTTTAACAGGTTCCTATAAACAGTGAAAAATTACAAAAGGCAAATTAGAAAAATACTGCAATGAAAGGTGGTACACAATTAGGGCATTTACATTTAACAGCACTATTGAGATATTTTGCAAAAGTTCAGAGTAGCACCAAATATATAATTATCCCATCCCACAATGTTAGCTGCACCTCTGGTGAGGAAGAAATGACAGACAGAAGAATAGGTAACAGAATGAAGGCTCTCATTCAGAAGCAATAATTATACCTGTGGGTATAAGGCAACACTATTAAAACAAATAGGTCTAAGAGACCTACATTTTCCAGCAGCTCTTTGATGTAGGTATTTAAAATTTAATTCCATCACTTCAGTATAAAGTACTTACTTATTCTCAAAGGTAACAGCAAGTGAATCTTCAAACACATCTTTAACGAATGCCTAAAAAAAAATTTAAAACTGGAATTTACAATCAGTTACTATAGTGCATATCAGGACTTGTGGAAAAATATGGTCAACTGAATTGCTAGATTCTAATAAGCTAGTGATTTCTTGTATTGTGAGATACATTCTATTACCATATTCTTAATCCACTTTAATGCTTTTGATCAATCACAAAATCAAAGCTCCATTAAAGCCGTATCATTATACCAGGATAAAAAAGGCTACTTGTAGCCAAATATAAATTATAGGACAATTGAATAAAGTCAAGGGCAAGTTTGGTACAGAGTTTATCTGAAGTTCATGTTCCAATTTTGAGAACAGATGTGCAAATAGCTAAAGGGGTACTACTTTCGAAATATACTAATTTTTGCAAATGAACAGACAGGCTTAATGTATTTTTTTTGCTGGATTTCTAGATCTGTATCCTAGACACAAGAACACCTGTTCTTGCAAAAATTCCTGCCTCCAGCAAGGCAAAGACAGTCAGCAATTGAGTCCTGTGACCCTGGAAGCTCACCATTACGAAAAGCAGGCCCTGCATGATACATCCAGTAGGAGACAATGGGGGAGCAGGTGGTCAGAGGAGACAATTCACACTCTAAATTGACAAATGATGACAAGGGGCCTGGAAATGAGTTATTTTGGGGTCTAGCTAAAGCCATCTCAAGCCACTACAGCTCACTTTCTGCACATGGCTGAATGACACAGGTGCAAAATCAGGAAGTATTAATTATGATTAATATCAGCCAGCCCTAAATCAGCAGTGAGGGTGTGACAAGAACAGTACTACAAAAGCTGAACTTCTGTGCAAAAAGAGGTGGTTTCAATTATATGTTCTGTGGGTATTCAATTAATTAGGATCCAGGCTAAAGATTCTGCAATTCCTCTTTGCCAGCCTCTGCATTCTAACCTCTGTAAACCAAAGGTCGTCCAAAACTCTGTTGCCCATGTCCTAACTTGCACCAAATCCCATTCACCCATCAGCCCTTGCTGGCCTACACTGGTTCCTGGTCAAGCAACACCTCGACTGTAATATTCTCATCCTTGTTTTCAAATCCTTCCATGACCTCTCTTCTCCTTCAGCCCCATAACTTTGCAAAATATCAGCGCTTCTCAAAATTCTAATCTTGTGCATCCCTAATTTTAATTGCTCCATCAGCTTCCTGGGCCCTATGCCCCAAAATTCCCTCCTTCAAGCTCTCTGCCTTCCTACCTCACTTTCCTCCCTTAAGACACTTTTCAAACCTACCTCTTTGACCAAGCTTTTGGTCATCTGCCCTAATATCACGTTATGTGGCTTGGTATCTTTTTTGCATTATAAAGCAACTGTGAAATGCCATGGTTATTTTATGTTAAAAGCATGATATAAATACAACTAGTCAAATACAACCATTCTGGTGTATTTGATTATTTCTCTTTCATGTTGCCTATCTTTACAAAAGTAAAAAAGAACTCTGGTCTGATCTTCCAGTCCCTGCATTGTCCGAGTGCCTAAAAGAGTGCCTTTTAGGCTAGTGCTTAAAAAGGGGTCATTGCTGGTCTTCCCCCAACAACCAGCGTTACAAGGAAGCAGTTGCATTGAAGGTATGCTCCACATTTTTGAAGAAGCTGGGATGGGAAGACTCAGCCAGAAATGCAGAGTTCCAGCATGGTGCAGAAAAGTAGGAGTAGAGTGGAGTGGCAATCCAATGTTGATTGCCACTCCTAGGAAGATTCAGGCCTTTGTTTAAAAAGCACTGGCAAGAATTGTAGTTAATTTAAAATGTTTGTAAATTCCCCAACGTCAACCTAATAAATATGGTTTCACTTGGTGGAAAATGATCAGAAAACCTACAATTTATTCTATTCGACCTCTGTACCCTTTATATGGGTTTTAGCCAATATTAGGCAGTAAGTAGGTTTGTCAAGTGCAACAATATGAAAACAGGGCCTGTGACATTAAGCGCTCTGCTCCTTTCAGGCACCAGGTTCATCCTTTCCATTCAGATGAACCAGGTCAAGTTTTGAGCAGGCAAGGACAAGATCTGTCACAATCTGTCACCCTTGCACAAAATCGATTATAATGTCCCATGTACCATTCATGTCTGAAGTCTAGATGGTCTCAACATTGCTCCATGGAAGAAGGGAGCAACCAAAATGAGCATTTCTCAATTAATTTCTAATCCCATTAAGCATTCACCAGATCACTTTCAGGAACCTTAACTTAAATATTTAATGCTGTCACTGGGCTTAATTCATGCATTGGTAGCATTAATCATGTTTAGTTTTCTTTTAAGCAGCCTTCAGCAAGAATAATCTACAGTACTAAAAAGGGAAAACAAATGACTACTAAGAGCTTGACCGTGTTGGAATGCCTTGATAAGGGAAAATCCACTCAGGTTTAAATTACTCTCCACTTTACCCATCCTGGAACTTTGCATTCAAAATACCTTAAAATTCAATATTGGATAGCCAATCCACCTCGACTTGTACCTGCTTAACTTTGATCACTTTTGCTTTTCACAGTGATAGGCTCAATTTCCCATGACCCACCATGATTTATCCTATTCCCCAATTAGCCATTTTTGTAAACCAAGGCAAAAATTGTGAACCTCTTGTTGACAAGTATGTGGATATTCTGGAAGAAAGTGTGGAAGTGGGACATTGGGAGCTGATCTGCTGGAAGAGTTCACAAGTTCTGAAATGGGAATGGTGAGTTGGATAGGAAAGAGATTGGCAAGATAAGTCATCAGCGGGTGTGCTGGGCAGGCAGTTCATTGAAAGAGTAGAATGGGTATTTGGTGCTGTCAATGAACTAGCGCCAAATGCCTCACTGGACCTTGTGGATGCCAAAAGAGGCAGAGAGAGAAGCTTATCTAAGAGGGAACCAAGCCTGAGGCAGACAGGAGAGTGGGAAGGTCGAAGGGTACTGAAGGGTTGGAGTGGGGATTTGGGAGGCAGAGTACCTGAGGAGGGGAGAATGAAAGGCAGCATGATGATGATAGAGAGGAGTAAAGAAAAATCAAGGGAAAATAGAAGTGATGAGCTTGGTTCTGAAGCAACAGCCAAAATGCATGCATGAATGGACACAGGCAGATACGGTATGTAAAATTTGGACCTGATCTTCAGACTTAAGGTGCTATTTTGAGTTTTGCACATTTTATACAGAACAATTGCTTACTTAGATTTGCCAGAGGTCCTCAGGACACCTGACCTTGATAGCAATTCAAATTAAATGTTTTTACTGTGCTAATCTTGGGACATTATTTTAGACTGTCTTTAAATCTGAAGGACAATATGCATCTGGCAAACTACAAAGATGATTTACCTTCTGACACTATTGAACAACATTGCAACAAACTGTGTTGAGCACACATTTTGAAAAAATGCATGTATGAGAAGTGACCATAGACATATTTGCATACAAGATGATTTCCCAAAGTTTTTCTCCTATATTGTAGAAGATGAGCATTAAAATTACAAAGCATTCATCCATCAAAATACTTGACTCTTGCATCAGCTGGTACCTATAAATATATTTTCTCTCTTTTTTCCCCCAATTTCAGCTCATGTGCAGTTGCCCTGCTCCTTCAACACCATGATTTTAAATAGCAGTGCTCTCTCCTGACTTCAGTCCTAACTCTTGGCATAATCAGCAACTTGTCTGATATTAAATTAACAGTGGCAACAAGATTGAGAGAAAAACTGCCATTTAAATATTGCAGCATTGGGAAACAGAGCAAAGCAACAGGGATATGAATGAGTGGCACATTGATTTTGCAGGATCCAATGTCCTTGATGAAATTGCTTTTCTGCATGGAAATCCTGAAGTAAAATTTAATCTGTGCAAAGAATGACCGAAGATTTTAAACTTCGAGTAGGGTCAGGTATCCATCCATCTTATAAGGAAAAACTCAGCAGGTCTGGCAGCATCGGCGGAGAAGAAAAGAGTTGACGTTTCGAGTCCTCATGACCCTTTGACAGGGTCATGAGGACTCGAAACGTCAACTCTTTTCTTCTCCGCCGATGCCGCCAGACCTGCTGAGTTTTTCCAGGTAATTCTGTTTTGTTTTGGATTTCCAGCATCCCCAGTTTTTTTGTTTTCATCTTATAAGGATATGTATAAATGTCTAGTACAGATACATTTGAAAGCCTCAAGACTGCACTGTTCATCATACCTTTCAGTTCTCCCCTCCTCAGATACTCCCTACACCCCTCTACAAAGTGAGAAAGAGCTGGTGCCAGCTGTCTGGGCTGCTGTTCCTCTCAAATCCCCAATCCAACCCTTCAGTACTCTTCAAATCTCTACTCTCCTGTCACTGTCCCAGAATTGGTTCCCTCTTAGATAAGCCTACAGCTTCTCTCTGCCTCATTTGGCATCCAAAAGGCCTAGTGAGGCACTCGGCACTAACTTATTGAGATCACCAACTACCCAATTCTACTCTCTTGCTAAATTGTCTGCCCAGCACACCCGCTGAGGGCTTATCTTGCCAATCTCTCCCCTATCCAACTCACCACATTTCAGAACTTGTGGACGCTTCCAGCAGATCAGCTCCCAACACCCCACTTCCACTCTTCCTCCAGAATATCCACTCACTTGTGAATAAGACACTTGGCATCCATAAACCTCTTGGGGATTCAGTGGCGTAGTGGTAACGTCAGTGGACTAGTAATTCAAGAACCAGCCTAATGTTCTGTAGTTATGGGTTCAAATCCTACCACAGCAGCTGGTGAAATTTGAATTAAATTAATAAATCTGGAATTGAAATCTAGTTGCAGTAATGGTGACTACGAAACTATCATTGATTGCCATAACAATACCCATGTGGTTCACTAATGATCTTCAGGAGGAAATCTGCTGTCCTTACCCAGTCTGGCCTACATGTGACTTCAGACCCACAGCAATGTGGTTGACTCTTAACTGTCCTCCAAAATAGCCAAGCAAGGCACTCAGTTATGGCAAATTAAGGAAGGGCAACAAATGCTGGCTTTACCAGTGACACCCAGATCCCATGAAAGAATTTCTTTTAAAAGTGCCTCAATGTGGCCTGACTAGGGGGCAAGGGTTGTTTGTGTGTGTGACAGCTTTTCCCAAAATAAAGCCTCTCCACCACCACCCTGCCCCCCACACTATGCCTTCCATCACTTGCTCAAAGACCGTCACAAGGGTGGTGTAGCTCTCATCACCAATCACACCTTTCGCTATCCCCTTACTCCTACTTTGAGATTCTCACTTTGTTCCACTCCCTCACCTCTCATTTAACATCCTTGTTTACTCAAGACCCAAGAACCAGAAAAATTTTCTCACAGATATCTTCACTTCCCTCTCAGCCTCTGCATCAAGCGAATTCTCATTTTCAGCAATTTCAGCTTCCATCTCAATTCAACATTGTTCTGAGTTCACTGCCCTGTTATTCTCCCTTAATCTCTCCCTTTACATAAACTCACTAACGTATTCTGGACCATCCTGAGTGAAAAAATTCCGCTGTTTTAAATGGGCGACCTCATACTTTTAAACACAGACCCCTAGTTCTAGATTTTCCCACAAGAGGAAACATCCTCTACACATCCTGTCAAGATCCCTCAGGGTCTTATATGTTACAATCAAGTCACTCTTACTCTCTAAACTCTAGTGGATACAAAGTCTGTCCAACCTTTCCTCATAAAACAACCCACCCATTCCAAATATTATCTGGTAAACCTTCTCTGAACTGCTTCCAATGCATTTACATCCTTCCTTAAATAAGGTGACCAATACTGTACACAGTACTCCAGATATGGTCTCACTATTGCCCTGTACAACTGAAGCATAACCTCCCTACTTTTGTATTCACTTTCCCCTTGCAATAAATGATAACATTCTATTAGGTTTCCTAATTACTTACTGTACTTGCATACTAGCCTTTTGTGATTCATGCACTAGGACACCCAGATAACTCTGCACCTCAGAACTCTGCAATCTCTCATCATTTAAATAATATGCTTCTCCATTATCCCAGCCAAATTTCATTTTCTCACATTATACTCCATTTGTCAGATCTTTGCCCACTCACTTAACCTATGTCTTTTTGTAACCTCCTTATGCCCTTTCCATTTCTTATTTTCTACCTATCTTTGTATCATCAGTAAGTTTGGCAACCATCCCTTCAACCCCTTCATCCAAGTCATTCAATTAAACTGTAAACAGTTGAAGTCCCAGTACTGATCCCAGTGGCTCACCACTCATTACATCTTGACAACCTGAAAAAGACCCATTTATACCTACTCTCTGCTTCCTGTTATCCAACCAATCTTCTATCCATGCCAATATGTTACTTACTACCATGAGCTTTTATTTTCCACAATAACCTCTGATGAGGCACGTTATCAAATGCCTTCTGGAAATCTAAGTACAGTACATCCACCGGTTCGCCTTTGTCCACAGCGCATGTTCCTTCTTCAAAGAACTCCAATAAATTAGTTAAACACTATTTCCCTTTCACAAAACCATGTTGACTCTGCCTGATGACCTTGAGCTTATCCAAGGGCCCTGCTATAACTTCTTTAACAATAGCTTCTAACGTTTTCCCTATGACAGATGTTAAGCTAACTGGCCGGTAGTTTCTGGCTTTCTGTCTCCCTCCCTTTTTGAATAATGGAGTTACATTTGTTATCTTCCAATCTAATGGGACCGTCCCTGAATCTAGGGAGTTTTGGAAAATTAAAACTAATACATCAACTATCTCAAGAGACATTTCTTTTAAGACTCAAGAATGAAGTTCATCAGGGCCTGAGCTCCTGTCAGCCCGCAGCTCTAACAATTTGTTCAGTACCACTTCTCTGGTGACTATAATTTTCCTGACTTCCTTCCCCACTTCCATTTCCTGGTTTATAGCTGTTTCTGGGATGTTATTTGTATTCTCTATAGTGAAAACTGATGCAAAATATTTGTTAAATTCATCTGCCTTCTCCTTGTTTTCCCATTATCAATTCTCTAGACTCACTTTCTATAGAACCAACGTTCACTTTATTTTAAAAAGAGTTAACATTTATAAAAACACTATCTGTTTTCATATTTCTGGCTAGTTTTCTCTCAATCTAATTTTTCCCTCCTTATTAATCTTTTAGCCATTCTTAGCTGTTCGTTTTATTCTGTCCAATCGTCTGAACTGTTACCTGCCTTTGCACAATTATATGCTTTTTCTTCAAGTTTGATACTATCCTTAACCTTTCTTGTTAACCACGGATGGTGTGCCCATCCCTTGGACTTTTTCTTGCTTGTTGGAATGTATTTATTCTGTGCATTCTGAAATATCCTCTTAAATATTAGCCACTGCATCTCCATTGACCTATCCTTTAACTTAATTTGCCAATTCACTTTAGCCAGCTCAGCTTTCATGCCCTCATAATTGCCCTTATTTAAGTTTAAAAACTTAGCCTCAGACCCACTTCTCTTTCCCTCAAACTGAATGTAAAATTCAATCATATTACGATTGTTGCTAGCTAGGGGCACCTGGGGGAGGCAGTGGCATAGTGGTATTGTCACTGGACTGGTAATTCAGCAACCCAGGGTAATACTCTGGGGACCCAGGTTCGAATCCCACCACGGAAGATGGTGGAATTTGAATTCAATAAAAATCTGGAATTAAAAGTTGAATGACGACCATGAAACCATTGCCAATTGTCTTAAAAGCCCATCTGGTTCACTTACGTCCTTTAGGAAAGGAAATCTGCTGTCCTTACCTGGTCTGGCCTACACGTGACTCTCGACCCACAGCAATAATGGTTGATTCTTAAATGTCCTCTGAACAATTGGAGGCAATTAGGGATGAGCAATAAATGCTGACCTAGCCAGCGACGCCCACATTCCATGAACAAATATATTTTAAAAACTATGAGATCATTAATTATTCCCATCTCATTGCACAATACCAGGTCTAGTATAGCCTGTTTTCCGGTTGGCTCCAGAATGTGCTGTGCTGTTCTAAGAAACTATCCTGAAAACATTCCATGTACTCCTCATCCATGCTATTTTTGTTCATCTGACTTTTCCAGTCTATATGTAAATCAAAATCTCCCATGATTATCACCATGCCTTTCTGACAAGCTCCAATTATTTCTTCATGTGGTTACTGTTAGGGGGCCCGTACACGATTCCCACAAGTGACTTCTTGCCTTTACCATTTCTCAGTTTTACCCAAACCATTTCCACTCCTGGTTTCTTGAACTTAGGTCATCCCTCTCTATTGTGCTAATACCATCACTAGCAAACAGAGCCACCCCTCCACCTTTTCTTCACTTCCTGTCCTTCCTAAGTATCCTGTACCCTTCAATATTCAGGTCCCAATCCATGTCCTCCTGCAGCCATGTCTCTGTAATGGCTATCAAATTATAATTATTTATTTGTGTACTCTCTCAGTTCATCTGTTTTGTTTCAAATGCTACGTGCATTCAGATAGAGCTTTTAGTTTTATCCTTTTATTCTTTTTATAACCTCTAGCTTCATCTGTTGATTTATTGTTAGATTTGTACTCTCTAAACCTACCTGTCACAGTCTGTTTTTCATTTCCCGCAGTACTACTGTTTCCCTTTCCTCTTGTTTCTGCTCTTTGATTTACCACATCTTCCCAAATTTGATTCCTTATCCCCGCTATTTAGTTTAAAACTCTCTCTACTTCCCTAGTTACACAGCTCGCAAGAACACCGGTCCCAGCACAGTTTAGGTATAGACCATCCCAACAGTATAGATCCCACTTTCCCCAGTACTGGTGCCAGTGCCCCACGAACCGGTATCAACTTATCCCACACCAGTCTTTGAGCCACACATTCATCTCCCCAATCTGATTTGTCCTATGCCAATTTGCACATGGCTGAGGTAATAATCCAGAGATTTTGGCCTTTGAGCTTCTGCTTCTTAATTTGGTGCCTAGGTCTTCATACTGGCTGTACAGAACCTCCTTCTTTGTCCTGCCTATGTTGTTGGTACCTACATGGACCACAATGATTGGGTCCTCCCCCTCCCACTGCAAGGTCCTCTCCAGCACTGAGCAGATGTCCTGCACCCTGGCACTGGGCAGGCAACACAGCTGTCTGGACTCATGCCCTTTGCTGCAGAGAGCAGTGTCAATCCTTCTGACTGTACTACCCCTACATTGCTATTTGCTTCCCCCATTTCAACGCCTTCCTGTACAACAGTGCCATGGCCAGTTAGCCCATCCACCCTGCAGCCGCCACTCATTCAAACAAGCTGAAAAGAAAACTCAAACCTGTTGGACAATTGTAAAGGCTGAGGCCCCTGTGCTCCTGCCCCCTGAGTCCTCTTACCTGCCTCACTCACAGTCACACTCTGCCCCTGACCACTGACCAAATCAGAAGACCCTGTCCGAAGACGTACGACTGCCTCCTGGTACAAAGAATACAGGTAACTTTCCCCCTCCCTGATATGTCGCAGTGTCTGTAGTTCAGTCTCCAGCTCATAAACTCTGAGCCGAAGCTGCTCAAACTTCAAACACTTGTTGCAGGCATGTTTGCCCTGAATCGAACTAGCATCCAGGAGCTCCTACACACTACAGCTATGACACATCGCCTGTCCTGACATTCTTAATGTGTTCTAATTAACTATTTAATTATTTCATTCAATTATGCCTTTTGTTTTTAAATATCTTAGTAACCTTATCACTAGCTGCTAGACTATTTTGAATCTTAGGAATAGAATAAACTTTAGTCAGTTACCAGATACTCGTCAAATAACAAGCTCCCTCTCCTGTAGCAGAGTACAACCACTTGCTGAAGGCCTGAGAAAGTTAGAAAGCTGAAAGCAAAAGAGCACCTCTTTCCCTTCCCTCCCTAACTCCCTTAACTAC
Organism: Carcharodon carcharias; assembly: GCF_017639515.1. Lineage (NCBI taxonomy): Eukaryota > Metazoa > Chordata > Chondrichthyes > Lamniformes > Lamnidae > Carcharodon > Carcharodon carcharias. The sequence goes on along the minus strand of NC_054468.1, from coordinate 37,405,706 downwards.
CCAAATCCCAGCACTCTATTCCAAGTCACACTTCTTGTAGTAAACCTTAACTGAAGCACCTCTTCTCCTTCTCCCCCCCACCCCCTGCCACAATGCACTGAATACCCACTTGAACCAAATTCCCAAGTATACTCAAAAACAAAAAATGCTAGAAAAACTCAGCAGGTCTGACAGCATCTGTGGAGAGAGAGACAGAGATAACATTTCGAGTCCATATAACTCAGGTCTAAAGGGAGGTAGGGATGTGGTGAAATATATACTGATTAAGGGGGGTGGAAACGGTGAAGCTGGAAAGATGGTCAGCGATAGGTGGAGGCAAAGGAGAGATGACAAAAAATGTCATAAACAAAAGGTCAAAGAGCTGTTAATGGTGGTGGTACTTGCTAAGTGAGGTGCTAATGGGTGACATTAAGAAAGCAAAACGTGATAATGGCCAGGCTGGGGTAAGCCCTCCGGAAACGGACCGGTTGCCCTAGTGGGGAGAGGGAATGGTGGTGAGAAGAAAGATTGAAAATAGGCCAAAAGTTGGGGATAAAACAATGAATGAAAATTGAAGTAAATTTTAAAAATAATAATGAAAATAAGTGGAAAAAATAAATAAAAATTAAAATAAAAATGAATATGGAAAAAAGGGAGATGAAAAAGGGGGTGGGGAATGGAGGAGAGAGCTCATGGTCTGATGTTGTTTAACTCAAATGTTAAGTCTGGAAGGCTGTAGAGTCTGGAAGGCTGTAGAGTCTGGAAGGCTGTAGAGTGCCTAATCGGAAGATGAGGTGCTGTTCCTCCAGTTTGCGTCGAGCTTCACTGAAACACTGCAGCAGACCAAGGATGGACAGGTGGGCATGAGAGCAGGATGAGGTGTTGAAATGGCAAGTGACAGGAAGGATGCTATCACGGTTCTGAGAGGGAAAGGAAGGTGTGAGGGCAGAGGTGTGGGAGATGGGTCAGGCACTGTTGAGGGCCCTATCAACCACCATGCGTGGGAAACCTCGGTTAAGGAAGGAGGAAGACATGTGAGAAGTACTGTTTTGGAAAGTGGCATCATCAGAACAGATGCGACGGAGGCGAAGGAACTGAGAGAATAGGATGGAGGTCCTTACAGGAAGCAGGGTGTGAGGAGCCATAGTCAAGGTAGATTCCTTAAAAGCCAGGGTATCAGCTGCAATAGCTTTTCTTCCCACCCCCACAGCATTATCTAATGTCTCCAAGGATCTATCCTTAGTCCGCTCCTATTTTCCATCAACATGCTGCCCCTCAGCAACATGACGCGCGAAACAGCGCTAGTTTTTAAGATATATTGATGACATCCAGCTGTACTTCACCAATATCTCTCAACTCCCCCACTGTAACCAAATTATCAGACTGCTTGTTCAAGATCCAGTACTGAAAGAGCAGAAACTTCTTTCAATTAAATACTGGGAAGACTATAGCCATTAGCTTCAGTCCCCAAATAAACTCTGCTTCCTAGCCACCAACTTCCATCTTTTTCCCCTACCATAAGACAATAAGACATGGGAGCAGAAGAAATTAGGCCATTCAGACCATCAAGTCTGCTCCGCCATTCAATCATGGCTGATAAGTTTCTCAACCCCATTCTCCCGCCTTCTCCCCGTAACCTTTGATCCCCTTACCAATCAAGAACCTATCTCGGTCTTAAATACACTCGATGACCTGGCCTCTACAGCCTTCTGTGGCAATGATTTCCATAGATTCACCACTCTTTGGCTAAAGAAGTTTCTCCTCATCTCTGTTCTAAAAGGTCTCCCCTTTACTCTGAGGCTGTGCCCTCAGGTCCTAGTCTCTCCTACTAATGGAAACATCTTCCCCACATCCACTCTATCCAGGCCTTTCAGTATTCTGTAAGTTTCAATCAGATCCCCCCCATATCCTCCTAAACTCCATCAAGTATAGACCCAGAGTCCTCAAACATTCCTCATATGTTAAGCCTTTCATTCCTGGGATCGTTCTCGTGAACCTCCTCTGGACCATCTCCAGGGCCAGCACATCCTTCCTGAGATACAGGGCCCAAAATTGCTCACAATATTCTAAATGTGGTCTGACCAGAGCCTCATAAAGCCTCAGCAGCACATCCCTGCTTTTATATTCTAGTCCTCCCGAAATAACTGCCAACATTGCATTTGCCTTCCTAACTACCGACTTAATCTGCAAGTTAACCTTAAGAGAATCCTGGACTAGGACTCCCAAGTCCCTTTGCACTCCAGATTTCTGAATTCTCTCCCCATTTAGAAAATAGTCTATGCTTCTATTCTTCCTTCCAAAGTGCATGACCTCACACTTCCCCACATTGTATTCCATCTGCCACTTGTTTGCCCATTCTCCTAACCTGTCCAAATCCTTCTGCAGCCTCCCCCACCTCCTCAATACTACCTATCCCTCCACCTATCTTTGTATCATCTGCAAACTTAGCCAGGATGCCCTCAGTTCCTTCATCTAGATCATTAATGTATAAGGTGAAAAGTTGTGGTCCCAACACTGACCCCTGCGGAACTCCACTAGTCACCGGCCGCCATCCTGAGAAGGACCCCCTTATCCCCACTCTCTGCCTCCTGCCAGACAGCCAATCTTCTATCCATGTTAGTACCTTGCCTCTAACACCATGGGTGTTGGTTCTGACAATTGTCAGAATGATCAAATATGGCATTAGTGTGTTCATGACCTTGGTGTCATACTTGATCAGAGATAAGCCTTCGATCACAACACTAAGAACACCAACAACACTTGCAATCAGCCAATTCCTCCCCACCCCAGCCCATTTGCCAGCAAAACCCTCATTCATGCCTTTGTTACCTCTACATTTAGCTACTTTACCATACTCCTCACAAGCCTCCCACATTCCACCCAGCATAAACTTGGAGGTCTCCTAAACTCCGATGCCCATGTCCTTAGTCACACTGAATTCTGTTCACCCATTACCTCCTTGTGGCCACTGGCCTCCTTTCCTCCTGGTTAAGCAACATCTCGATTTTAAAAATTCTCATCCTTGTTTTCAAAACCTCTACGGCCGTGGCCCTATCTGTAATCTCCTCCAGACCCACAACCCCCAAAAACATCTACACTCCTATAATTTTGGCCCCTTAAGCATTTTCAATTTTAATTGCTCCACCATTGGCACCCATGCCTCCAGCTGCCTAGACTCTAAGCTCTAGGATTCCTACCAAACCTCTCTTTGCTCCTTTAAGACACCCCTTAAAACCTACATCTTTGACCAAGCTTTTGGCCACCTGCCCCAATATCACCTTATGTAAGTTGGTATAAAATTTCACTCTGATGCTCCTGTGAAGCATCTTGAGATATTTTATGTGAAAGGTATTATTTAAACACAATTTGTTGTTACTATAATTATCTTTCCTGCTGATATTAAAAAGAAAATTGCCACAAACTGGCTAGAAACCCAACATAGGCTCAGCAAATTAGAAAGCAGATATTGAACAGCTATCGTTGTTACAATTCCAATATACGTGCACATCATCTTTAGCTGGCTAACCAGACAAAAAGACTGAGAAACATGGAGCGAATTTTCAGGTGATCAGCTTCAATACTGGGAGATCACATTTGCACTTGTTGGATTAATGCCAGTAGTGAGTAGTACAGCATCGGGTGTGCTTCAGTGAATGGAACTCTTGCCATGAATCAGAAGATTTAAGTATCAATCCAGAGACCTCAACAGAAAATCCAGGTTGAAACTCCAGTGCTGTTATCATTGAAGGTGCACTCTTTTACAAGTGACGTTAAAGCAAGGCCCATCTGCCTATTTCAAAGAGCAGGGGCATTATCAGCCAACACCACAAATAAGGTATTAGTTACTATTCACAAATAGTGCAAAGTTTGCTACGTGAAAACTGCCTGCATTGGCTATAAAGACTTTTCAGTTCTGTACAAATTCACCTTTTTCCTTAGTCCTCAGCTGTTACAGCACAACTCAGGTGATTAAAATTACCTCATTTCCTCAACCAACATGCATTCTAATCTCTAAACTATTTTGTCAATTCAAATTTTAACTTTGTGCTTAATTTGGCTCCTACACCCCACCCATTCATCCCATAAACATGGACTGTATTTCAACCAAGGTTGCTACTGAATACTAGGACAGTTTTGCTGCATGTAGGCACAGGCTGCCTCATTGTCTGAAGAGTCACAAATGGCACAGCCAGCCATCATCAGACATGACTGACAGCGTCAGCAAATATCCCCACTTCAGATTATGCTGAAGGATAACTCACTGAAGCAGATGAAAATGGTTGGGGTCATTTTCTTCTCCAAGGAACTCCTGCCGCGATGCCCTGGACCTGAGATGATTGTGGTCTTGGAAGCTAACACTGCCCTTCGTGGCGAGAATAAATATAGACACCAGAGAGCTTTTCCCCATCGTTACTGACTTTAGTTCAACTAGGGTTTTTTGGTGCCACACTCTTATCGGATGCTGCCTTGATGTCAAGAGCCGTCACTCTCATCTCTGGAATTCAGTTCATGTACATTTTGGACCAAGGTTCTAATGAGGTCTGGAGCTGAGTGGCCCTTGAGAAACCTGAAAGGAGCACCGGTGTGCAGAGGTTTTTTTATTTGAGTATACAAAATTTGATTGTAATGTTGATGATTCTATCATTTGGCTGATGGTTGGGAATAGATGGATAGGTGCCATAACCAGCCAGATCAGATTTGTCCTGTTTCTGTAGACAAAATATATTGGGCAATTTCTCCACATTTTTTTGGTTACGTTGTGGCTGTACTCCGAACAGCTTTTCTCAGGGTGTAGCTACTTTTGGAGCACAGGTCTTTAGCACTACAACAGAGGTTCCTCACCTTTGCTGTTGCTTCCAGAGCACTCAAATCATTTTTGATGTCTCGGCAATGAATCAAAATGGCTAAAGACTGGCATCTGTGAGAGTGGACAAGCCAAGAGGCAGAGAAGGATCATCCACTTTTCATTTCTGGCTGAAGATGACTACAAATACTTTCGCTATGCCTTTGGCACAAAAATGCTGAGCTCCATCATTGTTGCAAATGGAAAACTCATGGAGTCACCTCCTCCTCCTGTTAATTAGTTATTAACCACCATTCACAACAGGAAGTGGCAGGGCTTTGGCCTGATCCATTGGTTATGCAATCACCCAGCCCTGCTTATAACATGCAGCTTTCCATATTTAATCTGTATGTAGTCTGGTGGCATTGCTTTTTTAGTTTAACTGCTCATTTCAGGTACACTCCATTCTGCTCTCATGTTCTTCTGCATCTTATTGAGACAGTGTTGGTCAACTAGTCTGATGGTGGAAGAATATGATAAAACAATTCCACACTGCTGATGGCCATCAATCTCTTGAATGCTCAGCTTCGAGTTGCTGCATCTAGTCTTAAACCGTTCCACTTAGTATAGTAGTGCCACACGGCACAATTGAGTGTATGAAAATGGGACTTGGACTCCACAAAGACTGTTCATTGGTCACTCCCACCTGAATGCTGTTTAGTTAGACAAGGGATAAGTATCAGTCAGGACAGCAGGGAGAAAACCCCTGCTCGTCTTTGATTTTTAACATGGAACTGAAAGCATAGGCAGGGCCTCAGCTTAACAACAGATATTAGTCCAGTAACAACCGCTTCTTCACTGTACCCCCACTTAATAATAGGGGGTCCTACACTAAAGACTTGTCATTCTCTAAATTAGGAACAATTTTGAATAAATTGATTTAAAAATCATTGACTCATGACTATTTTAAAAGCTACACTTCTCAAATTAAACTGCTTACTGCAATCAGTATAAGCTAAAGGTGCTGATACTGTTTTAATATTTTCAGAATCCATACATGATTTAGTTACTTAAAAGTTCATACAGTTCCTTCAAAACTGACAAAAGTTCATCAAAAATAATGCATCAGTGTAGAACACTGTATAACAAATCAAACATTTAGGTTATAATCTTTGCCACAGGAAAAAAATTTAGAGAATAATTTCAAAATGGCAAACAGCTCAAGTTTAAAAAAGTTTCTTTAACATTTAATAAAGGCAATGAAAACCGATATGCACAAGACATACTGAAACTGTGATCTGCAAATCAATTTTTCCATGAGATAAACTAAATGATTCTCTAGGCTGAGACTCTGGAGTACTGAAATTGTTGCAGATACCATCATTGGAAAAGACATTAAGCCAAGGCCTCTACTGACTGTCCCAGGGGATGCCAAGACAACCTTGGCAATATTCAACAAAAAAAATCAGAAACCTTTCTGATGTCCAAGTCAATGTTCCTCTCAACCAAAAGCAAATTAACTGGCCATCCATCACATTACTGCTTATGGACCATTCTAATACACAATGATATCCACATTCACCTACACAACTATGACTACATTTTAAAGTAAAAAAAATGCAATGGGGTTTGGAAAACTTGAGGGACGCAAGAAGCTATAGGACTTCCAAGTTATTTTTCTAAAACAAATGGTAAAGCAACATCTTGACTTTAAAATTCTTTTCCTTGTTTTCAAATCCCTCCATGGCCTTGCCCTCCCCATCTCTTCCAGCCCCACAACACTTATGAAAGATTTCTGCACTAATCTTAGTTCTGGCCTCTTCCCAATTATCACTGTTCCACCACTGGTGGCTGTGACTTCAGTTGCCCAAGCTCTAGAATTCTCTCCCTACACTTATGTCTCTCTACCTAGTTTTCCTCCTTTAAGGAAATCCTTAAAACCCACCTCTGACCAAGCTTTTGGACATCTGACCCAATTTCTCCCCACATGGCTCAGTGTTATACTTTGTTTTATAATGCTCATATGAGGCACCTAGGGATGTTAAAGGCCATTATATAAATTGTTGTTGTGACCTTTGTGCTTTTCAATAAAATGTGGACTTCATAGCCGTAACAGAAGAGCTGGAATTGGAGATGCCAATTTAGGGCAGAAAATAAGAATTTCTAGTCATAAACCAATACCATAATGATTATCCAAAACTTGAAAAAAACTGCGATGTAAACTGATTGTTACAGATCTAGTGAAAGCATCCAAAATATAATCCAGAATATACAGCAAAAGTCAACGCGAAGGACAAACTATGCCACAGAGACAAATTTAAAACTTTAGCCGACCCTTTTCATTCATAAAATGCTAAACGATCATGCGATCATCTCTGCCATCGGTAACATCCGTTATTTAAAACCTTTAAAAACGTTTTTATTCAAAACAGCTTTGAAAAGTAAACACATATTCCACTCGGAGATTATTCACGATTACATAATTTTACATTATATAAAAAAGAATTAAGTCGTTTACTTCCACCCCTCCCCCAGTTTCATACTCCATCTGTTTCCACTGCATTCAAATTCAATAGATCTGAAGATTCATTGTTAAGTGAGACAGTTGACGTTTGAAACACGTCAAAAAGATTCCAAGTCCAATAAACTTGAAGGAGGAAAAAAAATTAAAACGCATTTTCACACTAAGGAAGGAAACTTGCTATTTATGTAATTATTTTATCTGATCACTTGCCCATCAGGCAACCCCTTTTCAAGGTACCACGCCTAGAGCTCTCATCATTTTAACTTCCCTATGCACTTTTATGGCAAAAATAACATGCTTTAATCAGGCAGTTTCAACATACGTCCTCGTTTTAAAAATAACTTGAAACTAGACTCCAAGCGCTTTTCTAAACTTGATAAAACATGACTGACAAGTAACAGCCGGCGAGGTATGTACTCGAATGACGTACTTGAAATAGTTGCTACATGAGAAGGGTTTTTTATATATATATATATATATATATTTTTATACACAAAGGGGAGGGAGACAACATGCACAAAATAGAATGAGAATCGTCAAAAAGTAGTTACTTTTTTATTTTTTGAAACATCCGTTAAACGATTTTACGGAAAAAAAAACACGAAATCTGTCTCTTCGTGTTTACCCGTTATAAAATAAAACTCTTTCAAAAGTAGAAGAAAACTTGACGAAATAAATTTGAAGACGGCAATGTAATGGGAGACTAAAGGCCTAGTAACTCTCTCCCCAGCCAGGCCTGCAGCTTCGACAGTGATTACACCAGGTTAGTGCCCACTAAAGCCGCGCTGCTCCCTGTCACACGCTCGGCAACTCATGGTCCTCCTGCTCAGTTTTAACGCGGTCACAACGCCCCTTGTTTAAAAAAAAAACACCCAAGCGAGAGAGCGAGGTTACCGGGGCGGGGTGAGGGGTTTACCTTGTAAAATGCTCCGTTGGAGCCGCGCACTTCGACCGTCAGCTCCTCCATATTGGAAGCGCAGGGGAGCCTGGGATGTGTTTCTAGAATTTGTACAGAGAGAGAGAGTGAGTGTGTGGAGTCAGACAGTAAGGGGTGTCAACATCTCCTCTATCAACCAACTCACTCTCTCTCAAATAAGATACTCAGTCTTCTCCTGATAGGCTGCCAGGACTATCCTACTGGCAGGGTTCTCATCAATCAAGGCCAAGTTAGGACTAATAGTCAACAATTTGTAAAGCAGAAATATCTGTTCAAGCACCTGCTACTGTGTTCTTTCAGTCAGATACATCAACAATGGTTACGTTATTAAACCAAAATGAGTTGGCCTTACATCCAAAGGGGAAAGCTAGAAATCTATATAATCACCAACAAGGAAAAAGAAGTACAGTACCTTTTAAAAAGTTGCAATTACTCAAGTGCCAAGCTGGTGAGCAAAGCAGTTGCCAGTTTCAGTATCAAGAACTCCCAACCAAGATACAGCATTGTCTGCCTTCACTCTGCCTCAAATTTGAAAGAGTAGTATCCCTCCATACTGAACTTTCCTGCGTCCAAACTGTCTATCTTTAAGACATCCAGTTTTTGGTGTTTGACCCAAATCCAAGTTTGTAAGTGAAAATCAAGACAGACTAAACTTCCCTTGATCCTCAATGTCAACGAGTCACTGCAGCTCAGTAATTTACATGTACAGTATATTCTGTATTCTCTGAATTTATGATGTCAATTCAGAGTTGTCATTAGATAGTGGGAGATTGAGATAGTATTCTACTGCACCAGGCTTTTGCAAATTGGGAGGGCTTTGCTTTCTTTAAGAGTAGCAGTTAGCTCAGTTCTTTGTTACTCCTGTAATGAACTCTGCAGATTGAATGAATTATTTCTGAGATATGGCTGAGGTCATTTCTGATAGGTGGCCTAGTGACTGGAGGTTGCTATTGAAATGAAAGCTAGGTAACAAAAAAGGTAAATAGAAGCTATTGGGAGTATCGGATTTCAGCCTGTTGTGCTGCAAAAGAAAACACCAAACTCCTGGTATTCAGGAGAAGGAGGCTCTGTTTAGCAGAAAAGAGGACTGATAGGAGTATTTGGAGAAGCAATGTGCAAGCTAACTAAAAGCGACTGAAACCAAAGAGCGGTGCGAATAGCTCACGCATGCTGAGGAATATTTTTACCAGAGGTGACCAGACTGTGAACCAGAGTGTTAATGGTTGGGTGATTGAAAGTGAACATTTAGAAGTATTTAGAGGAGCACTTGAAACGTCATAGCACACAGGGCTACGGGCCAAGTGCTGCAAGATGGGATTAGAATAGATAGGTGCTTGATGGCTGGCGTAGACATGATGGGCTGAAGGGCCTATTACTGTGCTGTGTAGCTCTATGACTCTAACATTGGAAAGTTATGCCATAAGAACTGTTTTGACCCAGGGAGAGAGGATTCAAAGAAGTGCATCTTATTGGTGTTAATCGTATCCGGGGAACTCAGATGGAATAGAGTTGCCAGTAAAAGCAACTCAAGGACCAAGTCCAGTGAGTGGGAAAAGTAAGAGACCCTACATACAAGAGGCAGAGGTTACTGGACTTTGGGATTGCACGTGATGCCACATTTGTGCTCGGGGTTTTGCTGAGAAACTTGAGAGAGTTATCTTTGTTATGTCGACTAAAGTGAAATTCTTCATTTCAATTGAACTACCGTTTGACTGTTTATGCTTGTTAAATTATGTTGATTTTGAATTTGATTGTTGCAGTAGAAGTTTAAAAAGTGAAATCTTGTCCATTGGTTCCTTCTGTTGGCAGTTGTTTGGGATTCGTTTCTTTTAAGGTTATTGGTTTCTTCTATAGGGATCATAATACTCCTAAAGAAAGCAAATGAATCACTGATATTTGATGATCTTTATTTTGTCAAGCAGATTTGATTTTTTTTAAAATGTATACATGGGGCTCTTGTCTATGCTGACACAAACTTAATCATTTCTATGTTTTCTCAGCTTCAGCACCTATGTGCTATTTGTGCTTCAAATGAAATTTTTCCAATCACTTTGTATCACAATCAGATGAATGGCCAAGAGATAATCAATAGTTTAGAAGGAAAGAATGTAATGATCAAAAAGAAATAGTAATGAAAATGTTGGCAGTTGAGAGGTGATGAAAATCACTAAAACAAAATAAAAATACAGTAAGTCCTCACTTGAAGATGTAGCTTTATTCCTGAAAAGTGCAGCTTTAATTTTAAGTGAAACAATTAGAAGTGTATCAGATTTTCCCATTAAAACCAATGTAAAAGCTGTAGTTAGGTTCTATAGGACCCTGCTCATTGGAAAAAAAAATTTAAAAAGTAACATCTATAAGTTAAAATACTTTACAATGCTAAATTCCTATGTTGGTGAAATAACTTTTAAAATAAAATAAATTTTTAAATATAAAAGAAATATGGTAACTTTCTACTTACCTCCTGCTTGCTGCCAATCCTGCTCACCGCCAATCCTGCTTCCTGAACCTCCCGTTTGTCACATCCTACTCCCTCCCTCTCATTGCCAATCCTCCAGGCTCGTGGCCTCACCCTCTCCCTAACCCACCCTCTCATTGCTGACATTCTGACTCATGGCCTCGCCCACTCTCTAACCCATCCTCCCACTGCCAACTCTCCGGACTCGCAGCCTCTGCTGTTCCCTGACCTTTCCTCTCAGTGATCATTCCTTTCGCCAAACCTCCCCACTCTGACTTTCCTGCTCGCTGTTTCCCTCCCCTGAACCCTCATTGTGAGCACGGGCTCTGGAAATGAGCAGCGAGAGGTAGAAGGAGCAGCTTCGACTTGCAGGAGGTAAACCATGAACTGTAGGGTTGTCAGGGAGTGGGAAAGGCTGCAAGCTGGAGGGTCAGCAGTGAGAAGATGGGTTAGGGAGTGGCAGAGGCTGTGAGCCTGTGGGTCAGCAGTAAGAGGTGGGTCAGGGGGTGGCAGAGGCCACAAGCCGGAGAGTCAGCAACAAGAGAAAGGGCCGTGAAGCGGCAGAAGCTGAGGGCGGGTGGGTCAGCAGTGAGAGAAAGGGTCAAGGAATTGGAGAGGCTGCCCCAAAATGGTGTTGATAAAATCACATGGCCCTAGCTCAGACTGGCATAAAGTGAATTTAAAGCACAACTGGCAAAGCTAAATGAGAATACAGGCCCCATTAAATGACCAACGTTAAAGTGAAGCAACTTAACACAGCGACTTACAGTAAACATAATATTGGTGAATAATCCTGTAGTATACAGAAGCCTGAGCAATACTTTGCACTATATAAATAAAAAGTGGGTAAAAATGCTACAAGCATGCATGGGGAGGATTGGGAAAGTGGGGAGTCATCCGTGGAAAAGTGGATAATAAACCTGTACCTTGTGTTGTATGCTGTTATAATGTTTCTAATGTGGGTTATATTAAGAGTTAATTAAGAATGTAGAGTTTGGTTTCATTTTAAAGTGAATTGGGGATTGTTTACTGTTGGTTTGGTTTATTATGCTGATGTGTGTTTACAAAGCATGCTTGAACTTTTGTCCCAGCTAAGAAGCAAGAAAGCCCTGAGGTTGCTGTGGAGAAAATTGCTGAGGGTGGACCTAAGCTCTAAAATGAAAACGAGTGAGTTTGTTTTTTTTTTTCAGGAAAACGTAAGTGTAAGAGAAGCTGACCTGGAGGTTGCAGACACCGAATCTGTTGTGTTTAATCAGAGAACTTAGTCCTGTATGTTTAAAGAAGAAAAGAGGGAGTTATAGAGAATTGGGTCGGACCAAGTAGCTCGGTAAAGAGAGGAGAAGTCCAGCTACGAAATAGACGCCAAGTGATTGTCTATGTGTGTCTGGTTGGTCATGGCATATGACCGTCAGCCAGACCCAGAGGAAAAAAAACTGCTATCCAGAGGCTGAGTATGTTTAAAAGTCTATCAGAGTGAAAGCACACTAAAAAGGTTAAGCTGAGCTAAATCTGTTGGATTAAATTTAAGGTAGGAGCACATATTGTTTAAAATCATTGGCCAGAATTTTTCACTGAGTGGGCAGGCACGCACCCAACCCACTTGAGTGTAAGATAACATGTGATGATGTCAGTCAAGCGCCCTGATGGTATTCGGCACTTGCACGATATTTCGGTCGGCGGGTGCATGCTAAACTTGGAAGCACGCCTGCCGACAATTAAGAGGGCTATTAAGCCAATTAACAGTACAATTAACTGGTATTTTTCACTGCTCGTCCAACATTACGGTTGGAAGACAGACGAATCGGCCAGGCGGCCTTTGCATTTTTCAGGAAACTTCAGCCAAGGGTGGGATGAGGTTTCCGTTATTAAATTAAAAAATGAAAAATCTATGCACAGAATTTTTATAATGTCTGTGCTCAGGTGACTGATTGTGTTGCGTGGACATTTTTTTTTCCAGATTTAAGAATCTTCATTTGATACTTTTGAAGTCTTCAGCTCCCTGAGGCAGCTCTCTGCCTTCAGGGAGCTGAGAGTGTTCCCCACGCCCATGCTGACTCCAGCGCTGCCCTCCTCCCACCCCCAACCTAGGCAACGCTGATCATATCAGCATATGCTTCATGCTGGCTAGTCCTTAATTGGCCAGTCAGTGTGAAATCACGGTCAGGGGCCCGGCTGCTCCCGGGCCTGCCAATTGTGCCCGCACGCCAACCTAAAAATCTTGCCCATTTTCTTATTTGCTCAGTGTGCTTAGTTAGTCATTATTGCTTGTGTTTGTTTTGTTCTAGCTTTGTAAAGGTTCTTTTTGTGTTTCAATTTAACCTTGGAGTCCTGCTGCTTATTTCCTTATCTTTGGTCCTTCAGTGCATTATATTCTTCAAATGATTGTGGTCCATCAAGCCAGACCCTAACAAGTATCAAGCTTAAACAAAAACAGAATTACCTGGAAAAACTCAGCAGGTCTGGCAGCATCGGCGGAGAAGAAAAGAGTTGACGTTTCGAGTCCTCATGACCCTTCGACAGAACTAGGTAAATCCCAGGAAGGGGTGAAATATCAGCTGGTTTAAGTTGTTTGGGGAGGGGGGGGGAGAGAGAGGGAGAAGTGGAGGGGGGTGGTGTGGTTGTAGGCAAAAGCAGTGATAGAAGCAGATCATCAAAGATGTCACAGAACAAAAGAACACATAGGTGTCGAAGTTGGTGATATTATCTAAACGAATGTGCTAATTAAGAATGGATGGTAGGGCACTCAAGGTATAGCTCTAGTGGTGGGGGGAGCATAAAAGATTTTAAGATATTTAAAAATAATAGAAATAGGTGGGAAAAAGAAAAATCTAAATAATTTATTAGAAAAAAAAAGGAAAGGGGAAGAAACAGAAAGGGGGTGGGGATGGAGGAGGGAGGTCAAGACTTAAAGTTGTCGAATTCAATATTCAGTCCGGAAGGCTGTAAAGTGCCTAGTCGGAAGATGAGGTGTTGTTCCTCCAGTTTGCGTTGGGCTTCACTGGAACAATGCAGCAAGCCAAGGACAGACATGTGGGCAAGAGAGCAGGGTGGAGTGTTGAAATGGCAAGCGACAGGGAGGTTTGGGTTATTCTTACGGACAGATCTCAGGTGTTCTGCAAAGCGGTCGCCCAGTTTACGTTTGGTCTCTCCAATGTAGAGGAGACCGCATTGGGAGCAACGAATGCAGTAGACTAAGTTGGGGGAAATGCAAGTGAAATGTTGCTTCACTTGAAAGGAGTGTTTGGGCCCTTGGACGGTGAGGAGAGAGGAAGTGAAGGGACAGGTGTTACATCTTTTGCGTGAGCATGGGGTGGTGCCATAGGTGGGGGTCGGGGAGTAGGGGGTGATGGAGGAGTGAACCAGGGTGTCACGGAGGGAACGTTCCCTACGGAATGCCGACAGTGGGGGTGAAGGGAAGATGTGTTTGGTAGTGGCATCATGCTGGAGTTGGCGGAGGATGATCCTTTGAATGCGGAGGCCGGTGGGGTGATAACTGAGGACAAGGGGGACCCTATCATGTTTCTGGGAGGGAGGAGAAGGCATGAGGGCGGATGCGCGTGAGATGGGCCGGACACGGTTGAGGGCCCTGTCAACGACCGTGGGAGAAGGAGGACATGTCAGAGGAACTGTTTTTGAAGGTAGTATCATCGGAACAGATGCGACGGAGGCGAAGGAACTGAGAGAATGGGATGGAGTCCTTACAGGAAGCGGGGTGTGAGGAGCTGTAGTTGTGGGAGTCGGTAGGCTTGTAATGGATATTGGTGGACAGTCTATCACCAGAGATTGAGACAGCGAGGTCAAGGAAGGAAAGTGTCAGAGATGGACCACATGAAAATGATGGAGGGGTGGAGATTGGAAGCAAAATTAATAAATTTTTCCAAGTCCCAACAAGAGCACGAAGCAGCACCGAAGCAATCATCGATGTACCGGAGAAAGAGTTGTGGAAGGGGGCTTGTTCAGTATTCTCATAGCTTGGATCATAAAGTGGGGGCTTGACCCAGCTGTAATGAGGTCAGGAGCTGAGTGGCCCTGGCAGAACCCAAACTGGGCATCAGTGAGCAGGTTATTACAGAGTAAGTGCTGCTTGATAGGACTGTCGACCACACCTTCCATCACTTTTCTGATGATCAATAATCGACTGCTGGGGTGGTAATTGATTGGTTTGGATTTGTCTGACATCTTGTGGTTAGGACATACCTGGGGAATTTTCCACATTGCCGGGTAGATGCCAATGTTGTAGCTCCCTTGGAGCAGCTTGGCTAGGGGCATGACTAGTTCTGGAGCATAAGTCTTCAGTTCCATTGCCAGAATGTTGTCCTGGCCCATAATGTTTGCAGTATCCAGTGCCTTCATCCATTTCTTGATATCATGTAGAGTGAATCAAATTGGCTGAAGATTGGCATCTGTGGTGCTGTGCACCTCAGGAGGTGACTGAGATGGATCATCCTCTTAGCATTCAGGCTGATGATAGTTGCAAATGCCTCAGCTTTGTTTTTTGCACTGATGCACTGGGCTCCCCCATTATTGAGGATGGGGACATTTGTGGAGCCTCCTCCTCCAGCTAATTGTTTAATTGTCCACCACCATTCACGATTGGATGTGGCAGGACTGCAGAGCTCAGATCTGATCGATTGGTTGGTTGTGGGATCACTCTTATCTGTCTATCGCATGCTGAGTAGTCCTGTGTTGTAGCTTCACCAGGTCAACACCTCATTTTTAGGTATGCCTGGTGCTGCTCCTGACATGCTTGTTTAGTGTTGTTGGTGAGGTTTTACTGTTAACATGTCTTCTTGCCTTACCATACCCTGATGAGGTTTTGCTTATTCTATGACAGACTTGAGATAGTCAGTATAGTTTTACTTGAAAATATTTATTAAGAACCATTTACAAAGACCTCAGGGTAAGCACATGGTTTTCAGGACACAGACTGTTCTGCGCCTAACTCTCTTGGAGCCTGTTGGTCATCTGACCCCTGATGTCACACATCATTAATATCATATGGGGTTATGAAAGTAACCATTAACCCATTACTCTACATAATCCTCCCCAGTATAATCTCAAACTGGTACATTATTTTGTTATACTATTTACATTGCATTTCTCAAGTCTGTAAACCTCTTGCACTGCTTAGTTTCTGTCCAACTCCTACCTTTCCCACCCTCCAAGTTACTGTCACCCAAGGCTTCAAGTGTTCTCAGCTCTCTTGGAGGACTTTGTGGACATATGCGTTCCTTTGTCTTTTTCTTGGAAGGCAAACATATTGGTTGAGTGGGATGGCAGCTTCTGATGACTGCTTGAAACAATTTATTAAGAACTATTTACAAAGACCTCAGGGTAAGCACATGGTTTTCAGGACACAGACTATTCTGCGCCTAACTCTCTTAGAGTCTTTGACCCCTGGTGTCACACTTACATCATTAATATTACCATGGTCTCATTAACATAACTATTAACCCATTACTCTTCAATGCCCTCCTGCACTCTTCACTGAACAGGATTAATTCCCCCAGCTTGATAATGGTGGAGTAAAGGATATGCCAGGCCATGATGTTACAGACCAATACTGTCAAAGGTTTCAGAGATGAAAAGATCTAAGAAAATGGCATTACTTAGTCTGCAACAAAGACTGCAAGACATGTAATCGAATACAAAAACTGAATTACCTGGAAAAACTCAGCAGGTCTGGCAGCATCAGCGGAGAGGAACAAAGTTGACGTTTCGAGTCCTCAAATTGTAATCGAATTCCTTTCTGCAAATATACAGACAATAGTTTTAAAAACTGGTTCTGCCAAGCAGAAGGGGGAGGAAGGGGGAGGGGAGCGGTGGGGGAGAGAAAGAGAAAGAATCATCACAGTCATCTAAAAATACTGCTGGAACAGAACTATAAAAGATATCTCTCTCCCTCTATCTTTGAAGCTAAGAGTGTCTTCAACAAAGTGCAGACCTTAACCAAGTCAACTCCAGAATTCTACAGGAAAGTAACTAATTTCAAACAACCGCAATAATCTACACCTCAAAGATAAGCAAAGGACTTAATTTCATTTTGTTTTAACTTTTTAATTGGACTCTAACTTCCATACTTCTGGTGTGTGTGTGTGTGGTCCCGTCTTCATTATTTTTTCCTCGGGTTTAGTAACTAATACACTTACTCTTTCCTTGACTGAAGAAAACATGGTTTGATTGGCTCTTTAATAAAAAAGATACATTTGTCTTGGAAAAGGCATTTACTCGGAAAAGTAATTTTAAAAACCTTTATTGCGACCAACTGAGTGAGCGGAATTGAAGGGGAGGCAGCTCACTCCTCTTCACCCACTTGTAACAGTGCATTATCAGTAGTAACAGATCTTCAGCTGCACTATGGTTCCGAGCTCTTCTGAGGGGTTAGTAATTGGCCACTGCACAAACCTTTCCCATGTTTAGAAGCAGCATGCAGTTAGTGTGTTTGCTGGGAGGGTGAATACATTGGATCCAGGTTTGTTTCACCACACTTCTGCCGCTGACTGTGGCAGCGATGTCCAACCACACCTGCTTGGTCTGGGAGGGTGGACTCCTCCGACTAGCCTCCAAAGAGAGGCACCCCCTCCTCTCCCTCAGCCCCAGCATGACATCTAAGTTTGTTGGTGCAGACTCGATGGGCCGAAGGGCCTCTTCTGCACTCTGTGATCCTGTGACCATTGGCCAGAAATTGAACTGGACTAGCTGGAATTGAAAGATATTTTAATGGTTACCATTACAAAGACTATCATCAATCATCACACAACCATATAAAAATAGAAACTGAACTGGACTAGCCATATAGCCTGTCCACCATCTACAAGGCACAAGTCGGGAGTGTGATGGAATGCATTCCACTTTCCTGGATGAGTGCAGCTCCGACAACACAAGAAGCTTGATACCATCCAGGGCAAAGCAGCCTTCTTGATGAGCACCCCTTCCACAAATATTCACTCCCTCCACCACCAACGAACAGTAGTAGCAGCGTGTACCATCTACAAGACGCACTACAGAAACTCACCAAGGCTCCTTAGGCAGCACCTTCCAAACCCATGACTGCTACCCATCTAGAAGGACAAGGGCAGTAGATACATGGGAACACCACCAGCTGGAAGTGCCGTTCACCATTCACCATTCTGATTTGGAAATATGTCGTTGTTCCTTCACTGTCGTTGGGTGAAAATCCTGGAACTCCCTTTCTCACAGCATTGTGGGTGTACCTATAGCACATGGACTGCAGCGGTTTAACAGGGCAGCTCATTACCACCTTCTCAAGGGCAATTAGGGATGGGCAATAAATCTTGGCCTAGCAAGTGAAACCCTCATCCTGTGAATAAAAAAAATCTAAATCAACAGGAGATGGGGTTATTTCCTCCTCCACAGGGATTTTGAATGTTTGATGAGTATCTGGGTGATTAACAGTTCCATTGATAGAACTACAGCTGATCAAAGTCCAGCACTCTGCATTTTTAATGCCTTCCTTTCAAGATAAACCCTGTTTGAAGTGGACCTTGGCAAACCCCAGGTGTGATATTCTATGCAACAAGTCTGCAGTACAATTCATATAGAAAATTTCCAGAGAAGTGGTAAACTTACGGTATCAGACATCAGGTGGCTTTTGGCAGACATTTTTTGATCAGTGTTTTTCCTTGTATTTTTCAAAAACAGGTCTTTCAATTTGTCTGTGGTTAACTTGTGAAGTTGTAAGTAGATGTCATTCAGTCACAGCTTCCTGTTGTTATGATAGCACTCTGTAACGAATTGGATCAGCAGCCAGTGGGCAGGAGTTCTTTATTTCTCTGTCTTTGCAGGTGAAATGGATCCATAATGCACTCAAGAAGGTGATGAGATACCCTAACTTTAGATCATTCCACCAATGGAGGAGGGAACGATGGAAATAGAATCGCAGACCATGAGGAAGTCAGCCACAGAGAGATGGACTCATGTGGAGGGTAATTACAGAGGGTAATGCACTCATTAAGAGGGTTAAAGGAGTCCACCCTGTTTAATAGGTGGATGTCCATTTACCAAATCAGGCAGCAGAAGGCATTCTGTGAATCACAAATATTTTATTGTTAAACTATAGTTCAGTACAAATGCCAGTTTCTGCTCATCCCTTTTGGATCCTTTCCTTGTCCAGAAGCAAACCCCCACTACTGGGGGGGTGGGGGGGACCCAGCATCTTAAGTACAGACTTCAATGTGCATCACCTGCTCTCAATTCACTCTGAAGCTTGTCCTGGTTTACTCTTAAAGGGACCTGTATTTTTAACATTGTTACACCCAATCTGACAGTATGCCGAACACTTGTGTTGAATTGGAAAACCACAGCACTGTAGAAATTTCTGCTGTCCAAGGCTAGCTCTCATGATCTCTACTTGTGTCTCCCACAGGTGTAGACATGACCCAAGGAAACCTCTTTCTCACCATCACCGGGCTAAAATGATCAGCAAAGTTACAAAGAAGCACTGTTACACCTTACTATCGCATCGTTCCGCAATGCAGATACAGTCACCTGGGTGGATCATTGCATGCAATTAGACAGGATGGCACTGGGTGTGCTGCACAGCACTAGTGTACAGTAGGAGTTGCCATAGGCAGAGGGAGCAGTGGGCACGTCCCCTCACAGGGGCAAGGACAGACACTTGTGCTCAGCTGGACACAGATGCTGCACCTCAAGAGTCACTGGAAAGGAGGCTCTACCTAGACTAGCAGTAACAGATATGTTCCCAGATGTCAGGGTTCCCTGAAACAATGTGGGGTAATGGACTGAGAATGGAGAAGTCCATCCAGCTAATGTGCACCACAATGCCTCAGGGCTTTGAGCACATTAGCTCCTCCATTCAGAGAGTGGCCAACCTCAAAGAGAGCCATATGTAGCAGCACTTGGAGTGCATATAGGCACTGCACATTGCCATCACAGGATGCATGCATACAGGGTGAAAGGTTATTGGAAGTAGGTGGGAATGTGGAGTTGAGGTTGAAATCAGATCAGCCATGATCTTATTGAATGGCGGAGCAGGATCGAAGGGCCAAATGGGCTACTCCTTCTCCTAACCTGTATGTTCGTATGTTCATACTATATTGCCTGGATCAATCAGTGGCGCTGGGGGTGCAGAAGGTTTGGAAGGGATGGCAGTTGTGTCCCAGCTGGTGCCCCCTCCAGCCATCCAGAGCACCAGCCAAGGTCAGAGGATGCCACGAAGGAGAATGGGGCAGCTTCATCATCTTCAGCCTCATTGGCCCCTCTAACTGATTGGGCCCTGCTACACAGATGGTCCCTGTAGTAGATGTTGCTCCTTCAATAATGAAGGTGCAGCAGCCTCTGGAGATGCCCCCAATGGAACCTCAGTGACAAGGATAACTGCCACATCATCGCCACAAACTGAGACAAGTGAGCAGGCTGCCTGCACCTCCTTTGAGCCAAGGGGAGTACCAGTGGAAACACTGCACAGTGGCCACCATGTTGCACAGAGCACTGAGTGGGTCACTGGGGTGTCTTCCTGTAACTGTATACTGTTTTCCTTTCTGAGCCCAATGTAAATAAGGACACTTGAAGCCACAAGTGTGAAACTCCTTTACTTCATGAGAACAAGAAAAGAGGTATCAGGTGGTGAAGGAAATCAAGGTGACGGCACAACCTCTGGGTAGATGTCGTTCCCTCATTGGCATTAAGAGTTTACATGTTCCAGGCTGCATCCTCAATGAAAATGTTAGCACTGGCACCTCAGAATGAGCTCCATACCATGCCATTCATCCTGGGTCAGAGGGACTAATTTAAAACATTCCTGAATCAGATGATCCCTGACATTAATGGCATCCTGATGAGACGTTTGAACCCTGCATCATGCTTGGCCATCTCTAAGTGCAGCCAGAGCACCTCATCTTCCCCCTCCACCTCCTTTTCCTCTTCCATCTCCACCTCTTGCTCCTCTTCTTCTTGTGACGTGTTGTGCCTTTCCAAGGCCTCCCCGTCCTCAAATCCACACCTCTTTGGAGGGTCACATTATGGAAAGAAGACCACCACCATGAGTGAGACCCTTTGAGGAATGTGTGCAGGGTGCCACTCAACCAGCCAAGGCACCGGAATTGCACTGCAGAAACCTGACGGCCTGCTCATTGATTGTTCTAGTGAGCAAATAGCTCCTCTGCCTTTATCTGGGGCTCTCAGAAATGGGTAAGTAACTATCTCTTCAAAGGATCTCTGTTGTCTCCTAGAATCTATCCACAGGCTTTTGGGGATGGAGTAAAGAGCTGTGGCAGCCTGGACTACTGGAGGGTGAAGGAACCATGGCAGCTGCCGGGCAAGCATATGCACTCAGCAGGGGAAACTCTTATTGTGGTCACAGGCCAGCTGAACATTGAGGGAGTGGAAGCCCTTCCTGTTGGCCACTGACAGGCCAGTCACTAGGTGTCTTGATGGTCACATGGGTGCAATCAATGACACTCTGCACCTGGGGAATCCAGCAATGGTAGTGAACTTCACTGTCTGCTCTCCCTGCGAGGCCCCATCTGTTGTGAACTGAAGTACTGTCCAGTTCTGGCAAAGAGGGCATCATTGGCCTATGAGTTGCAGTGGTGTGCTGCCATTTGCAAGGTGCTACCAAGGTCGACAGCGGATCCTTGGAAGGAGTCCAAAGCGAAGAAGTTCAAGGCCATAGTGACTTTGACAGCTACTGGTGTGCTGCCAAGTCTTCAGCGATGAGGGCACAATCTGTGACCATCTGGAGGCTCACAGTCTCCTACAGCACTGGGTCTCAGTCATTCCCAAGTAGCTCCATCTTCAGCAGTAGATTCTATACTGAAGATATGGCTTCCATGTCCTTTCTGACCCACAGTCCACTCCACTGCCCTCCTGATGCCCGGGGCTCCACCCTTCTTTGGAGGGTTTTGCTTCTCATCGCCACTGGGCCCTAAATCTGAGAGTTGTGCCAGATGCTGCCTTCTTTGTGCTCAGGTACACCCCCCCCCAATTTATCTTGGCAGCCTTGCCCCCTGTTTTTATGTCCCTTCGATGTCAGGAAGGTGTCAAACCCCTGTACTGCCCAAGTGCTTAATACCTATCCTCCCTGCCACCTGGGCTGCGCCTATTTCACAATTTACATTAACAATTTCGACTTTGGAATCAAAAGCACAATTTCTATATTTGCGGATGACAATAAATTGGGGGGAGATAGTCAACACTGAGGAGGACTGCAACAAATTATAGGAAGACATTAATAAATTTGTAGAATGGGTGAATAATTGGCAAATGAAGTTCAATACAGATATATGTGACATAGTATATTTTGTTAGGAAGAATAGAGAGGTCACAGATTACTTGGAAGGTTCGAGTCCAGGTGGGGTGGAGGAACAAAGGGATGTTAGAGTACAAATACACCAATCACTAAAAGTTACACCATAGGTTAGCAAAGCTATAAAAAAGCAAACCAAACACTAGGCTTTATTTCTAGAAGGCTAGAATTGAAAAGTAGGAAAGTTACACTAAACCCGTATCAAACCTCGATTAGACCACAACAAAAACAAAAAATGCTGGGAAAGCTCAGCAGGTCTGACAGCATCCGTGGAGAGAAAGACAGAGTCAACGTTTCGAGTACGTATGACTCTTCTTCAGAGCCATAATCAAGCTTTGAAGAAGAGTCATACAGACTCGAATCGTTGACTCTATCTTTCTCTCCACGGATGCTGTCGGATCTGCTGAGTTTTTCCAGCAATTTTTGTTTTTGTTTCAGATTTCCAGCTTCCGCAGTATTATGCCTTTATCTTGATTAGACCACACTTGGAGTATGGTCAGCAGTCCTGGTTGCCATATTATAAAAAGGATTATAGAGGTCCTAGAGGAGGTGCAGAGAAGATTTACAAGGATAACACCAGAAATGCGTGGGTACACATATCAGGAAAGGATTGACAGACTGGGTTTCTTTTCTCTTGAAAAAAGAAAGCTGAGGGTTGTCTTAATAGAAGTCTTTAAAATTATGAGAGGTTTTGATAGAGTGGATCCAGAAAGAATGTTTCCTCTTGTGGGAAAGAGCATAACTAGAAGCCAGCAATATAAGATAGTCACCAAGACATTCAATAGGCAAGTCAAAAGAGACTTCCTCACCCAAAAAATGGTGAAACATAGGGAGTGAATGAAGCAAATAATACAGATACATTTACAGGGAAACTAGACAAGCATAGTGGGAGAAGGGAATGGAGGTTTATGATGATAGATTTAGATGAGGAAACATGGGAGGAGGCTTGAGCAGAGCATAAACAACAGCATGGGCTGGTTGGACCGAATGGCCTGTTTCTGTGCCATATATCCTATGTAGTCCTATGTATTTCTCAATGGTCAAGTTCTGTTGGTCTGTGCTGTTTATCCTTTTATGGGGTCAAGCTAATTCTCTGGGGCAGCTATGACTGGTTTCTTACTGTGTACCCGTCTCTCTTCACCTGGTCTGCCCCAGAAAATGCATGCAATCTGTGCTCCCCTGCGAAAATCACAACATCCACCATTCATGAACTCTTAATGAGCTCTTTAGCCATCTCAATTAGCTTTAATCATAGATTGGACAGGATCATGGGCCTGCCCTCCACCTACCCTAGTGAACATGGCTGGTGCCAGGAACAGTGTCAGGAAACCAGCATGCTATCCATTCGTGCGTTTTGGACTGCTCACCTCCATTCCAGTCTCCCTGGATCCCAAAAGTCCAACCCCAGTAATGATTCTGTTTTTCCAATTTACACCTCCTATAGACACATCATTTGGTTCTTTTCTTCTCGCATTACCATCTACTTTTGTCTTGCACCATCATCTCTTCTGCTATTTAGTCTCTCTGCCTTACACCCTATGACAGACCTTTCATAGGAGCATAGGAGCATAGGAATTAGGAGCAGGAGTAGGCCATTTGTCCCTTCGAGCTCACTCCGCCATTTTCATGGCTGATCTGGTTGTGGTCTCAGCTCCACCTTCCTGTCTGCTGCCCCATAACCCTTGACTTCCTTGTTTATCAAAAATCCATCTAACTCAGCCTTGAATAAATTCAATGACCCAGCCTCCACTGCTTTCTGAGGAAGAGAATTCCACAGACTAACAGCACTGTGAGAGAAAAAAATTCTCCTCAATTCCATTTTGAAAGGGAGACCTCTTATTCTTAAATTATGTCCGCTAGTCCTAGTCTCCCCCACAAGAGGAAACATCCTCCCATTATTTATCCTATCAATTCCCCTCAGGATCTTATATGTTTCAATAAGATCACCTCTCATTCTTCTAAACTCCAATGGGTATATGCCCACCTCTTCAACTTTCTTCATAAGATAGGCCCTTCACCCCAGGAATGAGCTGAGTGAACTTCTCTGAACTGCTTCTGGTGTAATTATATCCTTTTCCAAATAAGGAGGCAAAACTGTACACTGTACTCCAGATGTGGCCTCACCAAGGCCCTGTACAACTGCAATAAAACTACCCCGCTTTTGTAAAAACAGAAAATGCTGGAAAAACTCAGCAGGTCTGGCAGCATCTGTGGAGGGAGAAACAGAGTTAACGTTTCGATCCAAAATGACTCTTCTTGGGAAGTCAGTTCCGAACAGGAGCCATATTGACATGAAACATTAACTCTGTTTGTCTCTCCACAGATGCTGCCAAACCTGTTTTTCCAGTGTTGTTCCTTTTTATTTCAGAACTCCAGCATCCACGGTATTTTGCTTTTATTTCCTAGTTTTACATTTCTTTTGTTCTAACTGCCCTCCCCCACTTTCCCTGCCTCTGTACTTACTTAAAAACCAGTTAATTTCTAACATTTTCAGTTCTGACATAAGGACATGGACCTGAAACGTTTGTTTTTCTCTCTGCATATGCTGCCTGACTGCCTGTTGATCAACTTGTTTTTTGTTTCTTGTTTTTTTCTTATCAAAGAGATTTTGATATGATGTACCTTGCAAGTTAAGGTGCAAATTAATAGCCCAGATGTTTTGGTCAATGGTGAAACTACAGTGCTCACCATTGATTTAAAGAAATCTGCCCATGATGATCTAGCAATCTATATGGCATGGACTTTCCCTTTCCCAATCACAGTTTAAATGTGGTGCCAAGTTAATAGGATTTCTAGATGTGAAGCAGCAGGGTTGTCAACAAGCAGGGTAAGCAACCAATAACATTCAATTATTCTCACAGCCAGGAAACCAGGAAGATAAAAACACTTTACCTTCCCTTTTAATATAATTTTTCAGATAACAAAACAAATGACTACATTAGATTTAGATCAAAGCTAAAATATCAATATAAACAAACTTCTATAAAAAGGTTATTTTAAAAATATATGGAATTTTATCATAATGGAGAAAGTTTTTATTCCACAAATATAAAATCAGCCTTTTAGGGCCAGTGAAGGTATTTAGCAGTAAATTGGTAATGGAGTTAGCATGCCTTTACATCTCAGTGAACAAGGTGCAACTTTTTCTCGGGTTCTACAGCAAGACTAAAAGCAAAAGAGTGGATGTTTTTACCAATGCATAGATATCCCATTGTAGGCTGGGGGTGCCTCAACAGTGCGTTCTCTGGAGAAGCATAGAATCACTGACAGCAACTTCTGGATTTCCACTTTATTCTGTACATCTGCAGTTTCAGTGGAACAATGATCGCAACAATAATAGTTTCATCATCATTACCACTAGTTATGCAGGCTGGTTTATGATATACCATATGTCCATCCATGAAAATATTGATCTATTTGCTTGCCTCAGATCTAAACAGCTCAGAACAGGATTTTGGTTCATTTCTAGAGTGATATAGCTAGAAAGCAGAGGAGTTGTGTTAAATTTGTATGAAAACTTGGTTAGGCCATACTTAAGAATGCTGTGTGCAATTCTGATCTCTGTATTCTACAAACAATAGTAGAAGCACTGGGGAAGGTGAGGAAATGATTCACAAGACTGATACCAAAATTGAGAGGTTATACACTTCAGTGAAGATTGATTTGAAAAGAGATGGCTGAGGGTAACCTGATAGAGATCATTAAGGTTATGAAAGAGTTTGATAGGATAGACATAGGGAATGATAAATGCTAATTGTTATGGACAGGAGAGAGGGAAACCAAACTTCTGTATCCTCTCTGGTCTGTCCATAAGCAGAAACATTTTTGAATTATTTTAAAGTATGCCATGACATGTTTCCCCAATCCCTCAGTTTGTGTGATCCAATTAAATAATCACTTGCAACAAACTCATGTTATGATTAACTAAGAAGGTTAGTTTATGCACATTCAAACTGGGGGTGGGGATGGCAGGAGAGGAGTGTTCACAACCTCACACACACACATACAAACACACACACACACACATACACATACAGTAAGAAGGGATAGAAAAGAGGAAGATTTACAACTATGGGCAACAACAATAAAAGACCCACAGAAATGAATATTAGTTCATGTGATTTCAAAAGTCTGAGAAGTCAAAGTCCAGAGGGTGTTTCCTTCATGGCAGAGATCAGTCCAGATGAGTTTCTGGTTGGAGATAACAACGCAAGAATCCTTGAAGCAAATGATGATGAGGCATGATGGAGTTTCTGTGCTTAAACCGCTTGACAGGCAATGATCAGAGACTTTTAAAAATTAAACAGTCTTCAAGGAGTTGAGGGATGATAGCTGGCTGCTTGGTTCAGCGACACGTCTGCTGATGCTCCTTTCAGCTGATATTAAAACAGCAGTCTGGGGGTTTCTCAATTCTGGAAAGAACATAGAGATTTCAAAATAGTCACTTGAGTCATGGGACCTTCTTTCTCCACAATTATGTCAAAAGTATCTATTGTCTCGAACTGGCTTTTGGATTCAGGACTGATAATGTCCCAGCCATTAGATTTTGGGAGTTACCATCCATATTGAGGTTCTTGTTATGGGTAGCCATTGTCTAGACAGACCCTCCAACTCCACTAGAGAGGTAAGCTTAATGAGTTGCAAATGACATCCATTGGCCCCTCAATTGTTCCCTTTTGAAATGGACCTGGACAGTCCCAGGTGTGAGATGGGTCTGTTAACAACTTTGCAGGAATAATGAGTTTCAATTTGCGAGTCCCCTGGTTTTGTGATTATTAAGCCCTTACAATTAGGTGTGAGGTTTCATGATGATGAGAGGAGGATTATTTTGTCCTTCTAATGCCTGTTGGTAGTTTCCAGAACAAAGGACCAATCCTATGGTCATGTTGCTTGTAGCAGTTTTTTTTTGGTTTGGCAGAAAGTCCATTTTAAAAATAGCAAAAAAGAATTAAGTTTGTATACTTGTATACTTTTCATCGTATCTTTTAGTAGGATTTTAACCTTTGATGAGTGAGGTGAGCAGTTTGTATATGTATTTTTGAGCCAGTTTGGTTTGTCCTTCTCTGATTCTTATCATCTGATGCAATTAATATTTGTCTAATGCTCTGAGAAATATCCGGTTTTATTAAGGGATACACTTATGTCCTGACTGGTTAATCTGCAGATTCACTTGCTGACTTTCCCAAAATAATTCCCTTATCATGGTCCATGCCAAATTTCTTTTGTGCCTTTCCCGTGGGAGCATTGGTATCCCACTAGAGACTACATCAGTGCTTGGAATTATAATTCGCTTTAGTGACTTCAATTCTTGTCATCACCAAACCTAAAGCAAGTAGTACTTTTATATTCCTTACCCTTTCAAAAACCCCCACTACTTAGTGAATAAAAGTAACATGTTAGCCCATCTATTCCACAAATGGTCGAAATGCAAGCACTATCTAGCATTACACTGTTAAAGGACTCTGCAAATATCACATTCATTCACAGGATGAAAACACCTTGTGACCAGTATAATTCATTCAGATTCATCATTATCATAATCATATTCCTCAGATTTTTCTTCACCATGTCATTTTGAGGACTCTGCCTCTCTCTTCTGGTCAATTCACTGCATAATGATATTTTGAATCACACATGAAGCAACTACTAACTGAACTGAGCACCACAACTGACACCTCCCTGATCACCCCAACCTGATCAGCTACCCACCTGACCTGACCCAACCACCCACCCGACATGACTGCATCCCCAACCCAGCCTGACTACCCTCCAGACCTGACCCAACTACCTGCCAGACCCAACCCTTCCCACTGCTCCCAATCGACCAAACTGCCCCAACCTGACTGTCCACTCGCTCACTCACCCACTCATTCACCCACTCACCCACCCAATTACTCACTCACCCATTCACCCACACATGCACCCACCCACTCACTCATTCACCTACTCACTCATCCACCCACCCACTCACCCACTCACTCATTGAAAGAATTGAGACCTTTAAAAACTTACCTAAAAAGGGCAGCTACTGTCGTAAAAAGGGGCCATGCGCTTTCTACACCCATCTCTTTCTACACTCACCGGATGTGCCCTGGAGAGTCTGTCCTGGCCCATTTCTGCTGCAGCCAGGATCAGAAGCTCCGACTAAAAATGCGGAATATAGTCAGGGTGCAGAAAGCCTCATGGGCAGCAGTAATGTTCCTACAACCCAATTAATTAATTGTCAGGAATTGATGCACATTTGAGAAAATTTCAGTGTGGTTTGCCTCCACAAAGCAAGCCCAGAATTCCAGCTTTTTTATTATTGTCTCGATTTTGTCCTTGACATTGATGACAGTTGCACTCAGCCCTTGAAGTCCTGGACGTATTGCCTTCAAGTGAGAGAATACAGCTGACAATTAGTCCAGCCATGAGAGCCAGGCCGTGTCATGCAGATAGTGAGAGATTAGGAATGGGTGGTCTGTAAAGAATAACTTGATCAGAGTGAAGTTCAAAGAAACGTGCCAAAACCTTGCTAGATGATAGCCATCGAACCTCCCTATGGAGCAACAGATTGAGGTGCTCATTCCCATCTCATTACGTAGAATGGAAAATATTCTGGATTTCAAGAGCTTGGCTTTAATAAGGTTTACCATGTTCACTGCTTTGCCTAGAATCTCTTTCAAATTGCTAGGCATGTTTCTGACAGGAGTACTTCCCTACTTGTACTGCAATGGACCCATGTCATATTAGGAGCAACTGCGCTGACAAACATCACTACTCAACCATGCCAACCAGTTATTGACTTTTCTGCATTGGTGGAGATGCCAATACATTGTGACCAGACAATTTCATGTTGAATTATGAAGTTATCAAGCAACCAGAAAATCCCTTCATCTGTTGTTCTGCTAGGCAATGTCTGGCAAATTAAAATATCGTCCAGTCTTACACGTTCGTAAATATACCTCACATACAATAGAAGTGAGCTAAGTCTGCTACATCTGTGGATTCAATCAGCTGCAGAATAAAGTACTGACTGCTAGACACCCAGTTCACTAATTGAGTTAGAACATCACTGGCCATATGATTAATTCAATGTGATACTGTGTTGTTTGAAGTTAGCACTAACTGAATTAATTTTTGGGCCTTCTCTCCAAACATAGTGCTTACCATATATCCAGCCACAGGTAGTATTAGTTCCTCTGCTATGTTGTGGGGTTTCCCTGACTTTGCAACTCCACAACTCACTAAGTATGAAGCTTTAAGGGCTTAATATTGTCATCAACAGCAACAGAGTGCAAAAATGACTTGCTCACCATCAGTTGCACTCTACATTTTTTTGGCAGTTTGGCCTTTCCTTGTTCATGTTTTGTTTCAAAACATCTGCATAGAAGAGATGGCTTTAGGCTTGTTTGACAGGACTTCACCATTTACAACACACTGCAGCTGAGGGTATTCAGTGGCTCCAGACCAAGTAAATGCCATTTCATTTTACTTTTTGTCATATTTACACCTCTTTGATGTAAATTCTGCTTTGTGCTTGGGTGTCCATGTTTCACTTCACATGCTGAAATTTGCATGTTGAGTCAGCAGTTGTGATCTTATGAGTGATTTAAGCAAGTGTACTGGCACTGGCAAGATAAATTTCATTACTTTGCTTCTCATCACTGATACTGTGCTTTGTGTGTAACACTACCTGTCTTTCACCTCTTGTCCATTTTTTACTGTTACATCCCAGCAGATATAATTGGACTGCAACCTATACAACTGAAAAGAAGCCCTCAGCCCCCTAACAAACATCAACCAGGCCCCATCCCCTAAAGATCATTAACTGCATCCACCCCCTACCCAGTTCCCCAACTATTCCCAGCCCCTAACAGGATCTGCTGTCATAATTCACTAATTCTCAGGGTGGGATTTTCCATTCCGGACCTAAGTCCTGTGACGGGGGCAGGAACCAGGAATGTTTCCCACCATGAAGCCTGGTGGGAATTCACGCCAAATCTCGCGATGCTGGGCTCGTTAAATATGCAGTCGGGGTTGTCCCAATGTATTGTGTGGTGTGACAGGCTGGGTGGGCGTGTGCCTCGCTGTCATACCCAGGCATCATATTTAAAAGGTGCCCGGACATTAACTTCTTTATCGCGAAACCCCTGTGGAAAGAGGCGATGGCCTGGCAATTCCAAGGACCTCCAGCCCCCAGATTCAGCGCCGCTTGCCTCGATGTTCTGCTCAATGCAGTGGAGGCCAGGAAGTAGCCCGAGGATGGAAGGATGAGGCCGAGCCATGTAACCGACTCTGCATGGAAGGAAATTGCCAAGGTGGTCAGTACCCATGGCCTCCACTGGAGGACTGCCCTGCAGTGCCAGAAATGGATGAATATGCCGCGAGGATATGTGAACCTCAACTGCTCACATTCACCTCACTGAATGGTATAGGGGACATGGATCTCTGTGGCAAAGGCACCATCCATGCAGCTCATGCATATAAGAGCTATTAACATGATATGGTGATGCCTCATAGCCCCATTATAATTCATCTAGTCTGCAGGTGGAGAGGCTACTGCGGGTCCCTGACCCTTCCACTCAGAGAGCTCAGATGTGAGGGAAGAGGATTAGACATTGAGGGAACCAGCAAGACATGCCACTCTGGAAGGTTTGTGAGCAACCTGCAGTGCATCAATCACATGGCACACACAATCAAGTGAGTTATTTGTAAGAGTGGAAGCAAGAGAAAGATACCTGAAACCCAATTGCTCTCAACCCCATCTTTCTTTGCACAAGAAAACTTACAGCACAACAGGAGAGAGAGAGAGAGAGAGAGAGAAGGTGGGGAAGGGCCCGCCTGAACATAAGAACATAACATAAGAACTAGGAGCAGGAGTAGGCAATTCAGCCCCTCGAGCCTGCCCCGCCATTCATTACAATCATGGTTGATCTCATTTCGGCCTCAATTCCAATTTCCCGCCCTCTCCCCATAACCTTTCAAGCCATTATTAATTAAAAATCTGTCTATCTCCTCCTTAAATTTATTCAGCAGCCCAGCACTACTGCACTCTGAGGTAGTGAATTCCACAGATTCATGACCCTTTGAGAAAAGTAATTCCTCCTCATCTCTGATTTAAATCTACCACCCCTTAGCCTAAAACTATGACCTCTTGTTCTAGAATGCCCTAGAAGGGGAAACATCTGCTCCACGTCTACTTTGTCTATCCCCTTTAGCATCTTATTTACCTCAAACAGATCTCCTCTCATCTTTCTAAACTCTAGCGAGTATAGGCCCAAACTGCTCAATCTCTCCTCATAAGACAAGCCCCACATCTCTGGAATCAATCTAGTGAACCTCCTCTGAACCGCCTCCAGTGCAACTACATCCTTCCTCACGTAAGGGGACCAAAACTGTGCACAGGACTCCAGGTGCGGACTCACCAATGCCTTGTACAGTTGCAACAACACTTCCCTATTTTTATACTCTATTCCTTTAGCAATGAATGCCAAAATTCCATTTGCCTTCCTTATTACCTGCTGTACCTGCATACAAGGTTTCAGTGATTCATGCACAAGGACACCCAGATCCCTCTGCACTGAAGCATTCTGAAGATTCTCTCCATTTAAATAATAAGTCGCCTTTTTATTCTTCCGATCAAAATGGATAACCTCATACTTATCCATGTTAAACTCCATCTGCTAAATTTTGGCCCATTCACCTAACTTGTCCACATCCATTTGTAAATTTCTTATTTCTTCATTGCAACTTACTTTCCTAACCATTTTGGTGTCATCTGCAAATTTAGACATAGTACCATCTATCCTTGAATCCAAGTCATTAATATAGATTGTAAATAGTTGGGGCCCAAGGACCGAGCCCTGTGGCACCCTTACTGAGGAACCTTACAGAATTCGAGGAGCTGGCAACCAAGCTACCAAGGGAGGAACCGGACTGAGCCTGTGCAGATGGAGAGCTCAGTGGGCAGCTTCCATCCAGTAAGGATCCATGCATAATGTAGCCACATAGAAGCCTAAGGATCATCCATCCCTCCATGTTGGAGGCAGCTCATGCGGTCACTTGCTCCCTCCTCTCTCATTTAAAGGTGCCAGCAGGAAGAGGGGAAGGGAAAACGAAGAGGAAGCCCTGTCCAACAGTACCTTCAGCCCACAGAAGACTGAGCACATTGGGGAGGAGGAAGTAAGTGCACTGGTAGAGCTGTTGAAGCCTTCACCTGCACCCCCCACCAGCCCAGAGACACACACCTCGGTGGGTAATAAATCTAGTTCAGGCAGGGCATCACATTCTGGTGTCACCACATGGATATGTGTCCGCAATAGGAGGAGGTGGAGTCAGCCACCCTCACCAGCACTCGAAGGATGCTGGGGAAGAGGCATTTGTGACATCTGAGTGGATGACAAGCCTCTGGGATCAGCACTGCATGAAATGCTGGATGTGCAGCGAGAGGCGGGAAACATTAGGCAGAGATGGCAGAGGTCCTCAACGGAGTGGCACATGAGGTGGGGGAGTCTGTCCACCTCCTCTCCGATGAGGTAGTTCTGCCCTGTGCACACATGGAAGTCTCCATGGGGAGGTTGGCAAACGCCATGGAGAACCTCATCCAGCACAACACCAAGTTTCTGTCAAAGATGCACTCAGACCTGCACTCCATTGCTGTAGCCATGGGTGAGATCTCATTGGGCTATGCAAGAGGGTAACGGGGCACCTTGACCTCCCTCCAGGTGCCCCTTCTCCTCAAGGAGTCAGGCAGGGGCCCTCAGGCACCCAAAGGGAGGAGGAGCAGCTATTGGACGCTGCTGGGACCTCCACTCAGAACTCTTTGAGGATGTCCGGCCCTTCCAAACCCTCCTTGCTTGCTACCCCTTCAGCTTTGTCCTCTGTGGCCGCAGATGGAACAGCTGCCCCACAGCAGGAGTGCCAAAGTAAGCCCGGGTCCTCCAGGCCTCGGGTCTCCGTTGGACAGCCACCAAGGTTATTGAAGACAACAGAGCAAACAGATCAATAGGCTGCCTCTACCCCTGCTGTGGATGCCAGGGAAGCACCTAGAAGAAGTGGTAGGGGACAAAAGATTAAGAAGTTATAATTTCACATGTGGTTGCATGGGTGCAGTTTAATTGTTAATGTGCTTAGAGTTTTGTAAGTAGACTATACCTGCACTTTAATGAAGTCCAATGTGGTTTAATTGCAATTTGTACTTGTTCAGACTGTGCACCCCCACACCCCCCCCCCCCCCCCCACTCCCCACCTTAAAGGGATACCTCAGGTTGGGTCTATGTCCCCTGGAATCGTGCATATGCGGGGAGACAAAGTTCTTTGCCAGGGCCTTGTGAGCCATGTGCAAGAAACCTCCTGCATACACTGAGCCTTCGCCCTTCACATGCTCGTCTGTTGAAACACCTTAGCATTGTCAGTACCATGTGCTGGGTTTCTCCTTCAGTTGTCCAGTTGAGCTGACCTGCCCACATCCGATGACCCAACTCCCATGCAGCATCTAGGGACCTCCACTTCAAGGCTCTAGATAGTTGCAAGTGGCTATGGTGTGTGTGAATTTTCAGCTTGAGACCAACAGCATCCAACCTCCTCACACCTTCCCAGCTGTATTAATTATGGTTTTATTTAGTGTGTAATGTACCTTTAAGAGTAATACTTGTTAGGAGAGATCACATGATCTGTAGTAACCAATAGGAGAATAACGCAGGCTACCTCCGCAGTCAGTGTAGAAATAGAGTTGGAGTTGAAAGCATAAGTGTAGTTGCTGCTGAATACATTGTGAATAGACTTAATGTTTTCCACTCAAGAAGTGACTGCAGATCAACTCTATTATTAATAGTACAACCCAGCTACCCTACAACAAACTGGTGATGAGGATAAAACAGGGTTGAACAGAAGAAATCAAGTTAGAAAGAAATAGGCGCTGTACCTCGCCCAGTGATTGTAAGTAGCAAGCTCTGTTAGAATTGAAGATGTTATTCTCTCTCAAAATGCTACAATTTGGGAGAATTGACCCTTTTGAACCAGCCACAGACCCTTGGTCTCAATATATGGAACACCTCACGTTCATTTTTCAAGCGAATGAGATTACAGGGGAAGAGAAGAGGCAGGCGAGCGATCCTTTTGAATACTTTTGGGAGCAAACCTACAGTTTGATTCAAAATTTGATGGCACCCAGCGCCCCACATTCAAAGAATTTTGATGAATTGGTGGACCTTGTGAAGGGTCCCTTTCAACCCAAAGCCCTCAGTCACAATGCAGATGTTCAGGTTTAATTCGAGAAATAGAGCCCTGGGTGAAACAATTGCATGCTGCTTGGCAAATTTGAAGCAGTTAGCAGAACATTGTAAGTTCGGTAGGACTCTGAATTACATGCTCAGAGACCGTTTAACGTGTGATGTGAAAGAGGAAAAGATTCAGAAAAGATTATTGTCAGAAATGAATCCGAATTTCAAGAAAGTGCTTGAGGTAGCGCTGGCCACGGAAAGCACTGTAAGAGATTCAAAAGCAATACAGGGTGCGGAAAATGGCATCATCCTCCACATCAGGCGGGAAACCTCAGCTGAAAGTGGCGGGAAGAAGCACGACTCTGCTGAGAAGCAGGAAGCAGCCCCTGTTAGCTGAAGAATAAAGAAAAATAACAACAGTAAAATCAATGAATAATTTTAATATAGGTGGAAACAATCAGTCTTTTAGTGATTGGCAGTTTCAAAAAATCAAATGCTACTATTGTCACAGAAATGGACATATAATGAGGCAATGCAAGGAAAGGTTCAAGCAGGCATGTAAACAAAAGAAGAGGCCCAATGGAAGCTACAGTGTAGAAGAGCCTGAAACAACACATTCTGATATTTACATGTTGTTTAATCTGAAAATTTGAAAGACAGAACCAATATTTGTCACAGTGAAAGTAAATGGCAAAGCTGTTAAAATGGAAGTGGACCTGGGAGCTTCCACTACAGTAATTGGGGAACTTACTTTCAGATATTTGAATAATGGTGACCGTCAATTCAGCTTGGAACGAACAGCAGCCAAGTTAAAAAATTATATGGGTGAAGACATTCAAGTGAAAGGCATAAGCAGAGTAACTCTCCATTATGGAAGCCAATCGGCACAGCTACCCATGATGGTGATAGCAGCTGAAAGGCCAAGTCTCCTGGGGTGAAATTAGCTAAAGGAGATCAAGTTAAAATGGTCCAAAATCTTTCAGTTGAGAGCCAGTGGGCTACCAGAACTACTTAAAAAGTATGCCATCGTCTTTCAGGATGAACTGGGAAAAATCCAGGGCCTACAGGCCAAGATTTATGTGGATCCAGAAGCAACCCCTCGCTTCATGAAGGCGAGACCGGTGCCATATGCCCTGAGGGAAAAAGTCAACACTGAGCTGAATAAGCTAGAGAAACTGCGCATTATGCAAGCTGTTCAGTTCTCAGAATAGGCAGCACCAATAGTCCCCATCCTTTAACCCGTCTAAAGCGTCCTAATTTGTGAGGACTACAAACACACGGTTAACAAAGTGGTCAAACTGGACAGGTACCCCATTCCAAAAATTGAAGACCTGTACGCCAAGCTGGCAGGAGGGACAATGTACACAAATCTTGACATAAGTCATGATTATCAACAACTAGAATGGGATAATGCCTCCCACACAATTAATCACAATTGTCACAATTAATACCCACAAACATTTGTACCAATGTACATGATTGCCTTTCAGTGTCTCCTCAGCTGGTGCCATCTTTCAGAGAACAGTGGAAAGCTTACTGCAGGGACTGCCCCAGATTGTAGTATATTTAGACAATGTATTGGTGACAGGATTCGCTGAAAAAGAGCAGTTGATAAACTTAGAAGAAGTCTTAAAACATTTCTTGCAAGCTGCAGTGTGTGTAAAAAAAGAAAGGTGCACGTTCTAAGCGAGGGAGGT
Source organism: Carcharodon carcharias (assembly GCF_017639515.1). Lineage (NCBI taxonomy): Eukaryota > Metazoa > Chordata > Chondrichthyes > Lamniformes > Lamnidae > Carcharodon > Carcharodon carcharias. Next base: position 37,369,838 of record NC_054468.1, on the reverse strand, counting down.
AATCTATTGGGTCACTGGGTAGATTTACAGGGCCTCTATCCAGTTGAGGAGAAAGAGAGAGCCATAAGAGAGACACTTCCACCAAAGAATACCTCAGAGCTCAAACCATTCCTAGGAATAATCAACTATTATGGCTGGTCCTTACCCAATTTGTCCACGATGCTGGCCGCCCTGCATTCTTGACTCAAAAAGAACCAACGTCGGTCTTGGAAGGCGCCCTCAGAAAGAAACTTTCATAAAGGTGAAACAATTGTCGCACTCGTCCAATCTATTAGTGCATTATGTCCAGACGAAAGAATTGGTGCTGACATATGACACACTCCCGAAGGAGTGGGAACAGCTCTATACCATCGGATGGATGATGGCACGGAACAGCCAATACGTTACATATCAAGGACGCTCACCACAGCGGAAAAGGAAGACACACAGGTAGAAAAATAAGGCCTGTCCATCATCTTTGGTGTCAAGAAATTTCACCAGTACATACACAGCCACCATTTTACAATCATTTCAGACCACAAACCACTGTTATGTTTGCTTAGTGAGGAAAAAGCTCTACCACCCATAGCCTCAGCAAGGATATAACTATGGGCCTTAATTCTAGCAGCATTCAAGAACACTTTCATACATAGACCTGGCAATCGAATCACAAGTGCCAACACCCTTAGTTGTTTGCATTTCCAAAAAAAATGATGAGCACACCCCAGTTCCACAGGAACTTGTTTTACTGTTATATTTCTTAGATTCCTCTCCGGTTCACGCTCGACAGATCATAGACTGGACAAATCAGGACCCAGTCCTATCTCAAGTATGAGAACAAGTGCTGCATGGTTCATCTCAGGAGTCCCTATCTGATGAAATGAAACCATACTTCAACAGAAGGCATGAAATAACCAGCCAGGATGACATCCTATTGTGGGGCGCACGAGTGATGGTTCCTCCAAAGGGAAGGGAGCACTTTTAGTTGAACTACACAGTGCCCATTCAGGAATATCCCAAATGAAGAGTCATAGAGCCGTAGAGGTCTACAGCACAGAAAAAGGCCCTTCGGCCCATCGAGTCTGCACTGGTCAAACAAGCACCTAACTATTCTAATCCCATTTTCCAGCACTAGACCCATAGCCTGTAGCCTGCAGCCATAGGATGCAACTATCTATGGTGGCCAGGGATGGATGGCAAAATATAGAGTTTAGTAAAGTGCTGTGTGCAATGCCAGCAACTGCAAAAGTTAACAGTGACAGTTCCATTACACCCAGGTAGACACTGAGTGCAGTAACACTTTGACTACATTGGATCTTTCCTGGAAACAATGTTTCTGCTCATTGTCGCTGCCCATTCAAAATGGTCAGAGTTATATGAGGTGAATTCACCAACATCGGGCGCTACAATTGAGAAACTACGTCAGAGTTTTGCCATTCACAGACTGTTAGAAGTAGTTGTTTCTAATAACTGCACGACAATTATGAGTGTGACCTTAGACCTCCCTTCAGTCACCCAACAACTTTCCCCCATCACCCTCCATCCTGTCCAGGTGAATGTCCACATCCTCTACCTTCCAGAGGTGCTCACCCCATGACAATAGATATGCCCCTCATCCTGCGGACACCCAGAATCCAGTTTTACTTCCATGCCCCCTCCAACAACTCTCAGTGTCCCTTCATCTGTCATCACAGGACCCTCACCCTCCCACCCTACCAGCTCCCACTAACCCTTTTAACCTTCACCATCCCTTTCTGTCAATAATTCCCTCAATTTTCCCCACACAGGACTTGACACCACGGACTGCTCCCTCTGTACCCCTTTCCCCTCTTTCTCCCCATGTCCTTTCACATCTGCCCTACATCCCCCATGCCATGCCTGTTCACACTAGAACACCACCCCCGCACTCCATCACAGACCTTCCCACCCTCCCCCCACCGCTCCATAAACCACTTCACCCATTCCATGACCCCCACATCATCTCTACCCTTTCCCCAGCCTCTCCCTCCACCCCATCCCCCTAGGCTTCCACACCCACCCCACCTCTTCATTCCTCTTCCCCGTTCTAACTCAACCACCCCACCCCCCAGCACAGACCACTGCCGCCCAACATTACCTCATGCAGCCGGCCACTTGCAGCCAGGTCCTGGAAGCTCCTGCGACACGAAGATCCAATTCCTAGAAGCTGATGCAATGCGAAGATCCAAATCCTAGAAGCTCCTGTAACGCAAAAATCCAATTCCTAGATGCTTCTGCAACACAAAGATCCAAATCCTAGAAGCTCCTGCAACACAAAGATCCAAATCATAGAAGCTCCTGCAACACAAAGATCCAAATCCTAGAAGCTCCTGCAACTTGAAGATCCAAATCCTAGAAGCTTCTGCAATGCGAAGATCCAAATCCTAGAAGCTTCTGCAACACAAAGATCCAAATCCTAGAAGCTTTAGCAATGCGAAGATCCAAATCCTAGTAGCTCCTGCAACTTAAAGATCCAATTCCTAGAAGCTTCTGCAATGCGAAGATCCAAATCCTAGTAGCTCCTGCAACACGAAGATCCAATTCCTAGAAGCTTCTGCAATGCGAAGATCCAAATCCTAGTAGCTCCTGCAACACGAAGATCCAATTCCTAGAAGCTCCTACAACACAAAGATCCAAATCCTAGAAGCTCCTGCAACACAAAGATCCAATTCCTAGAAGCTTCTGCAACATGAAGATCCAAATCCTAGAAGCTTCTGCAATGCGAAGATCCAAATCCTAGTAGCTCCTGCAACATGAAGATCCAATTCCTAGAAGCTCCTGCAATGTGAAGATCCAAATCCTAGAAGCTCCTGCAATGTGAAGATCCAAATCCTAGAAACTTCTGCAATGTGAAGATCCAAATCCTAGAAGCTTCTGCAATGCGAAGATCCAATCCTAAAAGCTTCTGCAATGTGAAGATCCAAATCCTAGAAGCTTCTGCAATGCGAAGATCCAAATCCTAGAAGCTTTTGCAACACGAAGATCCAAATCCTAGAAGCTTCTGTAATGCAAAGATCCAAATCCTAGAAGCTTCTGCAATGCGAAGATCCAAATCCTAGTAGCTCCTGCAACACGAAGATCCAATTCCTAGAAGCTCCTGCAATGTGAAGATCCAAATCCTAGAAGCTCCTGCAATGTGAAGATCCAAATCCTAGAAGCTTCTGCAATGCGAAGATCCAAATCCTAGAAGCTTCTGCAATGCGAAGATCCAAATCCTAGAAGCTTCTGCAATGTGAAGATCCAAATCCTAGAAACTTCTGCAATGCGAAGATCCAAATCCTAGAAGCTCCTGCAATGTGAAGATCCAAATTCTAGAAACTTCTGCAATGCCAAGATCCAAATCCTAGAAACTTCTGCAATGCGAAGATCCAAATCCTAAAAGCTTCTGTAATGCGAAGATCCAAATCCTAGTAGCTCCTGCAACATGAAGATCCAATTCCTAGAAGCTTCTGCAACATGAAGATCCAAATCCTAGAAGCTTCTGCAATGCGAAGATCCAAATCCTAGTAGCTCCTGCAACACGAAGATCCAATTCCTAGAAGCTCCTGCAATGTGAAGATCCAAATCCTAGAAGCTCCTGCAATGTGAAGATCCAAATCCTAGAAACTTCTGCAATGTGAAGATCCAAATCCTAGAAGCTTCTGCAACGCGAAGATCCAAATCCTAGAAGCTTCTGCAATGCGAAGATCCAAATCCTAGAAGCTTCTGCAATGTGAAGATCCAAATCCTAGAAGCTTCTGCAATGCGAAGATCCAAATCCTAGAAGCTTCTGCAATGCGAAGATCCAAATCCTAGAAGCTTCTGCAATGCGAAGATCTAAATCCTAGAAGCTTTTGCAACACGAAGATCCAAATCCTAGAAGCTTCTGTAATGCGAAGATCCAAATCCTAGAAGCTTCTGCAATGCGAAGATCCAAATCCTAGTAGCTCCTACAACACGAAGATCCAATTCCTAGAAGCTCCTGCAATGTGAAGATCCAAATCCTAGAAGCTCCTGCAATGTGAAGATCCAAATCCTAGAAGCTTCTGCAATGCGAAGATCCAAATCCTAGAAGCTTCTGCAATGCAAAGATCCAAATCCTAGAAGCTTCTGCAATGTGAAGATCCAAATCCTAGAAACTTCTGCAATGCGAAGATCCAAATCCTAGAAGCTCCTGCAATGTGAAGATCCAAATTCTAGAAACTTCTGCAATGCCAAGAACCAAATCCTAGAAACTTCTGCAATGCTAAGATCCAAATCCTAAAAGCTTCTGTAATGCGAAGATCCAAATCCTAGTAGCTCCTGCAACACGAAGATCCAATTCCTAGAAGCTTCTGCAACATGATGATCCAAATCCTAGAAGCTTCTGCAATGCGAAGAGCCAAATCCTAGTAGCTCCTGCAACACGAAGATCCAATTCCTAGAAGCTCCTGCAATGTGAAGATCCAAATCCTAGAAGCGCCTGCAATGTGAAGATCCAAATCCTAGAAACTTCTGCAATGTGAAGATCCAAATCCTAGAAGCTTCTGCAACGCGAAGATCCAAATCCTAAAAGCTTCTGCAATGCGAAGATCCAAATCCTAGAAGCTTCTGCAATGCGAAGATCCAAATCCTAGAAGCTTCTGCAACACGAAGATCTAAATCCTAGAAGCTTTTGCAACACGAAGATCCAAATCCTAGAAGCTTCTGTAATGCGAAGATCCAAATCCTAGAAGCTTCTGCAATGCGAAGATCCAAATCCTAGTAGCTCCTGCGACACCAAGATCCAATTCCTAGAAGCTCCTGCAATGTGAAGATCCAAATCCTAGAAGCTCCTGCAATGTGAAGATCCAAATCCTAGAAGCTTCTGCAATGCAAAGATCCAAATCCTAGAAGCTTCTGCAATGCGAAGATCCAAATCCTAGAAGCTTCTGCAATGTGAAGATCCAAATCCTAGAAACTTCTGCAATGCGAAGATCCAAATCCTAGAAGCTCCTGCAATGTGAAGATCCAAATTCTAGAAACTTCTGCAATGCCAAGATCCAAATCCTAGAAACTTCTGCAATGCGAAGATCCAAATCCTAGAAACTTCTGTAATGCGAAGATCCAAATCCTAGAAGTTTCTGCAATGCGAAGATCCAAATCTTAGAAGCTTCTGCAATGCGAAGATCCAAATCCTGGAAGCTCCAGGATTGAAGAGATAGTGTGAGGGGGAGGGTTTCAGATTCCTGGGACATTGGGAATGGTTCAGGGGGAGGTGGGACCAGTATAAACTGGAAGGGTTACACCTGCACAGGACCAGGACTGATGTCCTGGGGGAATATTTGCTAGAGTGGTTGGGAAGGGTTTAAACTAAATGGCAGGGGGATGGGAACCTATGGAAGGTGTCAGAGGAGGGGGAATCAAGGACAAGAACAAACGACAGAAAGAGGAATAAGAAAAGTGATAGACAGAGAAATCAAGGGCAAGGATCAAACAGGGCCTCAGTGAAAAACAGTGGGACGGGACAAGTAATGTTAAAAAGACAAGTCTTAAGGCTTTGTGCCTTAACTCAAGGAGCATTCACAATAGAGTGTATGAATTAACCATGCAAATAGATATAAACAGGTATGATATAGTCAGGATTACAGAGACATGGCTGCAGGGTGACCAGAGATGGGAACTGAACATCCAGGGGTATTCAGTATTTAGGAAGGACAGACAAAAAGGAAAAGGTGGTGGAATTGTATTGCTGGCTAAAGAGAAAATTAATGCAATGGTGAGGAAAGATATTAGCTCTGACGATGTGGAATCTGTATGGGTAGAGCTGAGAAATGCTAAGGGGCAAAAAACATTAGTGGGGGTTGTATATAGATCCCCAAATTGTAGTGATGATGTTGGGAATGGCATTAAACAGGAAATTAGAGATGCATACAATAAAGGAACATCTGTAATTATGGGTGACTTTAATTTGCATATAGATTGGGTAAATCGAATTAGTAACAATACCATAGAGAAGGAATTCCTAGAGTGCTTATGGGATGGTTTTCCGGACCAATATGTAGAGGAACCAACTAGAGGACAGGCCATTCTAGACTGGGTATTGTATAATGAGAAAGGAATAATTGACAATCTAGTTGTGCGAGACCCCTTGGGTATGAGCGACCATAATATGATAGAATTCTTCATCAAGATGGAGAGTGACGTAGTTGATTCTGAGACTAGGGTCCTGAATCTTAATAAAGGAAGTTACGATGGTATGAGGCGCGAGTTGGCTATGATGGATTGGGAAACATTACTTAAAGGGATGACGGTGGATAGGCAATGGCAAACATTCAAAGAATGCAAGGGTGAACTGCAACAATTGTTTATTCCTGTCTGGTGCAAAAGTAAAACAGGCAAGGTGGCCAAACCATGAATTACAAGGGAAATTAGAGATAGTATTAGATCCAAGGAAGAGGCATACAAATTGGCCACAAAAAACAACAGACCTGAGGATTGGGAGCAGTTTAGAATTCAGCAAAGGAGAACCAAGGGATTGATTAAGATAGGGAAAATAGAATACAAGAGTAAGCTTGCGGGGAACATAAAAACTGACTGTAAAATTTTCTATAGGTATGTGAAGAGAAAAAGATTGGTGAAGACAGAAATAGGGGAATTTATAATGGGGAACAAAGAAATGGCTGACCAACTAAATATCTACTTTGGTTCTGTCTTCACAAAGGAGGACACAAATAACACACCAGAAATGTTGGGGAACACAGGGTTTAGTGAGAGGGGAAAACTGAAAGAAATCAGTATTTGTCGGGAAATGGTGTTGGGGAAATTTATGGGATTGAAGGCCGATAAATCCCCAGGGCCTGATAATCTACATCCCAGAGTACTTAAAGATGTGGCCCTAGAAATAGTGGATGCATTGGTGGTCATCTTCCAAGATTCTATAGACCCTGGAACAGTTCCTACAGATTGGAGGGTAGCTAATGTAACCCCACTATTTAAAAAGGGAGGTGGAGAGAAAACAGGGAATTATAGACCAGTCAGCCTGACGTTGGTAGTGGGGAAAATTCTAGAGTCCATTATAAAAGATTTAATAGCTAAACACTTGGAAAACAGTGGCAGAATTGGACAGAGTCAGCATCAATTTATGAAAGGGAAATCATGCTTGACAAATCTACTGGAATTTTTCAAAGACCTAGCAGAGTTGATGAGGGAGAGTCAGTGGATGTGGTTTATTTGGACTTTTAGAAGGCTTTCAACAAAGTCCCACATAAGAGATTAGCGTGTAAAATTAAAGCGCATGGGATTGGGGGTAGTGTATTGAGATGGATAGAAAACTGGTTGGCAGACAGGAAGCAAGGAGAAACAACGGGTCTTTTACCGAATGGCAGGCAGTGACTAGTTGGGTACTGAAGGTATTGTTCACAATATATATTAATGATTTAGATGAGGGAACTAAATGTAATATCTCTAAATTTGCAGATGACACAAAGCTGGGTGGAAGGGTGAGCTGTGAAGAGGATGCAGAGGTGTTTCAGTGTGATTTGGACGAGCTGAGTGTGTGGGTAAAGGCATGGCAGATGCAGTATAATGTGGATAAATGTAAGGCTATCCGCTTTGGTAGCAAAAACAGGAAGGCAGATTATTACCTGAATGGTTATAAATTGAGAGAGGGGAATGTGCAATGAGATCTGGGTGTCCTCGTACACCAGTTGTTGAAGGTAAGCATGCAGGTGCAGCAGGCGGTAAAGAAGGCAAACGTTGGCCTTCATAGCGAGAGGATTCGAATATAGGAGCAGGGATGCCTTGCTGCAATTCTACAGGGCCTTGGTGAGACCACATCTGAAATATTGTATGCAGTTTTGGTCTCCTTATCTAAGGAAGGATGTTCTTGCTATAGACGGAGTGCAGCCAAGGTTTACCAGACTGATTCCTGGGATGGCAGGACTGATATATGAGGAGAGATTGAGTTGGTTAAGATTATATTCGCTGGAGTTCAGGAGAATGAAGGGGGATCTCATAGAAACCTATAAAATTTTAACAGGACTAGACAGGGTAGATGCAGGAAGGATGTTCCCGATGGTGGGGGAGTCCAGAACCAGGGGTCACAGTCTGAGGATACGCGGTAGACCATTTAGGACTGAGATGAGGAGAAATTTCTTCACCCAGAGAGTGGTGAGCCTGTGGAATTTGCTACCACAGAAAGTAGTTGAGGCCAAAACATTGTATGTTTTCAAGAAGGAAGTAAATATAGCTCTTGGGGCGAAAGTGTTCAAAGGATATGGGGAGAAAGCAGGAACAGACTATTGAGTTGGATGATCAGCAATGACCATAATGAATGGCGGAGCAGGCTCGAAGGGCCGAATGGCCTATTCCTGCTCCTATTTTCTACGTTTCTATGTTTATGTTTCCTGCAACGCGAAGATCCAAATCCTGGAACTTCTGCAGCATGAAGATCCAAATCCTGGAACTCCTGCAGCATGAAGATCCAAATCCTGGAAGTTCCTGCAGCATGAAGATCCAAATCCTGGAACTTCTGCAGCATGAAGATCCAAATCCTGGAACTCCTGCAGCGAGAAGATCCGCGTGGTAGATACTCCACCCACCCGCTGCTGCACGTGGTGTTCCAGGGTCCTCAGTCACTGGAGGCCTCCATCTTCTACTCTCCGCAAGCTGCCCTAGGCCTTCTTCCAGTTGAGTCCTGACATGTCCACACCATGTTAGTCCGGATGTGTTTCAGACTGGCATGATATCCCGGTGGCGGCGCGGATAATTGAATGGGGTGGGGGGATACAATTCCAGTTGGGGCTTTAACGGCATCCCATTAACGGGATGCAAAACGGCTTCATGCTGGCCTCTGTGGGAATGGTGACCCACCATGACAGGCAGGAATGCACAGTCCCACCGTCATTTCACACCAGTGCTAAACCAATTTTTCAGCTCCAGCTGCATTGTTTCCCCACCACCCGCCATTACACCCGCCACTGTTGGGACTGGAAAATCCTGGCCTCAGTGCCTGGAGTTGTACACTTGGCCCACTTGAGACAGTCAACACTTATTGAGTCTTAGAGCAGGAATCTTCCACTCCAACTGGGTTACGTCAAAGTGCAGCCCTCGAGCAGCTGAAATCCTGATCTGAACCAAGGAGCCAGGAGCCCCAAGCAAAGGGGTAGATGGTACCATGGGTTCAATTTGAATGATGCACAGCAGATGTCAGAGAGACAATGTCATTTCAATCTTACCTGTGTTTTTTGAATTATCCCAAGAGTTCAGAGCCCTCTCACAAGATCACGAGAGGATTAATTTTACTTAAAAATCATGCACTGAAAATGAAGCGAGAGCAGCATTAAGGTGAGCGAAATTAAATGCAGGGGGCATGTGACAGACAGCATGAGCAGAGCGGATGTGCAAGAGTATCCAACATTAGATTATTTCTCCTGCCTAGCCCCCAACAATTACCTAATCCCAGGGATATGCTTACCACAGTTTGGAAACTGCTGGTATGGAGAATCAGTGGAACTCTCCCTCAGAAATACAGTCCTTAGGTGGGGTTGGGGTTGGAATTTTTAAAGTTTTAGCATCTCAGCTGACCCCAACACTTTCGGAAGTTAAGATTCAGCCTATTGTTTGATGCGCAGTAAAATTCTACGATTCTATGAAACATTTTCCTTTCTTCTCTTGTTCACTGAGTTATCCCCCAAAATAAGTCATACACTAGCAAGGGACAAAATAGAGTTATTTTCTTGTGTGCCCATGTGGCCAATGTTGTCCACATCATTTCTTAAGTGCTGTATGCACTGCTGATAAAGTCAAGCTATAACGCTGTGTTTGTGCTGTCTGAGTCAATGTCAGAAGGAGTATTTGTGCACAAACAGTTGTCCGACAACTTACAGTGATTCACAATTCACAGGTATCCCTTCCTCCCCACAAGTTGTCGCATGATTTACGCATTAATAATGACAAGCAGCATTTAACATATCATTATTTTGACAGTAAATTCTGGGTCATTATTAATATTTTTTAAATTGGTCCAAAATTTTAAAAAATATATACAGATATAGATGGTGAAATAACTGATAATTAAAGAAAAGTTCATGTTGTTACTCATAGGCTACTAAAATATTGAGAAGTTTGTATCTGCATAAAAATATACAGTGCCACTGCTGCCATCTAGAGACCATACCATAGGAGCACCTTCAAAGGAACTACATTTTCTCAAATTATAAAGATTTAAATAAATAACCGAATGCCAACTCAATAAATAACTGAAAGACCTTAAAAAAACATTGTTTGATTATAGTGAGTAACCTTTCAGGCTTTTTTTCCTCTCATGTATTTTATTGTGTTTATAAGTCGAATTAAAATCTCAGATGTGAAGATTGCTAATTTTTATTAGTGTTAATTGGTGACCTTCACAAAAATGCTTTTCAGCAAAATAGCACTTATAATGCAACAAATAACTTAGTTGAGATGAGATCAGTTTGGTGAGTACTATTTAAGACTGAATTAGTGGGGCTCATTGCTTTAACTGCATTATTTTTGTCAATTTGGGGGAATTTTAATTGGCAGATCACAGGTGATAATGGGCAAAGATGTCATACCCCAGGAAACTGGCTCCAAATCGCCGACTTTCATGGTTTGAGGCTACAAATAGATATAGTAGGTTAAGTGAGTGGGCAAAGATCTGGCAGATGGCGTACAATGTGGGAAAATGAGAAATTGTCCATTTTGGCAGGAAGAATAAAAGAGAAGCATATTAACTAAATGGTGAGAGTTTGCAGAGCTCTGAGGTGCAAAGGGATGTGGGTGTCCTAGTGCATGAATCACAAAAGACTGGTATGCAAGTACAACAGCAAGCAATTAGGAAAGTTAATAGAATGTTATCATTCATTGCGAGGGGAATTGAATACAAAAGTAGGGAGGTTATGCTTCACTTGTACAGGGCACTAATGAGGCCACATCTGGAGTACTGTGTACAGTATTGGTCACCTTATTTAAGGAAGGATGTAAATGCATTGGAAGCAGTTCAGAGAAGGTTTACCAAACTAATACCTGGAAAGGGTGAGGAAAAGTTGGACAGACTAGGTTTGTATCCGCTAGTGTTTAGAAGAGTAAGAGGCGACTTGATTGGAACATACAAGATACTGAGGGGTCTTGACAGGGTGGATTTGGAGAGGATGTTTCCTCTTGTGGAAGAATCTAGAACTAGGGGTCACTGTTTAAAAATAAGGGGTCGCCCATTTAAAACAGAGATGAGGTGAAAAATCTTTTCACTCAGAGGATCGTTAGTCTTTGGAACTCTCTTCCTGAAAAGGTGGTGGAAGCAGAGTCTTTGAAAATTTTTAAGGCAGAGGTGGATGGATTCTTGGTAAGCAAGGGGGTGATAGGTTATCGGCTGTAGGTGGGATGCAGATTTGAGGTTACTGTCAGATCAGCCACGATTTTAAATGGCGGAACAGACTCGAGGGGCTGAATGGCCTACTCGTGCTCCTTGTTCGTATGTTTGTATATTCATAAGTTACTTGGGCACAAACCCTTTGAAAGAGGCAGGTTGCCTATTAAAAATGCTAATCACCTAATTGGAGCAATGTTTTAATTCACTTTAAAATTTAACATGCATCCACTTGTTTCCCAGGCTTCCTGAAACTTACCAGTGAAGGCAAGATGAGTATACAACAGCTGTTGAGGGGATGGCCTCAAACTCATGGAAATACTGCAACAAATCCTCTGCACTCATAGCTGTTTTCTTACCTGCTATTTGGAAAGGGTTTGTTCACAGTGCTCCTGCTGAGTCTTTACTTCATACATTTGAGGTTTTCTGAATCACATCAGGAGGGGTGGTGCTATGGCTACCTTAGATTGGATGTCGGATGAGGATCAATTTGACGGGCAGCAGCAGAAGACTATTCAAGAGACCTGTAGCTGGACTGAAGCAGACAGGATAGCAGCAAAGGGGACAACAACTCAACAGGAAAAACTACCCATAACACGGATATACAGGTTGAGTTTCCCTAACTTGTCCAAACAGCAGTGTTTCAAGATGCTCAGGATGTCATGTCAGGTGTGGCAAGTGTCTGCAGCCTCCAAAAAGAAGACTTGCTGCCTTCTGGACCTGGAGCTCACGTGTTACTAATGACTGTTAAAGTTACTACTGCCCTCAACACTTTAGCCTTCTGACCCTTTCAGGGCTCTGGCAGAGACATTTCCAGGATCAGCTAGTCGGCAGAGCACAAATGCATGTGATAGGTGAATGTTGGCTTGCTTGCCATAGTTGGCAACTACATGAATTTCACTTGCGATGGTGCCAGTCAACATGAGCGGGTGCTCAGGTTTGCATCTCTGGCTGGCTTCCCACAGGGACTGGCTACCATCAACTTCATACACCTGCCAATCTGAGTACTCCTAGATCAACCAGTGGTGTTTGTCAACTACATGGGCTTCCAGTCCATAAATGTGCAGCTGGTGTGCAACCAAAAGAAAGCATTTATGCGGGTGCGTGAAAGGTTCCCCCGGAGTTGTAATGGTGTCTTTGTCCTGCAACAGCCCAAGCTCCCTAATGTCTTCAAACCTGCAAGCAGACTTAAGAAGTGTCTGCCAAGGGACACTGCACTACCAAATGCTCACACCGCTGTCCAGGATGCTCTTAAATGCAAAAGGTTGCAACAGTAAATCGATGTCAGAAGCACAAGTAATGGCTACTCTTCTCACCCTCAATGTCACAAAGCAGTCCTACAACACCAACCTCTTGCACATCCCCTCATTGATCCCCGTCAATTCATGTCTTCCCATTCATCATCAGACAAGTTAAAAGGTGACTTGGACACCCAGCAAGCAACAATGGGCAACATAAGAAAGTGGTGCAAAGAATAAAATCCATATATTTTAACTAAACAACAGGAATTCAACATTATATTTTCTCTTACACCAACATGTATACCAGGTGCAACTACAAAGCTTTCCCCTCCTATCCATCTGCTACTATGTGGTGCACCCTCTGTGCCTTGACAGGGGTAAAGGCAGGCTAAGCAGATCCCTGCTCTTGACTGCTAATATACTCTTGGCCAACAACCTTTGGATTTTGGAGTCAGTGATGGCCCAGCCAAAGAATGTTTCATCTGAACCTGTGCAGGCCAGATTCAGCTATTAGGCGGGTGAGGGCAATGGCTGAGAAGTGAAAGCATTTTGAGTGGAGCCCTCATTTCCATGTCCTCCTCCTCCATCATCCCTTTCATGACCAACTACATTATATTTTAAAATCTTTTATGCTCTCCCCACCCCCACTAGAGCTATACCTTGAGTGCCCTACCATCCATTCTAAATTTGCACATTCGTTTAGATAATATCACCAACTTTAACACCTATGTGTTCTTTTGTTCTATTGTTGTTGACATCTTTTGATGATCTGCTTCTATCACTGCTTGTTTGTCCCTACAACCACACCAACCCCCTCCACTTCTCTCTCTCTCTCTCTCTCTCTCTCTCCGCCCCCCCCGCCCCCCCCCCCCCCCCCCCCACCCAACACACACACCTTAAACCAGCTTATATTTCAACTCTTTCTTGGACTCGAACTCAAGTTCTGTCGAAGGGTCATGAGGACTCGAAACGTCAACTCTTTTCTTCTCCGCCAACGCTGCCAGACCTGCTGAGGTTTTCCAGGTAATTCTGTTTTTGTTTTCCATTCTCTCTGCAATCATTGTCATTGTGCTTGGAAGGCCTGCCAGTATACTTGCATATTTTCTGCTGCTGGCCAATGATTCTCATTTTTATCAATGGCCCCAGAGGTTCAGAATTTTTCTCCAACTGAGCAGAATTTGGAGATGGCTGCTGTTTCTGACACGGACTTTCCACTGCTGTCCTCACTGCCGCCATCTGTTCTTGCTCACTTGAAGTATAAGCCACTTGGTGAAAATACAACTTTCTGCCTTACTAGTCTCATTGAAGTGTGAGTATCTGACCTGGTATGCATGACCTGTAATATTGCATCATCAGAAGGATTCAACTTGTCTGATGGAGAGATGGGAATCTTGAGAAATAGTTGTCATTCTCGATGACATGGAAATGGATATGTTCTGCTATTTGTTATTCCTTGGGCAAAGGAGACAACACTTGTCATGATCTTTGACTATATAACAGAAATCACAGCACCTGATAAAGTAATTTGGTGTTTGAAATTATTTGAGAAGTTTTGAGGAACTGATTCAGTACCTATAATACAATTATTTATTTCTTTAAAAAGGACTTGTATAAATTATAATCTTTGTATGGGACCTGAAAAGTTAGAAACCTGCTGAAGATTTCTCATGAGCATTGCGTAAAGTGGCCTACATGCATACTTGAATCTAAAAACTTATGCTGCCACCATTGTGAAATGTTACATTTATTTGAAGTAATTTGTGCTATTGTACATGTACAGGATATAGAGTAGCAGAAGATTCCTCCTGCAAATTACTTTGCTGAATGAACAGTAAGAACTAGGTTTTCCGCTCCCCTTCCACCAATTTTATAGCAGGGGGTGAGTGCAGTTGGAAGAAGAGTGGGTCAGTTGCAACATGAGAAACTGCACCTATGTGGATGGATGCATGCTAATGAAAGCTTTTTCCCAGGGTGGAAGAGTCAATTGCTAGGGGACATAGATTTAAGGTGAGAGGAGAAAACTATAGCGGAGATGTGCGGGGCAAGTTTTTTACGCAGAGGGTAGTGAGTGTCTAGAATTCGCTGCCAGAGGAGGTGGTGGCAGCAGGTATAATAGTGGTGTTTAAGAGGCAGCTTGACAAATACATGAATAGGATGGGAATAGAGGGATATGGACTCCGGAAGTGCAAAATGTTTTAGTTGACGGGCAATATGATCGGCGCAGGTTTGGAGGGCCGAAGGGCCTGATCCTGTGGTGTACTTTTCTTTGTTCTTTGTTTTTTGTTCTTTGTTCTTTGAATTGACAATGAAGGAAGCATTTGCACTATAGGGATGCAGATTGCCAGGGCCACTGTTAGTCTCTTGAAACCACCATCCAAAAGTCTGTGAAGCAGGTACTGGGGCTGAACTGAAAACAAGGAGATTATGCAAGCACTCTAAAAGCAAGACTCTCCACCAGCTGCACCAGGTAAGAGGAGGCTTCTATATAATTATTAAATTATTGATAGCAGCATGCCGGCAAATCCATTTGGCTGGACTTTATGGCCCTCCGCCAGCATGCTTGAAGGTGGGGGGCTCGTAAAATGCAGCGTATGGGCTGCCAGTCGCCTTCCCGTTCACCCCCAGCCTGTCTCTCATTCACGTCGGGTGTTCCACTTGCCCTTGTGCCTATTGAAGCCCTTCAGTGTCCAATTAATGCCCACTGAAGTGCCTCATCCTGCATCCCATCCCCCACCACTATTTCACCCACAGCAGGGGGAAGTGATGTAGTGCTGCCAGAGGACACCTGAGCAACACTCTAGCACCTTATATTTAAAGCAGGCTTGGAAGACTCAATGCAGCCTGCCAAATGTGATGGATATTCAACTAACTTATATTTGAAAAATGTTCACTAGTGAGCCTATCATCAACAAATGCAGGGATAAACCAGCCTGTGATTGGAAGGCAGCTGCAGCGGTGGGCCCCACGTGAGCCGGAGCAGAGGTTGAGGCAGCCAGAGCAAAGTGGGTATTGTTTTCTTGAAAGTTACACAGTAACCTCACACGCTATGCATAATGTTGCCCTTGACAGAGTGTGCCATCTGCTTCAACCATTGGTATGACAGAAAGGAACAGTATCCAAAGCAACAGGTCCAAAGAAAATGGGTGTTCAATCGCACCTCTGTACATGACAAGGTAAACTACTGGCTTCACATGTTGTTTCTTGTTTTGTTTTATTTCCTTCCAAAATCAGGTCACCAGATATTAAGGTAATGTTCTACATTTCTGGAGCTAATGCAGTTATATTTCATTCATTACTCTGGATTAAATGGGAAAGCCCCTACTATCAGAAAGAGATGCTGCTTGCATTCTTCTATTTCACATTAGGAGCATTTTTTGCTGCTTTAGCTAAGTATCATGACACATGTACACTCGGACATAACTAGAAGAGGAATAAGGAGAATCCTCAAATATATATATATTTCTTTATGTTGTATCTGGGCTTGGAAAATTGATGGCTGACATGACATGTCACTGAATAAATGCTAATAGGTCAGAGAAATCTATTAAATTTCAAATTAAAGTGGAGGATCCACTTTATTCTTGAATATACATAATTGATATTGAAGTTTCCACTTGATAACTGAAAACAAAGTGGAGTTACAAAACGTCAAATTTCTGAACAATATTACTGCTTCCAATTGGCAAGACAATGACTGTACATCACACTAGTCAACAGCAAACAAAACAGTAACAATTCACTTAACTCCAATTGACTTACGAATGACAATAGTTGCTTTCAAGACGGGAGCTAAATGTAGATATTACAGTGAATGTAAACTGAAACACTCAAATGAAAGGCACAGCTGCACCAATCTGCCAATAGCAACCAATGTTCTCCAACATAGAGCAGATGGGAGCCCCAAAATTGACGTATTTCTCAACCATGTACTAGTCACTTAAAAAGTGGCAAGTTGGTTGTGGAGCAGCTTACCATTTTTGTTGTTTGACAGCGGTTAATTCAAGGACTGTGCTCTATAATCTAAAGTTCATCATGCAAACAAGTGATAAGGCTTCTCGTTTTGAAGAAGCAAGTGGTCACTACTGCTTTAGTTTAGGTGCTGTTTTTGCATTCCATTTACTATAAGTCAAAGCCATTGTGAGTGGCAATGTCAGTCCCTCTGTGAAAAGAGAGACCAGAGTTAATGTTTTCAGGTCAATAACCTTTGGTCAGAACAGATTAATTTATTTTGTGTTTGTGGATCATTTGACGCAAGTCTGATTATTCACAACCTGTCACGATCAGGCTTTAAGGTTGAGGTGGTAGCAGGGAGTAGCAGGGCCTTGTCTGGATGAGTGCAGCTCCCACAACACTCAAGAAGCTTGACACCATCCAGGACAGAGCAACCCACTTGATTGGCACCACATCCACAAACATTCATTCCCTCCACCACCGATGCACAGTAGCAGCAGTGTGTACAATCTACAAGATGCACTGCAGGAATTCACCAAGGCTCCTTCGACAGCACCTTCCAAACCCACGACCACTACCATCTAGAAGGACAAGGGCAGCTGATAAATAGGAACACCACCACCTGGAAGTTCCTCTCCAAGTCACTCACCATCCTTACTTGCAAATATATCACCATACCTTCATTGTCGCTGGGTCAAAGCCCTGGAACTGCCTTCCTTATAGCACTGTGGATGTACCTACACCACATGGACTGCAGCTGTTCAAGAGGGCAGCTCACCACCACCTTCTCAAGGGCAATTAGGGATGGGCAATAAATGCTGGCCCAGCCAGTGGAGACCACATCCCATGAATGAATGAAAAAAAGGGGGAATGTGATGGGGTTGGGGTAACTTCTAGTCTAGATGGGAACAGTTTCTCCCCATTTATGCTATCCAGATCCTTCATGATTTTGAACACATCTAACAAATCTCTTCTCGACCTTCCCTTCTCCAAGGACAATGACCCCAGCTTTGCCAATCTATCCACTTAACTGAAGTCCCTCATCCTTGGAACCTTCTCGTAAATCTTTTCTAGTCACTTCTTAAATTATGTGGAGCTATAAAGCAAGATATTCCTCTTGGCTGGATATAAATAATTTGAAGTAAATGTTGTGGGTACACTTTAAACTCATTATGTATGCTTATTCCTCCTAGTATAGCTGCCTTCTATTGTCTTGATTATTATTTGTGGTGCAATAAGTTGTTTTTAGGTATTGAGTCATTTGGACGCCAGGGAATTAATGCAAGGTTACCCATAGAATCATAGAATGATTACAGCACAGAAGGAGGACATTCAGTACATTGTCTCTGTGTCAGTTCTCTGCAACAGCAACTCAGCTAGTCCCACTCCTCCTATGTGGCCTTTTCCACGTAGCCCAGGAAAATCTTTTCTCTTCAGATAATTATCCAGTTCCCTTTTGAAAACTGCAATAGAATCTGTCTCCACCAAACACTCAGACAGTGCATTCCAGATGCAAACTATTTGTTGCATAAAGAACTTTTCCCCCATGTGGCCTCTGGTTCTTTTGTTAATCACTTTGGGGTTCTTGACCTTCTACTGATGGGAGCAGTTTCTACTCATTTACGCTATCTAGACCTCTCATGATTTTGAACACATCTAACAAATCTCTTCTCAACCTTCTCTTCTCCAAGGAGAATGACCCCAGTTTCGCCAATCTATCCACTTAACTGAAGCCCCTCATCCTTGGCACCATTCTCGTAAAGTCTTACATCATCTTCAAATTTTGAAATTATGCCCTGTACACCCAGGTCTAGGTTATTGATATAAACCAAGAAAAGCAGTGGCCCATCGACATACCATCCCCCAGTCAGAAGTAAGTAAAGATTTCTGTAATTCATGCTTTTAATACGCTTGAATTAAACAATTAAACAGTTGTATAATGAAATTCTAGCTATGCTAAAGACTAATGATTCAAAATACCACATGATTTGAAATAAAATGCCTACCAGCACTAATATTTTCACTTAGAAAGCATAGCTTTGCTGATGTTTGGGGACTCAGAGATTAATATATCAGAAAACAACGCAATAGGAGATTTAGAAATGATATGGCCAACACGTTTTCTTGGAGCTCCTGCACCTCAACATTTCCCACTACACCAGTGGGGCAGACCCAGGCCAAGTGGGTAGCCTAGCAGGTTTTACTGGGCAAGAAGGGGAAAGTTCCTCCTTTGGGGAGTTCCCTATGCCCACCAGAGGCAACCACACCCCCTCTCCCCCAAAGTCATATCCCCCCACCCATTAACGCTGTGCCCTAGCCTCTCAAACCCAGCCACCCAACTCCCTCATCCCCCATGCGGGGGCTTCCAGCTAGCCCCTGCCGATATCCTGGAGCTACCTGAAGCCCAGTTTCCATAATCTCCTCTTCTTTGGGGACTAGTTGTAGTCCCAGTGGTGGCCATCACTCGAAACTGGAGCTGCTGGGGCTACAGAGCTGCCAGACAATCGGATTGGCCAGCAGTTCTCTATGATGGGACTTCCTTCCCAGATGGGGAGGAAGACTCACCCTTAGCGAATTAACAACCCTCCAATTGTAAAATAGCTGCGAGTCAGCCGGCCTTTTCGAGGGTGGGCTTCCATCCGACTTTTTACTCAAGCGGGATGGGCAGCCATGCCCAGACTGGCACAACTTCCCGGTGAATGCCAGGGAGCCTGTTTCCCATGCAAATGACCATAGGGTCAAAAAACAAAAGTATCTGCCCACCAGACCTCCTCTAGCACAATGGCCAAGTAAAATGCAAAGGCAACAATTCTGAACCAGTTTTACTTTCTGTCAGTATTAAAAGGAAAATAAATTTCATCGCTGAAACGAATCACTGTAAATTTATCTTACTGAAATTAAAACAGTTGAACAGAAATTTGATGGTATATGCTTATCTTTTTTTTGATTTTACGTTTATCACTGAGCAATCTGCACATCACCAATCATAATACCAGATTGTTGTAGCATCTCTATGAACCTGGTGTTGAATTTGACTAAACTCATATTATTCATTTTTTTAATTCTTCACAGAACTTGATTCAAAATGTTCAAGTGAATGTCAATTCCCTAACGATCACTTATTATGACAATATTGCCTAAACTGATATTGAAACTCACAATCCTATTCTTTAATTGGCCACTGTTTGTTCTTATTCTACAATAATTGCCTTTAGATTATAGATGATTTATATTGTACTAAAAATGTAGTTATACAATATTAATACTTTATCCATTGCAAGTATGTACAATGTGTAACTTTCATTTTAAATTTTTAAAAAATCTCTTCTAACTGTTTGCACTTGCACCCAGACTGACTTGGGCATGCTTACTCTTAGTGCTGTGCCATGGCATTTATAATCTTCAAAAAGTCCGCCAGCATAGAGAAGCCGAGAAGCAGAATACTGCGGACGCTGGAAATCTGAAATAAAAACAGAAAATGGTGGAAATACTCAGCAGGTCAGGCAACATCAGTAGAGAGAGAAACAGAGTTAACGTTTCAGGTTGATGATCATTTATCAGTTCTGTGCCATCAGCTTATAGCCTGGAGATAAAAATGAAATCCTAATTTTCCTCCTTCTATTGCACAAGCACAAAAATACTTGCGGAACTTGTATACAAAATCCCCGGTCTGGTTGGTGCAGCATTTCCCTATACATTTAAATCAGCATTTTATTTGTATCATAAGCAGTAGCCTGTCATTAGTCATTTCAATATCTGTGCTTGAGGGAAATGAAGGGCTGCCACGACCATCTAGTAAGTAATCCATCACCTTGCATTATTTTCTGCATTTATCTAACACTCTCTTTTTCGTTGTCTCTTTCCCTCCCCCATTAATATACTTCACGTTCAAGAAAACCAAAATCCCTCATTAACATTTTGCTTTTGGAAAACATCAAAACAGAAATTGACCCCTTGCATCGTTTTCTAAAATCTTTCATAAGTGAGCCCTGTCTTAATGCAAACATGGACATTTATAATACATGTTTAGTAAATGGCCATTTCTGTTGAAACAAGCACATTCTCTGAAGTTACTCACTAGATCCTGAATACATTGCAGTAGAACTTCAGATATTTATCAAGATAATATTGAAGTTGTAAAGGGTATGTAGTATGTACATAATATTGCCCATGTGCAGATTGTGGTTGTGCACTGCTACACAAGTATGAAATTGAAACGTAATAAGATGAAGCAAACTTGCATTTACTTAGTGTTTTTCTAAACCTCAGGATGTCTCAAAATATTTAATGGCCAATGAAATACTCTTAAAGTGTTGTTGCTGTTGCAATGTAGGGCACGTTGCAGCCAATTTGTGCATAGCAAAACCCCACAACAGCAGTGAGATAATGACCAGATAATTTGTTTTTGTGATGTTGGTTGAGGGATATCAGGCATAACATTGGGAAAAGTTCTCTATTCTTCTTCTAATTGTGCCATCAAGCACTTTACCATCTCATCTAAAAACATAGTGGGTGGAATTTTACATTCTAGAGACTAAGTGCAATGGCAAGCGGGAAAGTTGGCATGATTCCCACTGGGCAGTGGGTCAGATTAATCCATGCAATTTTGAGTTAATTATGCATCAACAAGCAGCTTGTCAAATCTCGTGGCAGGAGGGGCAGGGATTCGTCTGCCCCGCAGTTACATTATGGGATCGAAGGCTTTGGCGCCATATTTAAACAGCACACGCACAGATATTCACTCACTGCAAGCCAGGTGTGTTGTTAAGTTCTGCTTCTCAATGGCGCCCAAAGAACAAAACGATCTGATCCAGTGTTCCCCCTTGCTGTCCGGTCTCGTCTCATCCCTCCTCTCTTGTATTCCATACCCCCCAGCCTTACCTCTGTCTCTGTCCTCTCCTCTCATACTCCCCCACCCCACCCCAGCCCTGCCTCTGCCTTACCCCTCCCCACTGGTCTTGCCTCCTGTGCCCAGCCTTGGCACAGCTTGTGCTACAGGCACCTGATATCTCACAGCAACATTCTTAAAGATAGATGGAAACAATGTCCACTGACCCCAAGTCGTGGATGAAGTGAAGCTCACCAGGTGTGCACCACTTAGTCATGAAACAGACCTTTTTAATTATCTGTTGGTGGGGCACCTAATTTGGAGGGGGAGCATAATTCTGGTGAGTTGTCCTTTGTGCATTTATGAGATGAAAATGAATGCAAATGCGGTTCCCAACACAGATCATCAAGAAATGCGACCTGCCTTTAGCCCGCCATCAAAGTTGGGAGAACAAAATTTCAAACTAATTTCCCGCTGGTGGGAAACTGACTTTTTCATCGCACCAAATTTAGTGGTCCCACCTACTACAGTTCACTCTTGGTGGGAGAGGAAAATTCTGCCCTGCACCTCTGACAGTTCAACATTCCCTAAGTACTGAAGTGTCAGCCTTGACACGGCCCTTGTGGAACCTGAACCCACAACCTACAGAATCAAAAATAATGCTGTGGAGGTGAGAATAATGTCACGCTACTCAGGGACTTTGAACCAAAATTAAATGGTACCAGCATAATTTAGCAATAAAAATTACAGTGCAAATTTCTTTACCCTCACTCCATTTCAACTGGATTAAGACTTTCCAAGTTGTTATCTGAGCAGTGGTGCAGTGTTGTGTTGGCAGCAGTACAGTACCTGGACTAGAATTTTACCAGATCTGTGGGGATGGGTTCAGAGGCCAGAAGGCTCATAAAAGGGCATGGGAGGCATGGGAAAGAAACCCATCATCTTCCCTTTGCCATGGGATGTTTCCAGAAGCAGGAATGTCTAGAGGCGGGTGGCCAATTATTTCAATTATCTGGCCAAATAATGGCCACTTTATGCCCCCCCTTCCCCCTCCTCCACCCCCATTGTTATTGTACTGACATTGGTACGGCTTCTGCCAAGTGGTAAGACTACCAGATACTTCCGGGCGGCCTCCCAGCATCTTCCTGGCGACAGCAGGAAGCCTTCCTTTCTGTTTTCCCCTTGGCCCACAAAGGGACCTCCATCGGCCCTAAATATCAGTGATATTTTAATAAAATTCTATTACCTTCCTTCCTTTCCCCATAAGACACTTAAAAACTTGGAGGCCCCTCTCCTTCTCCATGTCCCCTCAATAGCAGCCAGCTCTATCTGTGATGCTGCCAAGGCTGATAGGGCTGGCAGCTCTGAGAGGCAGGCTGCTGTTCACCATTAGATAGTGGTTCTAGCTGTCAATGGTAAAATCCTCTCTTCGTTCCTGCCATCTGCCCACGCAGGCTGGGGGAACCTGCTTTCAGTTCTGGTGGGCAGGACCTCCTTTTCTTTAGTAAAATTCAGTCCTTGGAGTCAGTTCAGTAACACACAACACAATAAATATATCTATGTCATAACAAGCACTTCAACCATAGGAGGTTGGTTGGGAGGCAATGGCATAGTGGTATTGTTGCTGGGACTAGTATTTCAGAGACCCAGAGTAATGTTTAGGGGACCCAGGTTCAAACCCTGCCACAGCAGACGGTGGAATTTAAATTCAATAAAAAATCTGGAATTAAAAGTCTAATGATAACCATGAAACCATTGTCAATTCTTGTAAAGACCCGGTTCACTAATTCCCTTTAAGGATGGAAATCTGCTGTTCTTACCTGGCTTGGCCTACATGTGACTCCAGACCCACAGTAATGTGGTTGACTCTTAAATGCCCTCTGAAATGCAAAGTCGCAAAAAAGGAATGAAACTAGATGGATCACCTGGTATCGACCCAGGCACCAGAAAAGACAACGGCTAACTCAGCCATGACGACTCTGCAAAACCCTTCTTACTAATATTTGGGGGCTGGCTTCAAAATTAGGACAGCTGTCTCACCGACTAGTCAAGCCTGACATAATCATCCTCGTGGAATCATACCTTACAGATAATGTCCCAGACACCACCCTGTTCCTGCCCCACCCGCAAACCCAACAAAGAGCCCTCAACATCGACTCTGGACCCACAGCATCAGGCCAAATATGGGCAAGGAAACCTCCATGCTGTTTACCACATATTGCACATCCCTCAGCTGTTGAATCAGTGTCCTTCCATGTTGAATACCACTTGGAGGAAGCACTGAGGGTGGCAAGGGCACATAATGTACTTCAATGTCCATCACCAAGATTGGCTCAGTAGCACTACTACTGATTGAGCTGGCTGAGTCCTAAAGGACATTGCTGCTAGACTGGGTCTGTGGCACATACTTGACTCATCTTCACCAAACTGCCCGCCCAAGATGCATCTGTCCATGATAGTGTCAGAAGGAGTGACCACTACACAGCCGTGGAGGTGAATTCTCACCTTCACATTCAGGATATTCTCCATCATGTTGTGTAGCACTACCACTGTACCACAGTTAGATTTCAAACAGATCTAACAACTCAAGACTGAGCAGCCATGAGGCACTGTGGGCCATCAGCAGCAGCAGAATTGTACACAAACACAATCCGTAACCTCATAGCCTGGCAAATCCCCCACTCTACCATTACCATCAAGTCAGGGGATCAACCCTGGTTCAATGAAGAGTGCAGGAGGGCATGTCAGGAGCAGCACCAGGCATACCTAAAAATTAGGTGTCAACCTAGTGAAGCTACAACACAGAACTGCTAGCATGCCAAACAGCATAAGCAGTAAGTGATAGAGCTAAGCGATTCCACAACCGATGGATCAGATCTAAGCTCTGCAGTCCTGCCACATCCAGTTGCGAATGGTGATGGACAATTAAACAGCTCACTGGAGGAGGAGGCTTCACAAATATCCACATCATCAATGGGATGATGGGACAGGAACAACCACAGCACATCAATGCAGAAGATAAGGCTGAAGCATTTGCTACAATCTTCAGCCAGAAGTGCCGAGTGGATGATCCATCCCAGCCTCCACCAGAGGTCCCCAGCATCACAGATGCCAGTCTTGAGCCAATTTGATTCACTCCACATGATATCACGAAATGGCTAAAGGCAATGGATACTGCAAAGGCTATGGGCCCTGACAATATTCCGGCAATAGTACTAAAGACTTGTGCTCCAGAACTTGCCGTGCCCCTAGCCAAGCTGTTCCAGTACAGCTACAACATTGGCATCTACCTGGCTATGTGGAAAATTGCCCAGTTACGTCCTGTATCACAAAAAGCAGGACAAATCCAACCTGGCCGCTTACCGCCCCATCAATCTACCCCCGATCATCAGTCAAGTAATGGAAGGGGTCATCAACAGTGCTATAAGAGGCACTTGCTTAGCAATAACCTGCTCACTGACGCCCAGTTTGGGTTCCACCAGGACCACTCAGCTCCTCACCTCATTACAGCCTTGGTTCAAAGGTGGACAAAAGAGCTGAACTCCCGAGGTGAGTGGGAGTGACTGCCCTTGACATCAAGGCTGCATTTGACCTTGTGTGGCATCAAGGAGCCCTAGCAAAACTGAAGTCAATAAGAATCGGGGGAAAACTCTCCACTGGTGGGATTCATACCTAGCACAAAGGAAGATGGTTGTGATCACTGGAAGTCAGTCATTTCAGCTCAAAGGCATAAGTGCAGGCGTTCCTCAGGGTAGTGTCCTCAGCCCATCCATCTTCAGCTGCTTCGTCAATGACTTTCCTTCCATCATAAGGTCAGAAGTGGGGATGTTCGCTGATGATTGCACAATGTTCAGCACCATTTGCGGTTCCTAAGATACTGAAGCAGTCCATGTCCAAATGCAGCAAGACATGGACAATATCCAGGCTTGGGCTGACAAGTGGCAAGTAACATTCGCAACAGACAAGTGTCAGGCAATGACCACCTCCAACATGAGAGAATCTAACCATTACCCCTTGACGTCCAATGGCATTACCATCACCAAATCCCCCACTATCAACATCCTGGGGATTACCATTGACTGGAAACTGAACTGGACTAGCCATATAAATACTGTGGCTATAAGAGCAGGTCAGAGGCTAGGAATCCTGCATTGAGTAACTCACCTCCTGACTTTCCAAAGCCTGTTCACCATCTACAAGGCACAAGTCAGGAGTGTGATGGAATACTCTGCACTTGCCTGGTTGAGTACAGCTCCCACAACACTCAAGAAGCTTGGCACCGTCCAGGACAAAGCAGCCCGCTTAATTGTCACCACATCCACAAACATTCACTCCCTCCACCACCGATGCACAGTAGCAGCAGTGTGTACCATCTACAAGATGCACTGTAAGAATTCATCAAGACTCCTTGGACAGCATCTTCCAAACCCATGACCACTACCATCTAGAAGGACAAGGGCAGCAAATAGATGGGAACATGCCAGGTGCCACATTTAAAGTGCAGCCAACTGCACACCTCTCAGTGCTTCCAGCCCAGGACTGCTGCACAGAAGACATGGCCCCAAAAGGCAAGAAGACTGCAGTCCCCTGATTCAGTGACACATCCCTGGGCCGCCTTCTGGACACTGTTGGAGCCCGCCCTGATGTTCTTTATCCCCGCTCTGGCTGCAGAAGGCCCATCAGTGTCACCACTCCGACTTGGGAGGGAGTGGCATAGGTGGTCAGTGCCAGTGCTGCACAGAAGAGGTTCGCCATCCAGTGCAGAAAGACGACGTATGATCTCAGCCATGCCACCAGGGTGAGGCAACTAGCTCATCACTCTAAATTCATACTTGCGCAAGCCCATCACATATTCACTGGCATCTCACTCACTGCCAGCTTGAGGGACATCACAGCTCACTTTCTCACACACACACCCTCATCTCCATCTGGCCTCACCTCTGGAGACTGCCTCCTCAGGCCTCACCCTCTTGAGGCCACTTGCACAGGTCAACATGTGCCCCACCCACACACCCTAGGATAACACCTTCCTCAGTAATGCCCTAGCCCAGCAGCCTCTTCCCTTGCTTGAGGCCACTTCTCCCCCTTTCCCAAGCAAGCCATAGCCCTGCAGCCATTGAAAAACCACTCCGCCTTACTGGTCTTGTAAATAGACACTCGCCCGTGAGACCCCCTAAAAGAGATGTAATGCTGCCTGGGAAGCCTGGCACTGATGACTGCGAGTGCTGCCCAAAGTCTGTTAGGCAAACAAACTTCGAAGTATGGAACAAAGTGCAGCTCGCCAGGTGCATGTCACTTATGTTCACTTGTGAAACACATCAGTGTGCAATCATATCGACATGCCTGGATGATCCAGAATGGGGGAATGATTCCAGTGAGCTGGCCTTACAATGATATGCAGATGTATTAAAATTAAGTTCCTGATGTCTAGCGGTGGGAAAGGTGCCCTTCCATCGATGGGCAGAGTGGACGATCGCAAGCTGGTTTCACAACGACGTGAAACTGGTTTTTGGCCTTCCTGCCATATTATCCACTCACACCTGCCATAATGCCCAATACCAACGGGCATAGAAAATTCTGCCCATAGTTCACTCAACAAAGTCCCGCCTCCATCATTTAAAACATTGTCTATTATGTAATAAATCTAGCATGTGGAGCATGCATTTCATTGAAAACTTGTTGAGCTACCTGTAACACCCGTTAGTACTGGTAATAGCATTATCATGGGCAGAGTCTTCTGCCCGTTGGGCAGGCCGGTCAGGAGTGGGTGAGGAGCCGATTGGCACCCGTGATCGGCTGTGCGCCGCCATTTTATGTCGGCGGGCCAATTAAGGCCCGCTCAGCGTGACACACGGCCAGTAGAGCTCAGCACTACCTGTGTGGGCAGGGGGAGGAGGGAGAGTCGGGGCCTGTGCTCTTTTGTGCATGTGCCGAAGAGCGCAGAAATTGCCTCAGGGAGATTAAGTTCAATTTGAAACTTCAAAATAAAGAAAGTTAAAAATCATTTACACATGTCCCCCATGTTTAAGATATGTTTAAAAAATATTTATTAATTTAATAAACCCTTCATGAAACCTCATCCTGCCCGCAGATGAGGTTTCATGACAAATGCAAAGGCCGTTTGGGCACTTCGCCTGCCCGCCAACCTTAAGGTTGAATTGGCAGCCCTGTCAATTTGGTTAATTGGGTTATTAATAGCCTTAACAGGCTTTTGACAGTTTGGTTGGCGCGCAACCACCTCCGGCATGCGCTTGCTGAATGAAAGATCGGAATGACGGATGCCCAATGTCACCGCGCACCACTTTACATGTGGGTGCCAAAGAGAAAATTCTGTCCCATAAGTATTTTCAAGAAATAGATGGCTTAATGGAACCATGTGTTCAGAGTTGAGCCAAGGTACCTCAGGCTTGGAACTACTAAGCTGTGATGCCAATCGGGGTCGCAATGTAATTCGTCAGTCCAGTCCTTAGAAATGTTAGGTGGTTCCAATGATGAGCCGCATGCAAGTAGCACTGATGAGGGGAAGACAATCTAGAAGATGCGAGTCCAAATTGGCAATATTTTTGTAGAGTCAGAAGGAGCTCTCCTGGTTCTCCAGGTTCCATAGAAATAAAACAATAAAAAATACCCACATTTTTAAGGGCTGCCTCCAGCAGTCCATGTAAGGACCACTGGTTAGATCACTAAACACCCAAAACAATTGGACAGAGTATTCATGGCACAAGCTTCACCCAGTTTATCACCAATTGGGATCCTGCAATCAGCAGTCAGATAGTTATATTGCACACCTGGAAGTTGTCAGCTGCCGCACCTCTGGAGAGAATCAGGTATGAGGGATTGCGATCTGAAATTCATCACTCCAATCTCATTTTTGGTACAAATAATGGGTGAATCAAGGTTGAATTTCTTCCCCATAATATCTGCCATTTCGTGGTGAGAGTGTATTGCCCTGTCTTGCCATTGGGCTCCTACAATCCTTTTCTCAGTAACTGGCATTTCTATTGTTCAAAATAAGGGTTTTTGCTTTCGGTTTTACAAATTTTTAAAACTGCATTAAAGTGACGGGTTAAAGATAGAGGGAAAGACTGAGAGAGGGAGAGAGACTGGGATGGGTGTTCAGAGATCATGGGCGGAATTTTATGGCCCCTCCCGCTGGCTGCATTTTATGGCCTCGCCCCTGCAGCGACATAGCTATAAAATTCCGCCCCATGGCTTTTTTCATTTAATGTTTTGCCAGTTGAACTTTGAAGCCAACAAGTTATTGCAGCAAAAACAAAAATAGCTGGAAAAACTCAGCAGGTCTGACAGCATCTACGGAGAGGAACACAGTTAACGTTTCGAGTCCGAATGACTCTTCATCAGAACTGAAGAAAAATAGAAATGTGGTGAATGATATATGTGAACAGGGCAAAAGAGACAAGCGGAAATCCTGTCGGAGAGAAGAACATTACTTCTTCAAGGTAGGCACTCCTGGAAGAGAAGTGGCAGTCAATTAAACACTAAGATAAAAGCAAAATACTGCGGATGCTGGAAATCTGAAACAAAAACAAAAATGCTGGAAAAACTCAGCAGGTCTGACAGCATCTGCGGAGAGGAACACAGTTAATGTTTCGAGTCCAAAAACTCCTCATCAGAACTAAGGAAAAATAGAAATGAGATGCAGCTTTGGTTTATTGACAAAGAAGATGAGCACAAAGGCACAGATTCTAGTTTTTAACACTTAGCAGACAGACAGAGATTGACAAATAAATACACAAATGGAGAGAAAGACACACAGGCAGATCCTTTTCTTATTCTAAGGTGATATTTCAAAATTGAATTTTGAAAGCAAACAAAGACATTTTGAGAGAAACAGGTAGGATGGGAACGGAAAAGGAAAATTGAGTAAGGGAACCTCTGGCTTCTTAGAGTTGTGAGAGTAGGGAAAAATAGATGGTAAGTTAAGGTCGAGGTGCATGACAGTGGATCAAGAGGGAAGGGATGAAATGATCTGAGTGCATTTTTCAAAGGGAGAAGCAGTGATCGGAGTGAGGGGGTAGCAGGCAGTGCAAGGGGTAGTGGGAAGATTAAGGGGTAGGGAATGAAATGGGAGTTGGGAGGATGAAGCAATAAGAGTAACAAGGGCACAGAACAAGCTCTGGGTGTGGGACTTCAATGAACATCACCAACATCGGACTACCACCACGAACCAAGCTGGCTGAGTTCTGAATGACAGAACTGGGCTTGTGGCAAGTGATGAGGGAACCAGTATGAGCCAATGATCTACTTGACACCATCCTCACCAATCTACCTGCCATGGATGCATCTATCCTTTATAGCATGGGTATGGTCAAGACCCAGTCACGTCTTCTCAGAGCAGACATCCTCCATTGAGCCATGTGGCACTCCCACTGTGCTAAGTGGGATAGATTTTAAGAACAGATAGAGCAATTCAAGGCTGAGGGCCAACAGCGGGAGTAGAATTGTATGCCCACAATCTGTAACCTCATGACTCGCATATTCTTCACTCCTCCATCGCCATTAAGCCAGATGGCCATACCTGGCTCAAGGAACAGTGTAGAGGAACATGCTGGGAGGAGGACCAGGACCAAACATGGGGACAATCCAGTGAAGCCACAACATAAGGAAAAAATAAAGACTTGCATTTATATTGTGCTTTTCATGACCACCAGATGCCTCAAAGTGCTTTGTAGCCAATGAACCACTTGAAGTGTAGTCACCGTAGTAATGTAGGACAAGACTACATGCATGTTAAACAGTGGAAGCAGCATGCTAAATAATCATAGGGTGGAATTAATAATTCACAAGAGATCCAGCTAAACGTAACTTCTGCAGTGATGCCCAAGGTTTAGTTAAGAACTGAATATCAGGCAGCAAGAACTAACAAATGACTTCCGACCTTAAAAACAGCCTTCCACTGCAAATGTAAACATGCTAAGATACCTCAATGTACTCCTCCCACAACTGTTTTATAATCAAAACGTACATGACTTCAAAATATGTTCATGAATGTAAACTGTTGAAATACAAAGAGAAAAGGGAATACCAACTCAATCTTCATAGCACATAAAATAAGCTTCAAGATTAACTTTACAAGTTAGCTGTCACTTGAAATGCTCTTTTACAGAAAACAAGTAGGCAAATAGTCTGAACGTAATAGTGTTTTCTCTTTTTTGTGCATACTCCATTTTTCCCCAATCTACAAGCCATTTATAGGTATAATTGAAAATTAGCAGTACAGCTGTTTTGGGGGAGTAATTTATCACAGTGCATTGTTCATTACTGACACTTAGCCTTGGCTCTAACAAGGCAATAGTTGCTGGGGTTGAGACATGGAAAGCACTTCTGCTGCGGTGGTGGGTTTTCACTGCTTTGTTGCTAATTGTAGCCTCTTTCTATTGAATTGTGAGCAGAGTAAAAGAGCTTGTTTGCTTGGTGCAGCAAAGCTGCCAGGGCTGCTCAAGCTATTATCAAAGATACTCTTGATCTTTTGAAAGCAGGAAATAGAATTTTTTTCCAACAGAGAAAGTAATTTGCGATGCGTCCATTAGTTCTTCATTAAAGCAAGATTAAATTGCACAGCAAATCACATCTGTGTTTGGATGATTAAAGGGTGGCATTTTAGAGGCCAAAACTAATTACTAGTCAAAATGAATGAGAGTGAAAAAACAGACATGTTTTTACATTAGATAGCGCGGCTTGTAATTAGATTCTGGCTAATTCCACTATTTCTTCTCCTTTAATGAGATGAGCCTGTCCTCATCTTTTTGTAGGCTGTGCTAACCGCTCAAAATGCATAATTTTGATATGCCTAGAGTTTATTTTAATGAAATTTCTCAGCTACCTGCCATAAATGATGTTCTTTCTAGTGGTGCTCGATTATATAGGAAAACATGAACTCTGTTATATTATAGAAACAATCTACTTTAAAAATTCCTGTTACTGTTCAATAACTTTGAGATCACTTATTTCAATCTTCAAGTTAATTATGTTAGTGACAAATGCAAAGGAAACTGTAAAGCAAATAATAACTTCAATTTACTTTGCAAACTGCTAAATAAAGGTATACCCATGCCTAAATGACATTTTACAGTTCAGTGTTCACAACACATAATAAAGTGATCGTGTTGAAGCATTACTGAAATTACAGTAAGTTAAAATTTTTGTAACACGGTTTCTTTTTATTTGGAAGCATTAGAAAACAAGAGTATAGTTATGCCCCAAAATACAAGTAATCAAAAAATTAAAACTCCACACCTAATTAATTTTAAAAATAACATCATTATACAACTTTAATTCTTAAATAATTGATAAATCCGCCATTTTGCATAATCTTCACTTTCTCCTGACAAACTGGAAGCGATAACATTGCTGAAATATAATCCCCAGTAAATAACACGTCAACAGCTTGCTACATCAGGTACAATGAACACAAGCAAACTTCAGCCTTTACGCTGTATCAAAATACTGGACCTGGTGAGCTTGGAATGTGAAGATTTTTAGTTTCAGTTTTGTTATTATTGTGTCTATTGGTTCATTATATTCAGGGATTAATTGAATGAATTAGCAGTGATTTTGAAGTCTCAGAACCCATTTATAAAATGTTTTTCTAATAACAAACATCCCACCAAAATAAAATGACAATTACTCATATTCAATGCAGAAGCTAATGTCTAACATCATGAAAATCATTATGTAGCAATATTTCTCTATCTCACTTTAAATATTAAATCTTGACAGAAGCACCGTAAGTCTAAATAAATGGTGATTTTTACCAAGTCCCTCTTTTTCTCCTTATTAGAAAATGACATAAATGTTATATTTACAGAAAGATAGTTAAATGAAATGTTTCTGTCTCCCAATCAAGTACCTATGACCAGATCTCGAATCAGGTCACAGGTAACAGATCCTAGTTAGCATTATGGGTTTGGGAAATGGAGATATTGCACTTTGTCATCCCCAAACCCTTTGCTAAAGAGCTTCAGAAAATAGCTCACAGTATTTCCAGGCAAGTGCTAAGTAATAATTTTCACCAAGAGTTGTCCACTATCAATAGGCTAGACAGCTGCCAACTAAAATCAGAAACCATGGGCATGAAAGTCATTGCTCGCTGGCAAGCCTCTTCAAAACAGCATTTGCACAGACACCCCAGCGCACAGTTTAAGCTTGTGAAGTAGTACTATCCTGATATCACAGAGTCCAACTGGCTGATGCAACACCATAATACCTGATTTGGACCATGCAGCCCAGGCAATGAATGCATAAATCACTCTGCAAACAAGAGGCTCAGAGGTGCAAGGTGGGCCTTGTACTAGCTTTCTTTAGTGGATTGGTCACCCAAATTGTGGTTAAAGTCAATTTTAAGAACTTTTGCTGTTGCAAAGTGTCTGGTAGTATTCTGGATTGTCTTTGAAGATGATGTGGTGAGTGTGAGTTCCTAGATTTGCCAGAAATATTTTCAGCATCCTGACAGGGTGGTCTATGGGTCCGGTGGCCATCCGTGCAAAGGTTACAACAGGGAGAGGGGAAACAGGTTTAGTGTCTCTGGGTTCACAGCATGACAGGGGAGATGGAGCAAAGGCTGCAGAGAGGCCAAGCTTCATGCCATGTCCTCTGCCAACTTGCAGCCAGACTCCTCCACCCTCCTTGACAGTGACAGGATACTGTCTGCTAGGCTATCCAATGCACCCAATATCTCAGTGTTCATGCCCATCAGCAGTCTCCTCATGCCACCCAATGTTCTCATTTGAGTCATGCGGTCCTGATGGCTGTGAGTGTCAGATCGAGAGACAGTGCCTCTTCATTAATGTCATGATATTGATCTCTCCCTTTCTCCTTATGTAGCTGTGGCTAGGCAGGTGAAGTTCTTGGGTGTCTGAAAACTGGAAATCAGAAGGGGAAGGCTGGGGTGAGGGAAGGGGATGCGTGGGGCGGGAACCTGCCGCTTGCACATCATGCTGCCTGATAACAAAATGAGGGTGAACTGGGAGTTGAGAAGGGACGTAAGGCAGAAACCATACTGTCATCCTCAACGTTCTCATTGACATTGGATGACACTGGCTCTGTCGCTACTGGCCCCATGATGCTGAGAACCATCTCCCCGTTGGGGCTCAGGAGATACAGAAGTCCCTGTGCCTCCTGCCAATTCTGTTCTGCGCCCTTCTACTGTGTGCCATTCCAAAAGAGGGGGCAGAATGTCAGCATTGTATTGCACTGTTTTGAGTGGTGCCCGCCATGGTTGAATAG
Source organism: Carcharodon carcharias (assembly GCF_017639515.1). Lineage (NCBI taxonomy): Eukaryota > Metazoa > Chordata > Chondrichthyes > Lamniformes > Lamnidae > Carcharodon > Carcharodon carcharias. The sequence goes on along the minus strand of NC_054468.1, from coordinate 37,336,249 downwards.
GCAGAGGTATGTAGAGGCGGTGAGAGGTGGGTGTGAGGCTAACAGCATTGGTTGGAGTGCAAGGGTGAGGTGGAGTATCTGAATTTTAGGCATGAATCATAAGTGCCAGGGAGTGGGGATGGGTAAATGATGGGGATGTGGTACCTTGAGCAGCATGAGAGGCTGGAGGTGTAGGGGGAAGGAAATGTCGAGTGAACATGTATTCACTGACATGACCACCCATGTGAGGTCATTAGACATCTAGTGGCATGCTGCCAGGTCCTTGGGACCAGACAGTAGAAATTGACCTCTCTGGTCATTGCTCCTATTTTGTTCTGAGGGTGGTCCTTGAGGGCTTCCTGCCACCGCACCACCCCCCCACCACCCCCCCGACCACTGGCAGAACATGGAATCGGTATTCTTGTCCAGCTCCACCACTACTGCCTCCAATGATGCATTCATGCAGCTGGAACACTTTCTCTACCTTGGTGTTAAATTTTTCATAATTTAAATTCCACCAATATTATTCAGTGCACCTTCCCTTTAAGATTGACAGCCTGCCTTTAAAAAGAACAGGCTGGCTGTATCACATGGTATCTGTGCAACCCTACTCGGCCTCCTGCTGAACACAGAGGCAGCCAGCAACACGACACAAGTTCAGTACCACGCTAAAATTAAGTAAATGAGGTGGATAAGCCAAATTTGAGTGTGGTGCCCATCTCATGCAGAACTGACGTGGGCAAGTCATGAGCCGAAAACCAGAGCACACAAATTTCTAGCCCCATGTCATATCCTCTCCAATACATTGACATTTACAATTTTTAAATCAAATGAATACAAGAGTATAATTTAAAAAGTATTGATTGCTGTGTTTGGGCTATAATTTGAAAATTACTATTCCCTTTATTACAGAAATCATTTGAATAGGAAATGATGCAGGGGTCAAAAGATTTTGATATCATAAATACTCAGGTTGTAATTTACTGTCTGCTAATTTTATCAAAAAAGTAGATTCTAGTCTCTACTTTATATTATCTACTTTTAATTCACATCTACTTTTTGGCTAAAATTAGCATTTGGTGTAAAATCTTCAAAATCTTCTTGTTACTTCTACAACTCTAAGGGCACAAGCATAACAATTATGCAGTTCAGTCAGTATTTGTTTTGTTAGACCCAAAGCAGTGTTATGAAAGTTACTCAACACTTGACAAGTAGGTCCTCAGCAAGAAGGGAAGAGCCCCGAGCATGAGGAGGGAAGAAGAAAGGGACAAGGGGCAGGAAGGAAACAGAGGCTTCAAAGACTCAGCATTGGCTTTACCACTGAAGACAGAGTTACCAGAAGACTGCAACTCTTCAGTCAGTCACAGAGATTTGTACCCTCGTTGAGGTAGACCTCACATCTCGCAACACTACTTGCCATGCCCTGCCAGTAGTGGCCAAAGTCACTATGGCATTGAACTTCTTTGCCTCTGGTTACTTTCAAGGATCAGCTGTAGATACCACAACCCTCAGCTCACTGATACCCTATTTGCATGAGCTGAACAGTATTCAGTTCCAGGCAGAAGGAGCCTGGTGGATAAAGGAAGCAGTGGATTTCACTGCCGTTGCTGGATTCCTCCAGGTGCTGGGCTTCATCAATTGCATCCATGTGACTATCAAGGCACTGCGTGTACAGCCAATGAGATTCATCAACAGGAAGGTCTTCCAATCCCTCATTGTTCAGCTTGTGACATTAAGAGCTTCCTGCATGTGTGCACTCAATTTCCTGGCAGCTGTCATGACTCCTTCATCCTCTGGCAGCCAGTTTGCCAAACTATGTGGATGAGTTACAAGGTACAAGGAATGTCACTTGAATGCATGGCTACTCACTGCTTCATGAGAACCCAAGATAGAGATACAGAAGCACTATAACTGGAGCCATCTGCTCACCAGGATCACCATCAAGCAGGCCGTTGAGCTTCTGAAGATGCTGTTCAGTTGCCTGAATCGTTCGGGTGGCACCTTGCAGTGCACTCTTGCAAAGGTCTCAGGCATTGTGGTGATTTGCTACATTCTTAATGAGATGGCCCTCCAGAAGGTGTGGACATTGAAGAGGGTGAGTGCTAGATGGACACAGCTCATTGGAGGAAGAGGAGGAGCAGGACATGCGAGAGGAAGAGGAAGAGTGGGATGAAGGAGCAGAACACAGAGGCGCCCTGGCTTCAACATGGAGTTGTTCAGACCAAGCGTAGGGCTCGATGGTCTAGCCAGGATGCCATTAATGTAAGGGATCATCTGAACCAGGCTCATTTCACCTGTGTCCCTCTGACTCAGGAGGAATGGCATGGTTTGGAACTCACTTTAAATTGCCTGTGAGAACACTTCCATGGAAGACACAGCCTGGAACAAATCAACACTTATTGGCAATAAAGGATGTACATCTGCCCAAATGTTTCATTGTCACCATTCATGGACATTTGCTTCTCTTCAGCACTTCATCCCACTTTTCTTGTCCCACCATTAATAAAAGGAAGCTCACACAGCTGGCTTCATGTGTCAACATTTATATGGTGCTCAAAAAGGCAAAGGGTGAAATTTAATTCATCCCACAGAACCAGAGAGGAGAGGCAGCAGCAGAGGGGGTGGGGAAGCCATGGAATGGGGAGGGAAGGCGGGTAGTGGAATGCTCATTACTGACTCCATCCAATTGACTCGGGGTGGGGAAGGTTGAATATGGCCTTACCGCCCAGAGGCCTTTTGAGGTCCTTAAATAGCTAATTAAGCGTCACTAAAGGGCCTCTTCCCACCCCTGTTGGGGTCCTCCGTCTCATGGAGAAACTGCCCAATAAAAGCTGGTTACCTCCCTACCAGATCGTGGGGGTCCCTACTGATAAGGTACCCTGTGGCGCATAGAGGGTTCCTGGGCAGCAAGGGCCACCCCGCGGAACCTCTCCTCCCCCCCACCAAACCCTGCCTTACTGGGTCTGGCAAGCTTGACCCAACACCTCCAACCTGGGGCCTGCTGCATCTTGCTGGTCCTGGCTGGGTGCAGTCCTCTGCTTGGACTGAAGATCTGTTAACCCTCTGATTGGGTGTTAGCTCTTGGAAGTGGGATTCCCTCCCGTAAAGGGACGGCAGCCACAACAACAGGCGGTTAATTGCCTGATGGGTACAGAATCACGTCAGGGCTCCTGGAAACAGCTGCGGCTAGTTGCCCCAGCTTTCCTTCTCTCTGTTGGGGCCACCGCTGCCAGCATTAAATTCAGCCCCAAAGGTTCACCGTTACAGGTGAAAGAAATCCCAAGCCCAACTCATTGCCCTGTCCGATATGGTGGCCTTGGCTTTCATGCTTCCCTTGTGACCTCAGATGAGGTGGAGGCAGCCTGCTCACTTCTCTCTCCCTGCAGCTGAGATCCATGTGGCAGTCATATTTGTCATGAAGGTGCCAATGGGAGGCTGCTACGTTGGCATCAATGCAGTGTACTGTCAGTCACCGGGCCTTGCTGCACAGATGCTCCCTCTGTCAGAGGGGACCAAGGAGGCCAATGATGATGATGGTGCCCCGTGAGAGGTGGAACCCTGATCCTCAATGTCTACCTCAGCCCTTGGGCTCCAATGACTGGAGGAGACCACCAGTTGGGGCGTAACTGGTATTCTCCCCAAACATCTCAGTGTCATTAGCCACTGATCAGTCTATGCTGCAGAGTGTGGTATGCATTCTGTGAATGTTAGGGCATAGTTCCTGCATGCATTCGAAGTTCTGCCACATACCTGGAGCCTCTATGAACCTGGCCATGCCTGAAACATGATCGCGCACATGAACTGAATGGACCCCATTTCAGCCCATGACCCCACCCTGCCTCAGGGAGCTCTGACATGTGGGAGCACACCTGTTGCTGCTGGGCTAAGTAGAGATTCCTTTCAGGTGACTCCTGAAGACCTGCATCTGTGCCCAGCTGAGCAGGGCTGTGTCCGTCCTTGCTCCTCCGAGGGAAATTGCCCATAGCTGCTTCTGCCTTTCCCACCTCTTCCTGCAAACTCATGATGTGCTCATCATCCAGTGCCAACCTATCTATCTACTTGCAAGGATCCACTGAGGTAACTGTATCTGTGCTGGTGAATGGTGAGCTTGTAAGGTGTTTGCACTGATGTCTGCTCTGGCAGCGCTTGGCACAGTGATGGTGCAGGAATCAGTCTTTTAGTTTCAACATCAGAACTTGCGGAAACACAAAAAGAGATCATGAGATCAAGCTTTTGAGAGCAGAAGCCCCCACATTGGCCACACTTCCCAATGCAGCCAAGTCTTTGGAATGCTGCCGAACAGGCTGGAGTGCAATGCACCCCCTTAATCTAGGCATTCCAATTTCTATTCAACCTCCCCACCAGGGTGCCCATCTCACCTTGCCTGACTTGCTTGTGGTCAGTGATACTGATGATCTCCATGGATCCCTATTGTGGTGACAATGTGAAGGTTGGGGACCTTTCCTTCTATCTGAGCCCTTTCACAGATATTGTGAGTCTATCTCTCCTGCAAGCACAACAGAGAGAAAGCTTAAGGCACTATTGGCCTCTATGGCCAATGCCAACAGCTCATTGACAAAACATATACCACATGGACTGCAGCAGTTCAAGAAGGCAGCTCACCACCACCTTTTCAAGGGCAATTGGGTTGGGAAATAAATGCTGGCTCAGCCAGTGAAGCCCACATCCCATAAATGAATAAAAAAAATAAGCTGCATGCATCAGTGCTGGCAGGTCCTCAACAACATTAGCGTCCTGAGCCTTGCTGAGAAGTCAGATCAGTGCCCTGGGTACACTCCCACCATGTTCAAGGTAGCATGTGTCCACAGCATGTACATTCAGCTTTCCAGAGTGAATAAGGTCATTGAAACGTTACCTGCACTGAACCCAGTTCTTTCTGGCCATACTCAATCTCCGTCACCTTTATGCAGGCTTTTAGAGTTGGGGAGGGTGGCCTTCCTCACCAACCACTGGAATGAGGGCCTCCCTCCTCTCTCTCACTGCTTCAAGGAGGAGCTCCAGTTCAGCATCAGCAAAGTGTAGGGCAGCCCAGCCCCAGGTTCCAGCCCTCTGCCGCTCCTGCTCCAAGTGTGATGTAGCAAGTATATCTCTAAAATGGTAACCTGAGTAATTACTGTTATGGTGTGTTTAAATCTACCCTCTTTCAGTTCCGCTTCTGCAGCTGCTAATTGACCACCCAATTCATCTTCAGCCATTTAGCAGGCCATCCCTATGAAAATTGGGGCAGGATTGGGACCTGGAAACAGTACCGAAGTTTGTTTCCTGACCCCAGAAGGAAAATCAGGTCTTTAACTCCTAAAAGAATAAAGAACAGGACTGACGATCTTGGAGAATAATTCAAATAAGTTCTGGCAATAAATATGAATATTACCTGATTTATATTATTGAAAATAAGTTTTGACTGGTGGAGGCTCTTTGGGTTTTGATGGCATTGAAATGTGCTTGAGATTCATTATCATAAATTATGACAGCCAGAGCCTCCTGATTGAATTAAAGTCATACGAACATACGAGTTAGGAGCAGGAGTAGGCCACTCGGTCCCTCAAGCCTGCTCCTCGTTCAGTAAGAGCATGGTTGATCCAATTGTAACCTCATTTCCACATTCCCACCTACCCCTGATAAGCTTCCACCCCCTTACTTATCAAGAATCTGTCAAACTCTTAAAAGTATTCAAAGACTCTGGGCGGAATAGTCCCAGATTTGCGCAAAATGGTGTAACAAGCGGGATAAAGGAAGTTCTACCTGCTGGCCGCATTGGAGGCTTTTTGCACTGTATCCTGTTTCTGGTGTGTCGCCTCACTAATTATGCATTCATTGGAAACATGCCTATTCGCTGATAGGGGGGCTTGTATTTGCCCCCCACGCCGTGACCTCAGCGCTTCCTCGCTCTGGGAGCCCTATTTAAAATGCACCAAAGTGCATGCCTACTTCATGCCTTCAGACCAGGATTGCTCCAGGCGACAGATGGCCCCGAAAGCAAAAAAGATGGCAACCCCCAAAGTTAGTGACGCCTCTCTGGGGTGCCTGCTGGACGCAGCGGAAGGCCCCTGCGATGTCCTCTACCCCAGCTCTGGCTGCAGGAGGTCCACTAGAGTCACCAATCCAGCCTGGGAGGCGGTGACAGTGGCAGTCAGCGACACCGGAGCACAGAGGAGGTCAGCCATCTAGTGCAGGAAGAGGATGAATGCTCTCATCCGTGCTGCCAGGGCAAATCAACCACCTCATCACTCTCAACTCACACACTCACAAACCCATCACACATCCACAGGGATCTCACACTTCAAGGGACAATACCACTAGCTCTCACACGCACCCTCACCTCTCCATCAGGCTCACATTCTCTGGAGCTCATGTCCTCATCCCGTCCATAGTTCCGCTCACCACATAAACACTCCATCCAGTGCCATGCATCCTGCTCTCACTCTCTCCATCTGTTTTCGTGTCGGAGAAACTGGCTCACAACAGCAGAGAGAAGTCCCAGACCGGGAGGTGGAGTGGCCCACATTAGGCCCCTCACTCACTTTGAGGAGCGTGTCATCGCTCTGACTGGTGAGGACATGGACTGAGCCTGCGGCAACGCTGAGGTCAGCAGCAAAAACCTATGTGGGTATCCTGCACCCTATCAGCCCTCTCTCAACGCAACCATGAGTTCTCTCCCGCTTTTGACTGTGCTACCATGAACTAATTATCTCCACTTTGGTTCAAAGGGAGTTCTGCCAAGTGACCGACACACTTAGCCAGCCAGTCCCTCAGCTCCATCCAAGTCCTCATCTCCAGCCAAGAGGCTACCTCCTCCTTTGAAGAGCTGGAAATAAGCAGCCTGGAAGATGCGTCACAGTGCTTACCCACACCCTGCACCGTTGCACAGATACACACGTCGGTGGGACCTAGATCTGGAGCAGTCTTGGGTTTACAATCTGATGGTCACCACACGGACGCGTGCCCACAGCAGGAGGAGGTAGGTTCGGCCAAGCTCCCTGGCATGCAGAAATGTACGTAGACCTGCATTCCATTGTGGTAGCCATGGGTGAGTTCCTGCAGTGGCAACGCAAAAGGGAAACAGGGCACTTCGATGTCCCTCCAGGTGCACCTTCCCTTCCAGGAGTCAGGCCAGGGACCTCGGGCACCTGGATGGAGGAGGAGTCATCTACTCAGGAATCTCAGAGGCTGTCCTTGCCCTCTGAGTTATCTTTGCCTCTAACCCCCCACTGTCACTGCAGGAGGACAGCCAAAGCAAGCTGTGGCCTTCAAGTCCTTGGTTCTCCAGAGGACGCAAGCTGAAGTCATCAGAAGAAACAGGGCCAACAATTGAACAGGCTGTCTCCACCCATGCTGCGGATGTCAAGGCAGCACCCAGAAGAAGTGAAAGGCCTAGAAAAGTTTTCTGATCACAATTGTTTGCACGAGTTGACACATTTTATATCTTTATGATCTGAAAATATATTCACTTTCACTGAATAATGTGTAATGGTGTCTTTTAGCTTCATTTACAGGCTTTGCAAGTCCTCCCCCTGCATTCCACCCACTAGCAGTTCAGCGCATGCAGCCGATCTCAAGTGACTCTGGAGTGAGAAATGTGTGCGTGTGGCAGGGCCTTTCAAATGCTCGTGCAAGCATTCTCCCATACATGTGGAGCCTTCCTCCATCATGCTCATCTCAATGTCCCATGCATTTTCAATGCTGCCTGCTGGGGTTCTCTGTTAGTTGTCCATCTGTGCTGACCTGCATCCCTGTCCACCCACTGCTCACACTCCCATGCAGCACCAATGCCCGTCCAACATGAGGCTCCATTCACTTTCAATTTGAGAAAAATCATAATCATTACATTTCTGCTCAGCTCCCCCATCCTTTCCCCTCCCCCAGTCACCCATGTCCTTTCCTCCATCACTGTTGAACCCCCCGGCATCACCTTCCACCTCCCCATTGTCACCTACCAACCAGAACCCTTTTCTTTCCAGAATGTCCAGGTGAACGTGTACATTCCCTACCTTCCTGAAAATCTTATCCCCATGCACATTGACCTACCTGACCCCGTCCTTCCCGCCCCCAGTGTCCGTGTCTGCTTCTGCGTTCCCACTCTCGCCATCCGTTCTACTGCTACTGTTGCACTCTCATCCTCCCACCCTTCCAGCTCACTCTACACTCTCTCAAATTCACCATTCTCCCCTACCACGTCCACCCTCAGTTCTCTCCACAGGAGGCAGTCATTGGCTCCACAGAATCCTCCCTTGCACGCTCACCTAGACATTCCCCCCCTTACTCCCTCCTCCACCCTTATTGCCTCCTCCATCCTTACTCCTTCCCTGCTCTAAACTCCTTCCTCCCCCGAAGTCCTTCCCCGCTCTGAACTCCTTCCTCTTCCTGAACTCCTTCCTCCTCCTGAACTCCTTCCTCTCCCACAAACTCCTTCCTCCCCCACAAACTCCTTCCCCTCTTTGAACTCCTATTCCCCCACCAAACTCTTTCCCTTACACCTTCCTCCCCCCTTACATCTGTCTCCCCACTTGCCACATTCTCCCTGTTACATCCTCCTCCCCCATATTCCCTCCTCCCCCTCCCAACCTCACCCACCCGACACCTTCGCCTGCCCACCTCAACCCCCAAACCTTTGCCCCCAACCCCACCAAACACACTCCCCCGGTACACCTTCCTCCCCTAGACCTTCCTCTCCCACCCCCCGGTACACTATCATCTTCCACTCACAGCTGGACCTTCCTCTCTGCCCCACTTCACCAATCATCCGTAGTAGCCCATGGCCAAGACTGTGATGTTCTGAAGTGGGTCCAAGACATCAACGGAGACCTCCCACTTTCCAATAGCTGCTTCGCAGCGAAGCCATGCCCATGAGAATCCATCAGGCATGCGATGCACTTGTTCCTCCAGGTCCAGTAGCTGTAGGACTCCAGCATCTTCTGCTCCATGGTTGTCTGTGATCTGGGCAAGGCCCTAATGATAAGTCTTGAATTCTGCATGTGACATGACACCTGTCCAGATGTCTTCTGCGCCGACGTGTTTTCCCACTGGCATAGCGGTAAATCTGGTGTGGGGGGATGATTCTGGTCATGCCTTACTTTGCATCCCATTAGCAGGACGCAAAATGGGTTCATGCCAGCCTCCAGAGGGATTGGCATTCCACTCATGGCGGACACAATTGGATGATCCCACTTGCTTTCAGGTTGGCATGAAACCGATTTTTGGCCTTCTTCCAATATTGCACACACCCCCCCCCCCCCCCGCCCGCCATCACCAGAAAACTCCGGCCTCTGCTTCCACCACCTTTTGAAGAAGAGAGTTCCAAAGCCTCATAAACCCCTGAGAGAAAAGCATTTCTCCTTATCCCTGTCTTAAATGGGTAACCCCTTATTTTTAAAGAGTGACCACTAGTTCTGAATTCTCTCACAAGAGGAAACATCCTCTCCACGTCCAGCCTGTCAAGATCCCTCAGGATCGTAAAGGTTTCAATTATTTTGTCTCTTACTCTTTCAAACTCCAGTGGTTGCAAGCCTAATCTGTTCAACCTTTCCTCATAAGACAACCATCCCATTCCAGGTATTAGTCTAGTAAACCTTCTCTGAACTGCTTCCAACACACTTACACCCTACCTCAAATACAGAGACCAAATACTGTACACAGTACTCCTCTTGTAATAAATGATAACATTCTATTAGCTTCCCTAATTGCTTGCTGTACTTGCATATTAACCTTTTGCAATTCATGCACCAGGACACCCAGATCCCACTGCATCTCAGAGCTCTGCAATCTATCACCATTTAGATGCTTCTTTTTAATGCTTCCTGCCAAAATGGACAATTTCACATTTTCCCACATTATACTTCATTTGCCAGATCTTTGCCCACACACTCAATCTATCAATATCCCTTTGAAGCCTCCTTATGTCCTCTTTGCAACTTACTTTCCGACCTATCTTTCTATCACCAGCAAATTTAGCAACCATACCTTTGGTCCCTTCATCCAAGTCATTTATATAAATTGTAAAATGTTGAGGCCCAGCACTGATCCCTGTGGCACACCACCTGTTACATCTTGCCAATGAGAAAATGACTAATTTATACCTACTCTCTGTTTCCTGTTAGCTAACCAATCTTCTGTCCATGCCAATATGTTATCCCCTACACCATGAGCTTTTCTTTTCCATAATAACCTTTGATGTGGCACCTTATCAAATACCTTCTTGAAATCTAAGTACAGTACATCCACCGGTTCCCCTTTATCCACAGCACATGTTACTTCTTCAAAGAATTCCAATAAATTAGTTAAACATGATTTCCCTCTCACAAAACCATGTTAACGCTACCTGATTATCTTGAAGTTATCTCGATATCCTGCGATAATGACTTTAAGAGTAACTTCTAACTTTTTCCCTATGACAGATGTTATGCTAACTACCCTGTAGTTTCCTGCTTTCTGTCTTCTACCTTTTTGAATAAAGGAGTTACACTTGCTATTTTCCAAACTAATGGAACCTTCCCTAGATCCAGGGAATCTTGGAAAATAAAAACCAACGCATCAACTATCTCACTAGCCACTTCTTTTAAGACCTAGGATGAAGTCCCTTAAAACCCAGGGAATTGTCCGCCCACAGCTCCAACAATTTGCTCAGTACCACTGCTCTGGTGATTATAATTTTCTTTAGTTCCTCTCTCCCTTCATTTCCTGATTTACAGCTGTTTCTGGAATGTTACTTGTATCCTCTATAGTGAAGATCAGTACAAAATACCTGTTCGATTCATCTGCCGTCTCCTTATTTTCCATTATTAGTTCCCCAGACACATTTTCTATAGGACCAACACTCACTTTGTTAAAAACACAAACAGAATTACCTGGAAAAACTCAGCAGGTCTGGCAGCATCGGCAGAGAAGAAAAGAGTTGACGTTTTGAGTCCTCATGACCCTTCGACAGAACTTGAGTTCGAGTCCAAGAAAGAGTTGAAATATAAGCTGGTTTAAGGTGTGTGGGGGGGGGGGGTGCGGAGAGAGAGAGAGAGAAGTGGAGGGGGTTGGTGTGGTTGTAGGGACAAACAAGCAGCGATGTACTCACTTTGTTAACTCTTTTTTTAAGTATCTATAGAAACTCTTACTATCTGTCTTTATATTTCTAGCTAGCTTTCTTTTGTACTCAACGTTTTCCCTCCTAATTAATCTTTCAGTCATTCTTTGCTGGTTTTTGTACTCTGTCCAATCTTCTACCTTCCACCCATCCTTGCACTATTATATGCTTTTTCTTTAAGTTTGATATTTTCTTTCACTTTTTTAGCTAAGCACGGATAGTGAGTCCTCCCATTGGAATATTCCTTTCTCATTGGAATGTATCTATTCTATGTATTCTGAAATATCCCTTTAAATGTCTGCCACTGCATCTCTATTGACCCATCCCTTAACCTCATTTGCCAGTTCACGCTAGCCTGGGTCGGCTTCCCTAAAATTGCAGACATGTCAGAGGTAACAAAGGCCTAGGGCGGCCTGCCCACCCTTGTCCAAATTAAGGCCTTTAAGTGTAGGAACCACACTTAAAGGTGCCTTGCTGTTAAGTTTTGCAGGATATTTGGGAAGAGCTCTTCTAGGTTTCCTGACCTCACAACAGCGCCCACACCACCACCTGCAAACCCATGGGCAGGGTATTGTAAAATTCAATGTTTCCAAACTTAAAAAGTAACAAAGGTTTGATGTTTGAGAAGCTGTAGCCCCAGATTTCCTCAGGAACTAGGAGGCACACCCAGCAGAGTGGTTGGAGAATCAGGGTAGGATTTAGAAACAGTGCATCTGCCTACTAACCAACAATGTAAAGTGGAACAGGAAACAGTTGAAAGTATTTTAAAAATCTCTTTCTACTGATTAACAAAGATGTATGCAACTTGAATTTTGAGTACTTTTTGAAATGGGCAGCCAGTGCTCCAACGGAAGCTTTATTTAAATGAACCTAACATAATTTATGTATCAAAGTGCAGAACATGCACTGTGCACACTTTGCCCAGTGAACCAATGTATTGAAGCCTGGATTATAACCTGGAGGTGGGTTCTGAGTGAGGTGGGAATGGAGGTGGTGGGGCGGGGGTGTGGGGGAGGGAATGGAGGTGGTGGCGTGAGGTCAGGAACCCAGAAGAACACTTCCCAAATGTCCTGCAAAATTTAACAGCAAGTTGCCTTTAAGTGGGATGCCTGCCCACAGGCAGCCTGATTGACAGGTTGCATGCTTTTCAGGAAAAAAGACAACTCATTGGGGTCGAAGCCTACGATATCAGGTAGGATGGGGGAATGGAGAGATCACCTGAGGGAACGGGGGTCTGGCCAGACAATGGGGAATGGGATCCATATCACAGGGGAGTCCAGTTTATGGGGAGTTGGGTGGATACTGAATACAAGGATGGGAATGTCCAATGGTGGTGAGGGGAGTCATTGTGATCAGGAGATAAGACGGTGAAGGGTAGTCATATCACCAGAGAAGGGTCAGGTGAGGGTTTGGAGTTGGATGGTGGTCAGGGGGTTTCAAAGATAGTTGCAGGAGTGGGTGGGGAGGTGCAGACAGATTGCATTGGGGAGGGGGTATTACTGGGTGGCTTGCTGGGTCTGAAGGAAACCCTCCTGCTCCTCTGGCCAATAAGCAATACTGTAAAGGCCCGAATGGGTTCAACCCTTCTCACCTCCTTTTATCTGCTGAGTTTCCCAAGGCCTGGGAAACCACAGTGCTTGGGGCTAAAAAATAGAATGACTATTAAAATGAAAGAATTCCTCCTCATTATAATATTTAAATAACCCACCAACTTCCTGTGAATGGGCTGGTTCCCGGTCCTCACCTCACCTTCAATAAAGTTGGTGGGTTTAAGGTGAGTTGGAAACCTATTTATAGAGTTCTTGCATTTTAATCACTTACACGGCCCTAACCCACTCGCTTTTGAGAGTAAAAATCCAGTCCAGAGTAGATTATGCAGTGGACCTTCAGAGGATTACTGAAGGCTGTTTCCAAATTCCCAAAGAAGAAGTTTCTGGTCCCACAAAAATCTTATCACTGTGACCCAAGGTCAATGTCTCATCTCCCCTCACTCCTACCCAACCAGTATTGTTAAGTTTTGAATTTCAGCTCGGCACGGTGGAGAAATTTGCAGTATTTCCCACTCTCTGATTAGATAGCCACCTGTTTGCATTTATTGAGTGCTGGCAACTTACAGATGTTTCCACTGAAATGAGGGATGAAATGGTTTGGGCCTCACTGCAGCCATCAGGCAGGTGGTGCAATTGTTTCACAAAATGCCACCCAATATGCACCCTATACGAAAACAAATTCTCCAGGTCTCCTAGAAAAGCCGTGGTCAAAAGTTTTCATTTAGGTCTGGGGTGCACCAAGATCCTCTCCGCTCATAGAATGCCCATTATGTCACAGGAAGTGAGGCAAGCAGGCAAGCAATCCCTCAGATGAATTCCAGTGGCCCTCACCTTCTGTATGTCCAGCAATCTGGATACCAGAGGAAAAGAAAATAGGTATGTAGGTCATGGACGGTGCAGATAGGGCCACCACAGTGTCAAAGCCTGTGTTTTAACCTGGGTGTCTTGGAAAACTGCTAGCAGCAACATAGAATATCAGCCCTTATAAAGGAGCCAAGTACCAACAGTTTATAATCTTTTAAGTTGACATGACAGCTTCTTCCCCAGCAATTGGTGGCCAGTGGTACCTCTTCTTTCTCCCCCAGACGACAAGCACCCAAAATGCATCCATACTGGCGTAGGTACCTTTCGATAGTATTTAAATTTGCCGGAGCAAACGTCAGCAGCACACCAGATTTATAGGCTACTGGACTTCAGTGTAGGGGAGTGTGAGAGCATCCACTTCTGATGAGAAAAGGGAAATCAAAATGTTTTCTTCATGACAAGAGACTAGGAGTTTGGAAAAGCAGAGGGATTTAGATGTTTTTATACACAAATCATTAAAAGCTTGTGCACCAGTTCAAAAAAATGTAATCAATAGGGCTAATGGAACGTTGGCCTTCATCTCAAGGGGATTGGAATACAAATGTGTGGAAGTGATGTCTTTGTTGTACAAAATCTTGCATCAGATGACATCTGGAGTTCAGTTTGAGCACCAATGATACATTAATCTTGGAGGAAGCACAGCGCAGTTTCACCAGAATGATACAACAGCATAAATACAGAGAAACTATTTTCTATGGTGAGGGAATTTAGAAAAAGAGCACATCTTAAAGTTACAACTGTGTTATTTAGGAGTGAAATCAGGAAGCACCTTTTCACATAAAGGGTAGTGGAAATTGGAACTGTCTCCCCACAAAATGTTGTGGATGCTGGGTCAATGGAAATTTTCAAGACTGATCAATCAATTTTTGTTAGGTATGGGTACCAAGGGACAATGGAACAGTGGCAAGTTCATAGAATTCAAAGAATCAAAGAATAGTTACAGCACAGAAGAAGACCACTCAGCCTGGTGTGTCTGTGCTGGCTTCCCAAAGGAACATTCACCAAGAGCCACTCTCTTGCCTTCTGGGGTTTTGCCATGAGCTAATTAATGTTTCAATGTTCCTATGATCCAAGAAGTTTCAGTCCCAATATATTCAGTCAAGGGTTATCTAATTGTAAGAGCACATCAATGTGGTAAAACACTACAAGAAATTGAAGATTTTGTTTAATGTGTTAGAAGTGCGCTTTGCTAATTCAAATGAGGTATAGGTTCCCTGGCAAAAAATAAAAAATACCTGGAAAAACTCAGCAGGTCTGGCAGTATCGGCGGAGAAGAGTACAGTTGACGTTTTGAGTCCTCATGACCCTTCAACAGAACTAGGTTCCCTGGTGCTGTTTACTTTGACTAAAGACATTGTACTCAATTTCTTGAAGAGGTTATCCAAGATGACTCTATTATTTGGAAAAGGATTAAAGAAAATTCCTGACAATTATAGGGCAGTGAGTTTAGCTTCTGTGATGAAGAAGTCAATGGAAAGCACATTAGAAATATTATAAGTAATTGAGTATAATGCACAGGAATGATAACGGATACTCAACCTGGCTCCATGTAACAGAAGTCATGTTTGGCAAAATTGATAGTTCATTTAATAAAATGATTACTAGAATACTGGATCATGAAGATCTAATAGACATCATCTACCTGAATTTCCAAAAAGGATTTGGTAAATTGCCTCATAGCAGGCTTTGGACAGAATATAATGCTCCCCCAGGTGTGGGCTGGGAGGCAGGGGGGCATATAATGGGACAGGAGAGCCCATCACCTTCCCGATGCCCGCCAATTAAGTCTGGAACGGGAAGGGGCAAGAGAGGCCCTCCCGCCCAGAAGCCAATTGGGGCCCTTAAATAGCCACTTAATAGCTTCATCCTGCCACTACTGGTATTCATCCAGTGGTGGGCAGGGGTTACGCCATGAGGACGAACTGTTGGGCATGCCTGCAAACTGGTTGGGGGGTGGGGGGGTCTCCCTCCTTCTCGGGCATCCTATGTCCAACAGAGGGACCCACTGGCGGCAAAGGAAGGACTTGTGGGAACCATTTGTTTGCAATCCTTTATACATACCCTCCGCTCCTGCTCGCCAGGACCTCCGTGAC
The DNA here is from genome assembly GCF_017639515.1 of Carcharodon carcharias. NCBI lineage: Eukaryota > Metazoa > Chordata > Chondrichthyes > Lamniformes > Lamnidae > Carcharodon > Carcharodon carcharias. The sequence goes on along the minus strand of NC_054468.1, from coordinate 37,320,674 downwards.
TGGCCCACTTACCTCTGTTCCATGGTCCAGTGTCAATCATCCTCCTAGGCCCTACTGTAATATCAGCAGTTGCCACAACTCCCTGTGGAACTGCTGATACCGGAGAGTTGCCAGCCTCTGATTACTGGCGGCTCTGAGAGGTGGGAAATTGCTCCTGCAGGAGACAGGAACCCCAACAGCACCCAGCAGAATGCCCAATTGGGATTGAATTCTATGCAGGGCTCCTGGAAGTGGCCATGGCGGAGTTGCCACGGGCTCTCCAGCCAGTGGATGGGCCTACCATTGTGATCATTAAATTCCGTCCTATATGTGTAAATTAAGTCTCAGTGTGATGGATGAAGGACAAGATGGATAAAAGCATGAGCTCACAGAATGCAGATATTGGATAATTTTTTAAAATGGAGTTGCTTCCCAATGAGCTACTGTAAAGTGCCCCAGGTTCAGTGCTTAGTCCCTTTCTGTGTTTTGTGCTGTATATGCAGAATTTTACAGCTCCATCATGGCGGGGGCAGGGTCCTAAATTGCAGCGAGCCATTCAAAAGTCCATTGCCTTTGGCGGGACTATAAAATTCAGCCCGCATAAATATCCGCCCCATGATTCTATGGCCAGGATTTTCTTTTTGGAGTGGGGGTGGGAGTGGGAGTGGGAGCAAGCACGGGTGGGCGCGGACCCGATCGCTGCCCACAATCGGGTCTGCTCCGCCATTTTACGCAGGCAGGCCAATTATGGCCCACCCAGCGTATTTGCCAACTCCTGTGGATAGCGGGAGTGTGCAGGCTACATCGGGCGTGCACAGACCGCCGGGTCCAATGGCGACCCGGCAGTCTGTTTAAATGAAGGCCTGGCAGCCTTTTGTAGGCTGCTCACAATGGCCAGTTCCAGGCCGCAGCAGAGGGGTTCGGATGAGCAGGCCAGTCTGGAGGGTAGGCCAATGTGCCTCTCGTTTTTCTGATGACTGCCTTGCTGCCATCCTCGAGGAGGTGGCAGCATAGTGGGAGGTGTTGGTCCCCCCAGATGGGAGGAGGAGGCCTCCCCACAAGACCAAACATGCTGGGGAGGAGGTGGCGGAGGTGGTGAGCTCCCACAACATGGTGGATCCAGTGCCGCAAGCGCTTCAATGATTTTTTGCGCTCTGGCAGGGTGAGTACCATGTTGGCATTGGGCATTTAACCCAGCAAGTAGCCTTACCCTCTGAGGCCTCTCCCCCCCAACCCTCCCATACCCCAAGTCTTATTGAGTGACTGCATTGAATCATTTAGGGCATTTTTCCTTTGCTGGGTGGGCAAGCAGACAGTGCCCATGCTGAGGTCAGCCTGAGTGGGTCATGAGGAGATGAGTTCTCCCCCGCACCATGTGTTGATTTTAGTCCCATTTGACTGATTTGGGGGCAACCTGGAGGAGCTGCACCTAGGCACATACTCAGAACTCCAGAGCAAGTCCTAGTCAGGGTGATGAGATGGTGGAAGAGGAACCTCAAGGTGTCATGGCAATGAACCATCAGCTGCCCTCTATGCTGCAGGTGGTTGCGCCGCCTTGCTATGGGAGGAAATATCGTGCTGTTCTTAATGTGATATAGGCAGCATGTGTCCAAGCACGTGTTGGTGGGGTTGGGAGCAGGCCTAGCATCTTTGTCTAAGTGATCAGCAGCAGTGGAGAGAGGAGGCACTGGAGTCCTGATATGCCTCACTCTGGTTGGGGTGTGGCATGTGCGAGCAGAGTCTATGTGCAATTGGCCCTAATCAATGGTCTTCTCTCTTTTTCAGGAGAAAAATGCTCATAACGCGGACGAGTGTGTGAGGACTGGAGGCGGTCAGGCACAGCTCTCCATATTAAGCCACTTAGAGCAGGAGGCCCTTGAGCTGGAGAGGCGCCATGCATGCAGGTCTACTGGTTTCAGTGAGGCTGGAGTGGCACGGCCAGGTGAGGTCTGTACTGTCCTCCCAACAGCCATAGCACTGATGATTGTTAAGTTAGCTATTGCAATATTGCTGGGCCAATGGTTATGGAAAGTTGAGCGCATAATGAGCTGGGGAACGGGGATGAAGTTTGTCAGTGTGTGCACGTTAACTGATCCACTGTCCTTGTTCTTCCTTTCAGCATCATCAGAGAGCAGCCAGGAGGAGGAGCAGCAGATACCCCCTCTCACACCTGAGGGCCCTGGTCTCACCAGCGTCACACCATTTCTGCGAGGTAGGCACCAGCGCAGATACTAGCACCTCAGTGGGATTCGAACATCGGCTAGTGTCCTGGGGCACAGTGGTGAGGGCACTTCACAGTTGCTGGAGGACCTGGCAGAGACAGAGAGTGCCCATGGTGCCAGCAGTCGGACGACTGGAGGAGACCAGGCACATGCTCAGTCAGGTGCCTGATGATGTGCGGCCGAGTTTGTTGGAGCATCTGGGGGAGATACATGAGGCTATGCTTGGCTTGGTGTCTGTGGTGGAGTCATCTATGCGGACCATCGCCGAAGCAATGAGCCACATGTCCAAGCGCCATGTGTCCTCCAGGGAGAGAGTGGCGACTCTCGTGGAGACCCTACTCCAGGAAACACCCCAGGGCTTCCTGGGGATGCGCTCTGACCAGCAAGCCCTCACATGGGCATTGACCTCAGCTTGTCACTGCCAGTGTGGGAATGATGTGGGCATCAAGCTTCCCAACTTGTTGCACATCCATCCATGGTGAGCAGGGAGGTCCAAGGCAAGCTCAGGTCAGCGCAGCAGCTGCCTGTCGTCTCTGTGGGCTCCTCCCAGGGCGCTCCAGATGAGGGCACCAGCTCCTCTGCCCCTCTCCCAGTGACCGTATCATCCAGTGAGGCTGCAATGACAGGGGAGATGCCAGCTTTGGAACAGGCATCTCCCTCCTAGGCGGGGCCAGCACAGGCTCCATGGGCCAGAGGACCATCGCCAAAGTCATCAAGGCCAACAGGACAGCAGAGTCAGCAGGCTGTCTCAGATGCCACTCCGAGTGATGGGGAGGCACCAAGACATAGCACCCGTAAACAAAAGCATGAGGCACATTAGGCACACCACGGATTTCTCACTAGTGCTTTTCTGTTGGCCCCAAATTAGGTCCTTATGATTTCTTTTTGATTGTTTACTCTATTGTTTAATATTTATGATAATTTCTGATTCACACATTAAACGCCAGATGTGTCACCGTGGCTGAAGGTGACTTGTTTTTTCTGCATGTGTATGTTTAAGAAAAGTGTCACGAGTGTTTTTTTGGACATTCACCTTTATGTACAAGGCCCTTAGTTAGTGCTGATGACCTGGCAGATTTTGCACTTAGGTGTCGAGTATCGAGGCGGCAGCCCAGGCTTGTCCTGGTGATCCATCTGTGTTGTGCTAGCTGAAGGTTCATTGGATTAAAGCATCCCAGCTGACCCTGCCTCCTTGGAGTAGTCCTGGGTCAGCGTCTACCCTCTCAGCATTCCCCTGTGCATGCTCATCCTCAGAATCACTGCTGGACTCATCGTGTGCAGCCACAGACACTGCATCAACATCTTCAGTGTCCACTGCGTTCCCCCTTTTCCAGCACAAGATTGTGGAGAGCACAGCATGCATCCACTATCACTGAGACACGATCTGGGGAGTACTGGAGTACGGCCCCTGAACAGACCAGGCATTGGAAGTACATCTTGAGAAGACTGATGGCTCTCTCCACCACAGGCCTTGTGGAGGCATGGCTCCTATTGTAACGCTGCTCAGCTTCTGTTCTTGGATGGCGGAGAGGCGTCATGAGCCACCTTCTGAGGGGATATCCCTTGTCACCCAGCAGCCATCCATCAAGCCGGGCAGGAGCACTGAAGAGCCCTGGTACCTGGGAATGTCTAAGGATGTAGGCATCGTGGGAGCTGCTTGGGTACCTTGCACAGACTTGTAAAATCAGCATCCTGTCTGCACGTTCATTGAGTGGAAGCCCTTCCAGTTGACGAAGGCGCTGGGCTCACCTGCTGCGCCTTGATGGCCACATGTGAGCAGTCTATTTCATCCTGGACACGGGGGAAGCCAGCAATGGCACGAAGCCTCTGGCTCGCTGAGTCTGGCTTTCCGAGTCCCAACAGAAGTGGATGAAAGTCAATGCATGCCTGAACAGAGCGTCTTTTGACCTGCTTGACACAAGTGTGCACAGCTGATTAGGAGACACTGAAAAGATCACCCACTGAGCCCATGAAGGAGCCAGAGCCATAGAAGTTGAGGGCAGCTGTGACCTTCAGAGCCACTGGCATGGGGTGTCCACCCACACAGCGGAGATCTCAGGCCCAATCATCTGACAAATATAGTTCACTGCCTCTCTTGACAGTCAGAGCCTCCTTCGGCACTGCACCTCAGACATATTGAGGTAACTGATTCGCTGCCTGTATACCCTGGCAGCAGGATAGTGGCATCTTCTGCGGCCCCTTCCACCTTGGACTTACCACTTGGCCCTGCGGCCCTTGTGCCTGCGCATGTACACCCAAAGGTGGCTCCCCTGGAGGCTGAATGTGGACTCCTGGCCTCCTCCTCCTTCTAGCCCTCCCTTCCTCCTCAGGGGAGCTGCCTCCAGTGGACAGATCAGATCCCATACCCAGGCTAAGGGAAGGCTTCCTGAAACCAGCAGGCCGGGAAAAGACTCCTCACTGCAGAGAGCTGACCTGAAGGTTAAGAGTCCAGAAAAAGCAGCTGGGGTGCATTCTGAAGTACTGCAGATCACACAGTTTTAAAAGTTTCAAAAACTTTCTCCAATAAATACTTCACAGAGCAGACTCACGACTCCACTGAGCCCTCTTATCCTGCCCGTGGATGAGGTTAATACAAATGTCTCCTACCTGCCTGCCCATTGTGCCCGTGCGCCGACCTGACGATCGCACAGGCACTGAAAAATCGGCTTCGATTGAAAACTAAAGGGCCTTAAGTGGCCAGTTAATTAACGGCGGGAACGCGTCAGACTTCATCGCGCACCCGCCCAGTGAAATATCATGATGGCATGCGGTGACATTGGGACACTTTCCTGATGTCACTGCGCGTCATTTTAAGCACGGACGTGCGGGGCCCGGCCCCTGCACATCAAACAAAAAATTCTGCCCTATGACTGTTTAATCTGGAGCTGCTGGCATACTAAAGTCAGGACCTAAGAAGAAGGAAACAAATTGCAAAAGGATTTGGTGAAATTGGCAAATGGCTTTCAATACAGTTAATTGGACAGTTGTGCACATTGTGGGACAAAATATGGACATAAAATATGACATGAGCCAGTGTAGTTTAAAGTGACTTGGATATTGATAGCTCCCATAAAGTGCAAGTGGATTGTCTAGAGATTTCAGGCATAGCAAATAGGGAGTCCTGGATAGTGTATAACTGTTATCACTGTAGTATAAGGGTATCTTAGGGTAGAAGCAAGCATGGAGTTAGTTTGTAGCTTGGTCTATGTCCTGTATATATGCACAGTTATGTGTCACCAATAAACACTTAGGGCAGGAATTCAGGCCTGACATGCCGATGCTTAAAAGGATGCACGATGACGTCGAGCATGGGTCCTGATGTCATTGTGTTGTCTCGCGATGTTTTGCTCGGTGGGTGGGCGCTGAAGTTGGCTGCACGCTCGCCAATATTTATAAGGCCTGCTAAGGCTTTTAAGGAAGTGATTAATGTAATTGTTAATGCTGCCTGTCCAACCTTAAGGTTGGTGAAAAGGCCAAGCGGCCTTCACATTTTTTAGGAAACCTCCTACATGAGCAGGATAAGGTTTCCTAAAGCTTTTACTAATAAAATGAAAATTTTTTCCTAACTATAAAAACCCAGAACTTCATTCTCTAGAGCAGAAATTCAAAAGCTGGAAAATTAAAGGAACAGCATTCTGACCTAACTGAAAGCACCTGAAGTGAACACACAGAGGGAAATCGTCTGAAAGAAGCTCCATTGCAGAATTGGAAGCAGAAAGGCAGAAGAACAAACCCCACTGTGCAGCTGAGGACTCCATAAGATCTCATGGAGGTCCATTGTGAATATTCACAGAGTACAGAGTCAAAGGATGTGGCAGGGTGAGCGAAATATTCAGTTCTATGCCAAGACTACTTTAAAAAGATTCAGTGTTGTAAAAAAAAGTCAGAGGGGAGAATTTTCCTATGGCGGGCAGGATGGGCAGGTGCGGGCGGGCACGGGCGCCAATCTGATCGCCACCTGCAATCGGCTGCGCCAATTAAGGCCCGCCCAGCGTAATGCGCGGCCAGTTGCGCTCAGCAGGCAGGGGGAGGAGGGAGAGTCGGGGCCTGCGCTCTTTCACATACCTTGAGGCACGGTGCTGCCTCAGGGAGACTGAATGGATTACAATACTTTTCAAGAAATCAAGTAAAAATTTATTTAAACATGTCCCCTCAAGTGACAGTGCCACATGAGCTGGGACATGTTTGTGAAGTTAGTAAAATTTATTTATTTATTTGATAAAACTTCAGGAAACCTCATCCCACCCGTGCATGAGGTTTTCTGAAAAATGTGAAGGCCGCTTGGGCTCTTCGCCTGCCCACCAACCTTAAGGTTAGACGGGCAAGCATTCTTAGCAAGTGTAATTACTTTTTTAATGGCCTTTGGTAGGTGCGCAGCCGCTTCCGGCACGTACCCGCTGAACGAAATATTGAAATGATGCGTGATGACTTTGGGACGCCCGCCCAATGTCATCACGCATCATTTTAGGCTTCAGTATGTTGGGACTGCCCCCCGCACACCAACCAGAAAATTCAGCCCAGAGTAGCCCATTTTCTAATGCTCCGTAGCCAGCCCAGTTCAGGATCAGTGCCATACCCATGGTGGCTGAGCTCGTTGTAAGCAAAAAAGTGGAAGGTTTAAACACCTCTGCCAAAGCTGGGAATTTATTGAAAATGCCCAAAATTCCCCTGATATCACAGCGAAACCCAGTTGATTGAATAAATCGCTGCACAAAACTAAAGAGAAAGAGGTCGGGGCTGCCATCGCGATGGAACCCGCCAACATGTGACAAGCTTTGGAAGACTCTTTGAAAAAAGTGTTACTATGGTGCCTTATTTAAAACCTGCACAGTATTTAAAGCTGTACTCACCTGAACTTTAAAGCAACCATGGACAACAAATTAACATTTACAGACCAATTTGGACTGATCCAAGGGCCAGACCAAACACAAAATTGGGGACTTTGGCAGAAAAGATTCTTAAGAAACATGATGGCTTCAGGAAAAGATAAAAAGACAGAAGCTGAACAAGTGAATACGCTACTTTATTCAGTAGGTCTGATAGCCAGTGATATCATTGCAGTGGCCAAAGAAGATCTGACTCTGGAAATGGCCGTTCAAATAGTCAGACATTCTCAAATCCACCTACAGCACTAATCCATTTTACGTGATGAAAGCAAGCCATGTCACAGAGCAACCCCAACTGCCCAGCTAGTAAAGCAATAAAACGGTAGAGAGACTCCAGGCCAAGGAAGGCAATACCCAAAACAGCCACAAGAGAGTGAGCAACAATGTCAGCACTGTGGAACTAAATGACCTCACAGGCAAAAGCAATGTCCAGCGATCTCAGTGCAGTGTTTCAACTGCAACTGACTGGGGCATTTCAGAAAGCTATGCAAAGCTAAGACACCCAGACGGGCAGAGAATCCCAAGGGAATCCATGAGATTGAGGTACCACACGAGGAAGAGACCCAACTGTGCTTCTTGGGTGAGGTCAAGAATCCTGGATTTCCTTTTTGGAATGTCGACATCTCAGTAAAAGGTCACCTCACCAACTTCAAATTGTACGTGGGAGCCAGTATTACAGTCCTCTCAGATCAGGAACCGTGGCTGAGAGATCTCCAGCTATGAACGATGGGCACATAATCTGCGGGTCTGAAGGGATCCAACTTCCGGCTATAGGCATGATCCTCGAACCACTAAGATATGGTGACAAGCAGATATTCAAAATCATGTATGTCATTCAAAACCAATCTTTTTCTCTCTTCAGCAGAGATGCCTGTGTTGCCCTTCACCTTCTTAAAATGGCAGAAGACGTCAAGACAACATCTGTTGTCAACTATGTGAAGCTGCAAGTTTCTGCGAAGCTCACCAGTCAAGAAATTCTGGACTGGGACTTCAGCTCTAAATTGTCTTCACTCTTTGCAGAGCCAGCTTGTCCAATTTTTTTTCAGGCAGCAAAGGCTCCTCTTTGGTCAGACCAGCCAAACCTTCAGATTATTAGCACTGTACCTTGAGTGGGTGACACACAGGAAACTGACCAGCGACAGAAGAATGAGCCCAACACCAGGCTCCAATGGGTGCTGTCACGCTACCTGTAAAGACGGCAGCACAGACACTGCAATCTCCAGCTAACGCACAAAACTGCATCAACTTGCCAGAGCACACCTCCATGAGGCATGGAGACACACAGAAGAACAAAGTGTCACAAAAAAGCCAAACTGCAAGGTAATCCCGCTGATGAGGAACATCCATTGACAGGGAGAAACACCTTCAACTTCCATAAAAATCACAGTGAGCCACACAGAGAAATAAAAAGCGGGTTTGTACCGCAAATGAATGGAATGAACAGTTGCTCCAGAAAGAATGGGACAAGCCGTTGGTCCTCAAGTAGAGCAGACGGGGAGTTGACAAAGAAAAGTTCAACTCCAAGGAGCAGAAAATGTGCAACAGAAGAAGACAACAAAGTGCCAGAAACACAGACTACAACTCAAAGTCTGAATCAACAAAGTTTGCCCAATTCAACAGAGCCTACCACTCCTCCGAATGTGACCAGAACAAGACCTGGAAGAATTTCCAAGCCTCCAGACCATCTGAATTTATAAAGTCAGAGACTTGATGTGGAGGGGAGAGGTGGGGGAGAAGGTATATTGCGATTGTAATGTATATATGTTGGGTAAAGGCTTGGGGGAGGTATAGTATAAGGGCATCTGGTGTAGCAAGGGTTAATGTGGGACTGGAAAACAGTACCACCAACAGGGTGATGTAAAGAGCCACATGATCTGAGACTAGGGTCAGTAGCCTGTGTGGAAGCAAGCACAGAGTTAGCTAATAGCTTAGGCTGTACCTTGTATACATGTACATAGTTATGTGTTATCAAGAAATACTTGATGTTCAACCATACAAGACTCAAAACATCTTTGTGAGATCCACTGAACATACAACATACATCAGTCACAATGATAAGGAGGCTTTGTATTTTGAGTGCTGAATAATAATCTTCCCCTCCCCCACCAGCTCAAGCAGGCCATTGTGGCACTATAGAAGGTGAAGAGAAAGGTAACAAAGATGATCCTTAACCTTAGTTCAGTAGGCTATCAAGATAAACTTAACACCTTTGGTTTGTAGTTTTTGGAGAAAGATCCTGAAATTCCAGGGACTGGGAAGTCTGCAAGCCGCATTTATAGATGGGAAGCCCTATGGGCTTCATCCTAGCTCCAGTAAATTTCCACTCCATTTGGACTGTGCCTTAAAATTCTGGCTGGGGGCCATGGATGGATCTTCTAGCTGTTCTCCTCTTCCATGTCAAGAAGGCACCAGGAGTATTAGAGTAATGTAATCAATCCTGGAGAGAATTAATTACCTTCATGAATTGAAGTAGCTGTGGTGGGAGTGGAAGAGTTTATTTTTAATTTCTTCAATTCATTTGGATCTCATGAGAATTCTGCTTCACATTAGAAGGCAGACTGACTCTGGGGTCGCCGCCTTGGTACACCCTTTCAGGCACCGATGCCAGGCACAGCCATGCAAATTATCCCATTCTTGTAATTTAGAATGGGATGTCTGGCCCTGAGCAAGCACAGGCAGGGGTTCCAATTGAATATACTTACATTGGTGGCGATGGGCCGGGGAAATTTCCGTACCACGGATTTAGGGAGGATTTGATACAAAATTATTAAAGGGCATAGATAACATGAAAGTAGACATGTGCGGTGATGGGGTCAGGTAGAACCAGAGTTTCCCAAATAAACAGAGAAAACAGAGAGTGAGGTTGACTGTCCAAATGTTGTTATTTTCTCTGGGGGGGTGATCAAATTGTGGAACAGAATTCTGCTGGTGATAGTACAGAAAAACGGATTCTTTACAGACCTTAACAGTCCTTTAAAAAGGCTGTCATGTTTTGAGATATATTTATAATTTTTCTACAAACTGGATTCATACAAGTTTTTTAATAACGGAGATAATAGGTAGTTAAATTGCTAATGAGCTGTGCTTGAAATTGTTTCTTCAAAGACTAAAAGTAATGCATTGTTTTGTAACCTGTGTCAGTAAGTAATAACAACATTGCACCTGTTGTGTTGGGAGATCTCTGGTCCTAAAAACTTGGTTGTGAACAAAAGGGGACAAAAGAGAGACAAACAGACATTAATAGTCAGGTTTTTAAACAGTAAGCCCCTGGGCAGGCTTTCACATGGACTCAGGATAGGATGCAAGAAGGAAGCTAGAATTTAATTTTTTGTGTTAACGTGATCAACGGAAGTGGCACAGTATGGCTTGTTTATTATTTTGTATTGTTATGTGAATTTAAGTTATTCTGATTGAATTAAATGCATTTGATCATGATCAATGCTCCATATGTTCACATAGGGCTGAATTTTCTGCCAGTCGGGGCAGAAGATGATGGGCAGACGTGTACCGGCGCGCTTCCGATCAGCGCCGTCAATCGGAGGCGCGCCGCCATTTTACGTGTGCAGACCAATTAAGGCCCGGCCAGCGTGACGTCCACACAGAAGCGCTGAGCGCTCCCTGTGCAGGCGGGAGGGGGGATATCCCAAAATCGAGAGTGCGCTCTTTCGCACATGCACACGAAAGAGCACACTCATCTCTCTAAGGCTAAGTGCTGCTTCAGGGAGATCAGCTGCAAATGTAAAAAAGACAAAAATAGAAAAATAAAATTTCCCTTACAAGTCCCCTCATGTGACATGTCTATAATTTTTACAAAATCTTTATTAAAATTTTTTAAAGCCTCCATGAAACCTCATCCCGCCAGTCGGGGCTCCTGGCCTGTCCACCAACCTTAACGTTGGACGGGCAGGTCCTTTAATTACTTAATTGACCCTGTCAATGGCCTCAATTGGCTGATTTTGCTGCGCTCCTGTCTTCCTGAAAATTTAAATCGGGTGCGGAGATGTCGGGAGCTCCCCCTGACATCACCATGAGCCATTTTACACATCATAAAACACCACGGGCAGAATATTGCCATCGGCATGCAGGGGCAGGCCCGACACGCCCATGCGTAAAATGACGCACGACGACATCAGGCGCGCATCCTGACGTCATCGCACATCATTGCAATATTTCCTTCAGTGGGCGGGCACCGGAGGCGACTGCGCGCCTGCCGAACTGTCAACGGCCTATTAAGACCGTTAAAAGAGTAATTTAACTCGTTACCAATGCTGCCCATCCAACCTTAAGGTTGGCGGGTAGGCGAAGAGCCCAAGCGACCTTTGCGTTTTTCAGGAAACCTCATCCACGAGCGGGATGATGTTTTCTGAAACTTTTATAAAATAATTAAATAAATTTCCCACAAACATGTCCCAGCTCATGTGACACTGTCACATGGGAACATGTTTAAATAATTTTTTACTTTATTTATGAAAAAGTTTTATTATCTACTTAATCTCACTGAGGCAGCTCTGCGCGAAAGACCGCAGGCCCCAACCCTCCCTCCTCCCCCTGCCCGCAGAGGTAGTGAGCGTTACCGGTTGCGCATTACGCTAGGCAGGCCATAAATGCCTGCATAAAATGGCGGCATGCAGCCAACCACAGGTGGCGATTGGCTCCGCGCTCGCTCCCGAACAGCCCGCCTGCCATAGGAAAAATTCACCCCCATGTTCCATTCCAACCTCACCTCCCTAAAGCGTGAACAACCTCGCCACAGCAAGATTGGAAAAGTATAAGTGAAGGCACATGTAAAAGATGCAGGTTGATTGTCAATTTCCTGCTGATGCCTCAAACTAGTATTTCAACTGAAATGAAAATTGGGTGGTTTCTATAATGGTCAGAATGTTGAAAATCTGCTCCACTGTATTCAGCAGCAAGGAGTTGCGTTGTTACATAGAGGCCTGAATCTTCTGGTCGGCATGCGGGGGTGGGCCCCGCTCACCGACGCATAAAATGACATGCAGTGATGTCGAGCGTGCGTCCTGACATCACTGCACGTCATTCCGATCCTCAGTTCGGCAAGCGCGCACCGGAGTCAGCTGCGCACCCGCCGAACTGTCAAAGGCCTGTTAAGGCCATTAATTACCTAATAAAACTGATTGTCTGGGCTGCCCATCCAACCTTAAGTTTGGTGGGCAGCCAAAGAGCCCAGGCGGCCTTTGCATTTCTCATGAAACCTCATCCATGGGTGGGATGAAGTTTCATGAAGGGTTTATAAATTAAATAAAAATTTTTATTAAAATACACAAACATGTCCCAGCTCAAGTGGCACTGTCACATGAGGGGACATGCCCGAATAATTTTTTTTCTTTCTTGCAATGTTTGATTCTTAAATTAATCTCCCTGAGGCAGCTCAATGCCCCGAATCTCCCTCCTCCTCCCACCCACTGATAGCGTTGAGCACTTCTGGGTGCGCATCACACTGAGTGGGCCTTAGCTGGCCCACCCACACAAAATGGCGGCACAGAGCCGATCGCAGGCGGCATTTGGCTCTGAGCCCGCCCACGCCCGCTCCCGAACAGCCCGCCCAACGGGGAGAAAATTCTCCCCATAGAAAAGTTATGGCTCAGAAGGAGGCCATTTGGTCCATTGTCTGTCATTTAAAAGTAATTTTTAGTCGATTAGAATCGGGTTACTCACAGGTGGTGGATTATCAATATAAATTTTTTTATGATTAATCCCATTTTCAGCTGTATTAATCAAATTGCACTGAATTATCACTCTCAAAAATATCAAGGACTAGCTGTAACCATTTTTTCTAAATACACTTTTTAAAACGCTGCCTGATTGCATTTATGGCAGATTTTGTTTCTGCCTGGTGGTCTGGTCTTGCCTTTGTAACATGACCACCACCAGGCACTTCTCCAAAGAAACTATAACCAACTACCCAGAAGTGTCATTCTGATTGTGAAATGAATTTTTGTCATTAGTTATTAAGATAAGATTTTTTTAAGATTATTTAGTTGTTAGATGATTATAGTGATGTGCAGCTGTACCAAGCTTATAGTACTCTGAAATTGTTGATGGGTATAAGAAAATCTTCAAGATCTATTAAGGTTTTAATTTTTTTTTAAATGCAGCCAATGCATTTTTGGTGTGAAATCTGGGTGAAGGGTATTCTTGTTGCAACATTTTTATATTTTAAATAACCATGATTGAAATTAAACATTCTAAGTTTAAGTGTAGTACAGTTAAATTGAGAGTTTTTTAAATGCAAACATCATCACATCACTCATGATGCTGCTATCACTGTATATTTACACTTTACCTCATGACCAGGAAGACAATACCAGTTTTAGTTCTGGGAATTTTGGATTCATTTTTCAAATTTCCAGGTGGAATTGAAGTTGAGACTTAAGGCAGAGGTAGCATCTAGTATCTAAGCTAAATGTAGACTGTACTCTCAAGGGGAAAAAACATCCTGCAATGCTGTGGAAGCTAACAATACATTCAGAAAATAGAAATGCACATATTTTTGATCATAATGATATAAATGGGTCAGTCATATTTTGCAATTACTGGCAGTATTGAACCAGAGTAGACTCTTAAGCTAGAATTATAGCCATTTACCACTCCATCCTGTTCTTGCAAAAAAAAACTGACAGGGGTGAATGGGAAAGAGGTAATTATACTTCACGTGAATAAGTTTGGAATTAAGGATTATTTTCTTTGGTCTCCCCCAAAGGATAGTTAGAATAAAAATAAACTTTCGGAGACTGGAACTCATGCAGGTTCCAAAGTAATAATCTTGTGTTCTAGAATACATATAATGCTCCTGGCCTATGCATCTGTCACAATTTTTTTGTTCAACTGTTGCGTAATTTTCTTTCGTTAAACTTTATATTTAAATTTAGTGTTACTTACTTTCTTCTACAACCTACAGATTCAACACTCACCAATAACTGTTCAAAACTAACAAAATGCTTTTGAAATGCTACTGGCTTCAACCATTCATAATCGGAAAATTTGTGTTTGTAGCCATCACATTTCCTAAAGATAGACAGAAATAGTGGGAACATTGATGCCAAAGCTTATGTCAACAAATAGGAACAGAAACGTCCAAACTTGTAACAGAGATTTGTGCATTTAAGCATGTGGCATTTTTCATTAGGTTATGATCATTTTATTTTTAACCCATTTGTAATTAATAGACAATAACAGGCTAGTGTTGCTGAATTTCTATATAGTTAATTAGGTGTACATATATGTAATAGAGCAGAAAATCTTGGAACGTCTCTACCATAAATGGATCTGCCACACTTTCACAGTCTTGTTATATCAGTTCTTCAGCTATACCTTGACATCTATGTTTGTTACAGTAAATTGCACAAGCCAATCCTCTAAAATTGATGCAGCAGTATTAAAGTTTTATGATTAGAGATGCTACATTTCTGCTGAATTAGGATTTCTCTTTGCAGTTTATGATCATTGCAGAAATTCAAACCTCATACCATTTCAGCTAAAGCTTATAATAAGCTTTTTAGATGTTCCTGATGCTTCTGGTGAGACTGATACAGTATTTCCATAAATCAGCAGAATTAGCTGGGATCTTCAACAGTGTGGTTAAAACTCAGCAACAGAAGTCCAGAATTTGCTGCACTGAATATTATGATAACATTCCTAAATATTTTTTTCTAATCTACTCAAAGCTGACGTACAGTTACATTTTATATTTATACTTTACATCCTGCACCCTATGATACAAGTGTCGCTCAGCCAAGCCCGAGCAGAACTATTTTCATGTATAATATTATTTCCAAAAATATAAACAGTCTTTATGCAGGTCACAAATAGTATAAAACAGGAAATATATAAATTAGACTGCATTAAAAGTAGATTCAAATTAGACAATTTATATATTTTCCTTTACTACAATTATAATTAATCATTAACTCATCATTAGTCAAAGCATTAGATTAAGTGTGGAGTTTCTATAAATGCAGCAGGTGAGATAAAATAATTACACATACTTAGAAAATATATAAAATAATTACTGTGTGCAATCATTGTAAGACAAACTTTAGTGTCACCCAAAAGAATAATCTTTTTCATTTTCTAACCTCAATAATCCTAAGTATAGTATATGCATATACTATAATGAAACTGAGTGTATATGCTGCATAATACTAATAGAAAAAAGCATAGTGCTGACCATTAAAAAGTGAGAAATCGCTTCAGTACACTAGAAAATAATATTAAATAGAATGGCATTTACATTTAGTTTGATAGGTAGGAAGCAAAACAGCTGATACTGCTGAGGGATTCACTAATGATATTAAAGACTGCATTTCAGAATATGTGTTAGTAAGATCCTAATGTCACTTATGTCAGTCTCTAATGCAAACGAAATGAGTCTTTCCTGTAATAAGAAGCTTCATGGAATTAGTTTCCGTTTGCAGAAAATTGCAATAGGCAGACACTTTTATCTAAAAATTTCACTCGTGTATAAGCAAAACTCATATTATTTGGTTACATTCCATCAGAACTAAAAATAACATTGTGCAAATTCTATGCATGCTAATGATGTATAGAAATCCACCTGCTTTCAGATAAAATGAGTTTAATTTTCTGTTGCCAACTGCCTGGTTGGCCTTTCATAAATTACTTATGCACAGCTATTATTAAAAAAGAGGAAAAGCAAATTAGAAAAGTCTTCCTATCTCTGCTGGATTTAGGTAACCCGTTGCTCTGACTGCTGGAGTCAGCATTTTGAAAAAAAAACTACTCCCTTGAAATTCTTTGCATTTATGTGCGGTTTTGCGTCATTGTTGTAATTTTTTCACTCCAATTTCTCCTAAGTTAGTCTTAAATCTGAAAATTAAAAACAAAAATCAGTGGGCATCTTGATTGTACTCAATAGTCACCAATTCTGTTGAAATTTAATTTATTTCGTTGAAATATAATCTGCACTCAGATAAATGCATTTTAAAAAATTATCATTCTTTAGTTGGGTGGTATTAATTTAAATTCTCATGGTTTAGTACATTACCTTAGTGTGCTCTGGAGACTTCCTTCTGAAGATAGTTAAGGCTTAAAAAATGAATCAGTGTTTTCAGTGAGTTGCCTGGGTTTCTGATTAAATAAACGAACCCCTCTGCTTAATATATAAAAAAAATTGACCAAATGATTAAAGACACCCCTAATCATATACCTGTATTTTTAATCCAAAATATGACAAAAAAAACTACATAGCATTAAGCTTTAGAAAATACATTTACCTCATTCAATCAATTGAAAGGGTATGCTCTTAAAAAGAAAATAGTTTAAATTTCCTAACTCCAATGTTAAGTTTCAAACATTAATAAGATTTTACATTGAGCATAAACATGAATATATCACAAGTATTTTATGTATTAAATAACAGATGAGTGCCAGTGAGTTATAAGACAGTATTCAACTAACGAGTTACAATGACAAGATAAACTACAAGAATGAAGAATGACGAAGGAATGAATATCAACAAAATATCAAGATTCAATTAGTGCTTTAAAATCCTGTGGACAGTTATTACTTATAATTTGTCTATAGTTCAAAATAATCTTTCATTTTTTAAATTCTTTAATGGGACTTTGGCACTGCTGGCTAGGCCAGCATTTATTGCCCATCCCTAATTGCCCTTGAGGTGGTGGTGAGCTACCTTCTTGAACCGCTGCAGTCCATTATTGCAGGTACACCCACAATGCTTTTAAGGAGGGAGTTCCAGGATTTTGACCCAGTGACAGTGAAGAAGCGGTGATATAGTTCCAGGTCAGGATGGCGATTGGCTTGGAGGGGAACTTGCAGGTGGTGGTGTTCTCATGCATCTGCTGGCCTTGTCCTTCCAGATGGTAGAGATTGTGGGTTGGGAAGGTACTGTCAAAGGAGCCTTGGTGAATGTTGTTATGCAGAAAATCTTACAGACATGGGTGATGCTGTAAATAAAAAGCTAATAAGTAGCAGTTAGTTAGAAACTGAAGGTAAAATTGGTGCTCATTCCTTCATTTGCATAATAGGACAAACGTTGAGGAAAATGCCTCAGAGAGTTAGCAATGCCCATTCAACTCATTTTTAAACAGTATGAAGACATGCCTGATTTCCCACCCAAAACTGTTGTCTATAAAGCCCTGTGCTGCTATCAGACTTTGCAAATAAGCATACAATAATATGCTGGCCCATTGAAGGCACTGGGAAGATTAACTCACAAAATTCGTACTGATTAATTATTTTACACTAAAATGCATGTATGGAGTATATAAACTAAAAATTGGGAAATGAGAATAGAGATAGATTATAATAGAAAATCATGAAATTAATAGTAATAACAGAAATAGAGGCTGCAGTTGGATCAAGAGTGGCAATTAAATATTCTGGCTGCAAAACTTTCAGGAGGGTTGGAGGAAGAAACTAATGGAGCAGACTAGTTGTACCAACTTGAGACAATGCTGTAGCATTGGAGGATGAAAACTTAAATAGAGAAGTGGTCCAGACATAATCCCTTTGGATAGACCTGAAGAATAACAAGGGATGAATCGCATTACTGGCAGTATATTATAGGTAATGAAACATTTATGGACACATTAGATAAGGAAGTATCAATGATAATCAATAACCTATTAATTTTTAATTATCAAAAATAATATGGAACAGGGAAAATATTTGTGTTAAGAAAGGAGAGGTATTTTTGCTATGTTTTCTCAGTTAATATGTTGCTGCTCCAAAGAGAAAGGAAGAACTGGAATAGGGGAAATATTTGTGGTGAGAAAGGGGAAATAATGTAAATTGGAGCAACTATGTGACCTAAAGATTACAGAATATTTGGGAAAAGATAGATATAATATAATTGGATTTCAAGTAAAAAGAGAAAAGGAAAAATAAAAAAGGTACACGACTGGACAAAACAGCGATTTATGACAAAGCTAAATGGAGCTTTCTGTAGATTAAATGGAAAGAAAAATTAGGAAAAAGAAGCATAGATCAGCAATGGGAACTTGTTAAAAAGTAGATGGAAAGAATGCAAATCAAATATATTCCAGCAGGGGAAAAATAGCACGCATCATAAGAAAGGGTTCCATTGTTGAAACAGAAAGAGAAAATACTGGGAATACTCAGCAGGTCAGGCAGCATCTGTGGAGAGAGAAACATTTTGGGCCTGTTAACTTTCATGAAAACTGTTCCACAGTTAAATATGGAGACATATTTGAAATATTAAAAAATTATGACAGACAATGAAAAGGAAAGTTGGAGCAAATTAGAAAAAGGGAAACTTCAGGAGGTTAGAAAGGATAAGAACAAGTAAAATATAAAAGCTTTTGAAAAGATATTAGTAGTAGAAGTATTGTCAATGTAGTGTTACAACAACTAAGAGACAAAGGGTGGGATTTTCTGTGCCCATTGGCGTTGGCGTGTTTGGAGGTGTGAATGGACAATTTTGTGAGAAGGCCAAAGATTAGTTTCACAACGTCATAAAACCAGTTTGCAATCGTCGCTCTGCCCATCAATGGTGGGCCGTGTTTCCCACAGTTGGACACTGGGGACCTCATTATAACACATCTGCAAATCAATATAAGGCCAGCCCCTGGAATCATCCCTCCACGCTGGATCATTCATTCACGTTGGTGGGAAAACATGCAGGTACAGAACATGTCTTGACAAGTGTGACGTGCAGAAGTTGAGACTTACCACCAGGGCCTTGTTCACATTGTGGACATCCGAGGAGCAGAAGATGCTGGAGTCTGACAGCAATGGCACCCTGGAGGAATGTGCATGGCATGCTGGTTGGATTCTCATGGACATGGCTCCACCGTGAAGCAGCTCAGGGGAGGCAGAAAGTCATTGTTGAAGGTCTTCTCACAGTGGGTGATAATCGAGGGGGTGGAGAGGAAAGTCCTGCTGTGTTTGGCAGAGGAAGTTATACCAGGGATGGGAGAGGGATGTCTAGGATCAACTGGGAGAGGAAGAGGTGTCGGGGGGCAGGTGAGGTTGGGTGGGGGCGAAATGAAGGTGTTGGAGGGTTGAGGATGGGAGGGGGGCGAAATGAAGGTGTTGGAGGGGTGACAAAATGTGCAACCAACTGTGATCAGAAGTTCTTAACTTTTGAACGCCTTAGATTTCTGGTTGCTGTCCTGACATCCACAGCAGGGTTGGAGACAGCCTGTATAGTGGTTGGCCCTGTGGCCTCTGATGCCTTTGGTGTGGGTCCTCAGGAGACCCGAGGCCTGGAGAGCCCTGGCTTGCTTTGGCTCCCTCCTGTGGGCCAGCTGCTCTCTCTGCGGTGACAGAGGACAAGGTTGAGGAGGTCACAGGCAAAGAAGATTCGGAGGGAGTGGACAGCCTCTGAGATTCCTGATTGGATGGCCTAGGGGTGTCCCACTGTTGCATCTCCTCCCTTCAGGTACCCAAGGGGCCCTGCCTGACTCCATGAGGGGAAGGGGCACCAGGGGGGATGTCAAGGTGCCCTGTTACCCTCTCACGTCGCCACTGCAGGAACTCATCCATGGTTACCATGATGGAGTGCAGGTCTGCACACATCTCCATGTTCTGCTAGACCAAGGTCTCCATGGCGTCTGCCATCCTTCCCATGGAGATCTCCATACACGCACGTGGGCAACACTTCATCAGAGAGCAGGCAGATGCACTCCTCCAACTTGCGTACTACTCTGTTGAAGGCTCCCAACAGCTCTGCGTGATGTTCCCCCGCCTTCTGCTGACTTTCCACGATGGATTGGAAGTCTGAATCCAGAGGCTCGTCATCTGACTCGGACCTCACAGATGCCTCTTCTCCAGGAGTCCTCCGAGTACTGGGGAGCTCAGCTGAGCCTGTCTCCTCCTGCTGTGGACACGTGTCCGTGCAGTGACCATAAGACCATAAGACATAGGAGCAGAAATTAGGCCATTCGGCCCATCGAGTCTGCTCCACCATTCAATCATGGCTGATAAGTTTCTCAACCCCATTCTCCTGCCTTCTCCCCATAACTTTTGATCCCCTTACCAATCAAGAACCTATCTATCTCGGTCTTAAATACACTCAATGACCTGGCCTCCACAGCCTTCTGTGGCTGAACAGCCTTCTGTGGGTGAACCCTAGATTGTGAACCTGAGCCTGCTCTAGATCTTGGTCCCACCGGGGTGTGTGTTTCTGTGCTGGTGGAGGGTGTCGGTAAGCGCTGTGATGGGTCTTCCAGGCTGTTTGTTTCCAGCTCTTCAATAGAGTCCCCTTCACTGGAGGTGGGGACTTGGATGGAGCTGAGTGATTGGCTGGCTGAGGTTGTTGCTCGCTTGGCAGAGCTTCCTGTGAACCAAAGTAGAGGCAATTTGCGCATGGCAGCAGAGTCAAAAGCAGGAGAGAGAGAGCACTCACATTTGTATTGAGAGAGGGATGATGTGGTGCAGGATCCTCATGAAAGTGTTCACGCTGACCTCATTGTCACCACAGGCATGGTCCACATCCTCACTAGTCAGCGCGACAGCATATTCCTCAAAGTGAGTGAGGGGCCTAATGTGGGCCACTCCACCCCCTGTCTGGGACCTCTCCCTGCTGATGTGAGCAGGCTTCTCCTGCATGGATACAGATAGAGAGTGTAAGCAGGACACATAGCACTGCATGGAATATTTGTGTGGTGTGCGGGGACATGGATGGGATAAGGACGCAAGTTCCAGAGGATATGAGTCTGATGGAGATGTGAGGGTGTGTGTGAGAGTTAGTGGTGGTGTCCCTTGAGGTGTGAGATCCCTATGGAGGTGTGATGGGTTTGTGAATGTGTGAGTTGAGAGTGATGAGAAGAGTGACTTAACCTGGTGGAATAGATGAGACCATTCATCCTGTTGCAGCACTGGGTGGCTGTCCTCTTTTGCAGGGCATTGGTGCTGACCATCACTTCCCATGCTCGATTAGTGATGTTGCTGCCCCACACCCCCACCCCACCCACCCCCCCCGTGGCCAGAGTGGGAGTAGAAGACATCGCGGTAGGCCTCCACAGCGTCCAAAAAACGTTCCAGATACGTGTCACTGAATCGGGTTGCTGCAGTCTGCTTGCCTTTCGGGGCAATATCTTCTGTGCAGCATTCCTGGGTTGAAATCACTAAGAGGTGTTCAAGCGGCTGTACTTTAAATATGGTGCCCAGTGTGATGAAGCAGGAAGATGATGCTGTGGCGGGCAAATGAGAGCCCACCCGCCATTGAAACGGCGTGTTTCCTGGGAGTGCATGATTAATGAGGCGGGTTTGGGATGATAATGCATGAAAACCTGCCATTGTGACCAGCAGGAAAAACATTCTTCTCCTGCCCGCTATGACACTTAATGTAACCCTGGGACGATTCCGTCCAAAGGAAGCAAGATTATAGTAGAAGGTTGGGCAGAAATCCTAAATAATTACTCTGTCTTAGTTTTCAGAGAAAATGGATAATGATATTGAAATTTGAGGAGTTAATTTTTTTTTGCTGCAACTGGGAAGGTTCTGATGACCTCAAAAATCAGGGTGGGGATAGATGGTTAAAGATAACAGAAAAGGATTGAAAGGCTGGGTCTCTTGAAAAATGAAGGCTGAGTGGTGACCTTACATAAAGTATGAAAGGTTTTGATGGAATTGATAGAGAGAGATTGTTTCCTTTTGCAAAGAAGAGCATAACTGGAAGCCATCGATATAAGATAGTCACCAAGGAATCCAATAGGGAATTCAGAAAAATCTTCTTTAACCGAAGAATGGTGAGAATGTGGAACTTGCTACCACAAGGATTCGTTGAAACAAATGGTATGGATGCATCTAAGGGGAAGCATGACAAGTGTATGTAGGAGAAGGGAATATATGGTTACAATGGTATATTTACCTGAGGACATTTGGGAGGTGGCTCAAGTCGAGCATAAACATTGGCATGGACTGGCTGAGCTGAATAGCCTGTTTCTAAATTGTGCATCCTATGTTTAAGTGTGATCTGATAGACATCTTCAAAATTATGAAGAGCTAGGTAAATACTGATAGATTATTTCTGCTGGTTTGCAATGAGAAGCCAAATTTAGGATGATCACAAAGAGAACAAGTGAAGAGGACACTCGGTAGAGCGCATATCTCCACCACGCTGTGTTAACTCAACACTATTACAATTATGCTTTCTTGATGCTCTTTGATGCCCATTTGATGCCCTTTAACTGCAAAGCTGAATACAGAAATATTTTTAATAAGACTTTGCATCTCACTGAGGAGGCTTCAGGCCAATTCACATCCAATAACCTGTTTTGAAAACTCTGCTTACATTTTGACAGCTGTGACAAATTCCACCACAGCAGCTGAGACAATCCACACCATTTTAAAACAATGAACAAAATTTTAATTAAAACAACTCACAAGGTTCTAAAAAAGTCAATTCATCCTATCTCCCAATATTAACAGATCCTTTAAAAAGTTCCGAATCTGGATCTGCATCTTTGCTAAAAATGATTCAGTTCTTCCTTGGGTCACACCCTATCTGTGTAAAAGGTTTCATTGATATCTGTCCATTCGTTTTTGAGATATATTGTTTACAGACAAAGAGACATACAGACAAACAGGAGCGAAAACAATATCTCTGCTTCCCTTCAGTGCTGGAGGTAATTAAAAACCAAATTAGAAAAAAATGGGTGTCAAATTGGCCTATACCATTATTGCAGAATGAGCTCATAGTGAATCAGTTTGACTTGATCTGAAAGGAAAAGTTCAGGCTCTGTGTAAAGTGGGCTGCTATTGGCAGACGTCAATTCTGCTTCAAATATTTTTACACAGAAGGTGGTTAAAATGTGGAATTATCTACCAAAAATTTATGTGGAAGTGCAGTTCACAAAGTCTTAGAAAAAGGAAGCAGTGAATTGTTCGAAGAGCAATATTAAACAGTACTTGTGTGAGGAGTAAAGGATTGGATTAAGTGGTTCATGAACAGAAGTATTGGCACAGATGTAATGGGGTAAAAGAGCTGGTCTTATGCTGGAATATTACATGATTTTAACTCAGCTTCAGTTAAAAAATTAAACATTGAAAATATTGAGAAAAAAAACTTGACAGCTGGACTTGTTCTCCTTGGAGCAAAGGAGATTGAGGGGAGATTTAAAAGCAGTGGACAACATTATGACAGGTTTTGATAAGGTAAACAAAGAAAAGCTGTTCCCATTGGTTGACGGTACAAAGACTAGGGGACACAGATTTAAGGTTTTGGTCAGAGATGCAGGGGTTATGTGAGGAAGAACTTTTTTATGCAGCGCATAAATGGAACTCGCTGAAATATGATCAATAATTTTGTGATGTTTGTGTTTAATGTTTATGCTTTTTTGTAAAAGGACATTTTAGTTAAAAAGAATTTTTATATAAAACTTGATAGTAGGGTGTGCTAAGTCCCAGATGTATTGCCCTCTGGTGGAGAATAAGGAATAAAGGAACCTTCTGTTTTTCATTCAGGAAGTTAGAGTTCAGAAGCAAATAGCGGTGTGTGTATTCTTAATTGTTAAGAAGTGACAAAACACTTCAAATGGCGATGAGGATGGGATCATCATTATTAGGGGCTTTAGAGGCTTTTGACTCAGCTACTATGGACTTTATAGTTTATGTCGAGCAAATGGAACAGGTTTTCATTGTGAATGAGATTGAAGAAGGAAAGCAGGCTTCAATGTTTCTTACAGTCATCAGAATGAAAAATTTCACTTTACTGAGAAATTTCATTGCTCCTGACAAGCCAGCAGATAAAAGCTTTAAAGAGCTTGTAGATGTTTTGGAAAAAGCACTTTGATGCTAGACCAGCAATACTGCCGAGAGATTCAAGTTTCACCGAAGAGAAAAGCATGTAAGTGAGTCAGTTTCCCAGTTCCTGGTTGAGTTGAGAAAATTAGCGGAACGCTGTGACTTTAAAGGGTGCCTGGAAGAAGCGTTGTGTGATTGCTTGGTTGTGGACTGAGAAATGAAAGAATTCAGCGTAGATTGTTAGCAGAGCAAGAGTTGACACTGAAGAAAGCATGCAAGATTGCGCAAAGCATAGAAATGGCAGAGAAACAAGCTGAAGATTTGAAAGCGCATTCCAGCAATGCCAAAATTAAAATAGTAAAGTCAGGGTATGCTCACATTCAAAAATGTTACCACTGTAATGGAATCGGGCATAATGCAGAAGCCTGTAAGTGGAAAACCACTGATTGTCGCTACTGTGGAAAATAAGTACACGTACTTCGTGCATGTAGATCAAAGGCTAATCATAGTAAAGCAGTACCACCAAGAAAAGGGCATCACGAGGAGCACCCAGACAAGTTGTGCTTGAAAATAAACAGGCAGTTTAAAAAGATGCAATACTTGGAAACAAAATACAAAAGTAATGCGAGTCCGGACAAGACAGAAAATGCAACAAACAGCGACAATGAGGAAGAGCAATTGTATTGCATTCAGTCTGATCCGAAATTGGATGAAGGACTAAAAGTTGCCATTGCCTTAAATGGTAAAATGTTTGAAATGGAGGTTGACACTGGTGCATCTGTTTCTATTGTTTCAGAGGAGACATGGGAGAAAATTTTCAAGAAATGCCATTGGAGAAAACCCTCCTCCAGTTTAGCACTTACACTGGTGAGCCTGTGAATATACTTGGAAAAATATCTGTTCAAGCTAAATATGGAGATCAAATAGCAAAGTTGCCGATTATCATTGTGAAAGGGGATCGTCCATTGTTTATGGGCAGGAAGTGGCTAAAAGAAATTCAGCTGGACTGGAATAAAATAAATAAAGTGCATTGCAACCCCATGTTGCGGTCCTTGTCAGACCAGCATACTGATGTCTTCAAAGAAGGTCTTAGAGTTATTAAAGACATTGAAGCCAAACTTGCTATGAAGGCCGAAGCTTCTTCAAGCCACGTTCAGTTCCCTACTCAATACAACAGAAAATTGAGCAGGAACTAGAACGACTTGAAAACTTTCAGATAGTTGAGAAAGTTGATTATGCTGAGTGGGCAGATCCAATAGTTCCAGTAGTGAAGGATGACAGATCTATAAGAAAATGTGATGACTATAAAATCATTACTAATCCTATCCTGGAAGTGCATCAGCACCTGCTACTGAAAATTGAGGACCTGTTCACTGCTCTGAATGGAGGTGAATTATTCACAAAGCTTGACCTATCAAAGGCATTTTTGCAAATGCAGCTGAGTGAAGATTCCAGGAAGTGTACAACCATCAGCACACGCAGATGTCTATGTCAATACAAACAATAACCATTTGGAATCAGCCTCATTCCAGCAGGCCATGGACAAAATACTGCAGGGCCTCCCTGGTGTAACCTGCTTCCAAGACAACGCGCTCATCACCTGGAAAAACCTCCCAACTCACTTAGGGAACCTAGGCAGGGTCCTGCGTGGGCTGGAAAAATACGGCATCTGCTATAAGAAATCCAAACACTCATTCCTGAAGCCCTCAGTATAGTATCTTGGACATGTAATTGACGAAACTGGCCTCTCAACCTCACCCAAAAAAGTTGGAGGTAGTGGTGAATGCACCATAACCCAGAAATGTTAAGGAGCTTTGTTTGTTTTTGGGATTTGTGAATTACTACGACAAGTTCACTTCCAGTGTGGCTACCAAGGCAGCACCACTGAATAATCTGCTGAAGAAGAATGCAAAATGGGATTGGTCACAAGCCTGTCAGGAAAGTTTCAAGGAACTCGAGCAAGAGATCACTTCTGCTAAAGTCCTGGCACATTTCAATGAAAAGTTACCTGTCAGCCTGGCTTGTGATACATCTGGATGTGGTGTTGGAGCTGTCATCTCCCACACATTTCCTGATGGCAGTGAAAGGCCCATTGCTTACGCCTCACGCACACTGTCCAAGGCAGAACAAAATTATGCCCAAATTGAAAAGGAAGTTCTTGGACTAATCTATGGAGTCAAGAAATTCCACCAATATTTGTATGGGTGTAAATTCACATTAATTTCAGACCACAAGCCTTTGACCTGGTTGCTTAGCCCAAAGTCACAAACCCCACCACTTGCTGCTGCACATCTACAAAGGTGCGCACTGATCTTATCTGCTTACCAGAACCAAATTACATTTCGCTCTACTGAGAATCATGGAAATGCAGACGCGCTTTCCAGACTTCTGTTATACCACAGCTCCATAACCCGAAGTGAAGTCACTGCTTTCAATGTGAACCAGATAGCCATGTTACCTGTTAAAGCGGATCAAATTCGACTTGAAACACAGAGGGATTCTGTGCTCTCCAAAGTTTACCTGTACACACAGAAGGGTTGTTGTGTACCTCAAGAAGGGACTACTGAGCTTAAACCTTACTACATGCATAGATTTGAGCTGACTCTCAGAGTTGTTATTCCTCAAAATTCCAAACATGAATATTAGAAGAACTTCACTTCAGTCACATGGGAATTGTCAAAATGAAAGCATTAGCTGGCCTACATGTATGGTGACCACACCTGGATAAAGACATTGAAGGCCTGGTCAGTGATTGCCTTCCATGCCAAGAAATGAAGTCTTCTCTTGCACCCTGCCCCATTACATCCGTGGGCTTGGCCTGACCACCCATGGCAAAGACTTCATGTGGACTTTGCTGGACCACTTCTTGGACTTATGTTCCTGATTGTGGTAGATGCCTGCACAAAGTGGTCTCATGTTATTCCCATGAAGTCGACTACTTCAGCAAAGACCATTGATGCTCTCCAGAATGTGTTCACTACTTTTAGATTGCCGGAGCAGATTGTATCTGACAATGGCACATAGTTCATATCATATGAATTTCGAACATTCCTGAAAAACAATGGGATCAAGCAGATTCTCATCTCGCCTTACCACCCATCCTCAAATGGTAAAGCGGAGCACTTTGTCCAGACATTCAAAACGGCCATATTGAAGGGGAGGACGCAACAGATTGGAAGTTAAAGCTGAAGAACTTTTTGATGATGTATCATAACACTCCACATTCAACAACAGGCGTATCTCCTGCTGAGCTGATGTTTGGAGGATGACTGCGTATTGGAATGGATTCGCTGTGTCCAGATTTGAAAGGAAAGATTGATTCAAGGCAACTTGATCAGAAAAAGTCACATGACACAAGCAAACAAGCTCATGAGTTAATCTAGATCAGTCTATTTGGGTCCGAAATTAATGTGGGACACCAAAGTGGCTCCTGGGACCATGTCGAGGACCATTGACCAATGATGTTGAATCTTCCTGTGGAATCTGGAAGAGACACATTGACCAGATTAGAGAAACCAAATCCAAGGAAGCAAATTTCCAGGGATCTCCAGTCACTGTGGAAGATTTCTGGGGAACATCTGCTTTAGTTGGTGAAACCTAATTTGATTCAACCGACAAACCAATAGCATCTGTAGCTGCAACTGTTGAACTTGAACTGAAACAAGTGGAATAGCAGAACCTTCCATTTTGAAGCAAAGCAAATTGAGATATCTAAGCCAACGCTCCTCTCTAGACCAAAGTGAATCTGCAAACTGCCTGACCGATTTGTACCTGGCTAAAGGGGGAGGAGATGTGATGTTTGTGTTTAACGTTTATGCTTATTCGTAGAACATTTTAATTAAAAAGAATTGTAATATAAAACCTGACAGTAGGGTGTGCTAAGTCCTGAATGTATTGCTCTCAGGTGGAAAATAAGGAATAAAGGAACCTTCTGTTTTTCATACAGGAAGTTGGAGTTCAGAAGCAGATACTGTATGTATTCTTCATTGTTAAGAAGTGACAAAACGCTTCGAATTTCAAAAAAAAAAATTGGATAGCTTTTCAGAGAATGGGACTGACTGGATTGCCTACTGAGAGTTGACATGAATTCAATGGGTCAAATGGCCTCTTTCATTGCCTCTATGACTCCATGGGGTGAATTTTACACTTGGAAATCAGGTGCACACCATTACCACGTGCCCCCCTCTGCACTTAGGTAAAACCTGGTGTGATGACCCAATCACGCCGGTCTCCAATAATATGGAAGTCAGATAGGCACAAAGATTGGCAGCCCGCCCAGCATTTATAAAAGACTAACCCAATTGACTGCCATTTTATGTTGTTCACACCATTTTTTGGTGGACACACATGAGAAACGATTGAAGTGTTTTACATTAGATATGAGGAGCCATTGCAAAAGTGGTTAGAAAGGCTGCAAGTTTGACTATGGCTGGCTGCATTCAGCAGAAGGATCTGCTGGTGAAGGTGGGAGAGTTTCCCAATGCTTTAAGTTCCTTTCATAATTGTTTTTAGCCTACAATAGGAGCTATTGTCAGAGAAGTTGATCTAACAGTTTGTAGACTCCAGTATTGGACGTGGAGATCACTGCCCCCATGGGCATTGTCTATTCTAGAGCAGGCTCCTCCTCCAGTGAGGAGGAGAGGATGAGAGGAAGGAGGGGGGCAGATGGCTAAGAACAGGCGTCCCCTGCGTTCCAGCAAGGTGAGGAACCCACTGCTGTGCAAAGGCCTGCAGAGAGGAGATGTCAGCAACAGGCAGGCAGAGGTTGGCAAAGACACAATCCTGCCAACAGAGTCTACAGAGTGGGGATGATTTACCTCTAAATATCAGAGTAGCAGTGCCTTAGAAGACTGTGTCTTTCCAGGGAGACAGTCATATCATTTTGTGACGTGTTGGCTGGGGATAATGCCATGAATTGTGTTGGTGTCCATCCTATGCCTGTGGCATTGAACGTTACAGTGGCCTTGACCTTTTCCCATCTGGATCCTTCCAGGCATCAGTCGAAGACCTTTGTGGAATTTGCATCCGGCAGCCCATCATTGTATCAAGGTTTTCACTGATGCAAAATTCAGGTTCATATCATTCAACACAGACAACACCAGTCAAGCAGACAGGGTCAGAGGTTTTGCTACCATTACTGGATTCTCCAAAATGCAAGGGATCATAGATTGCACACGTGGTGACAATTAAAGCACCATCACAAAAGTCTTTATGAACATAAAAGGATTCCATGATTCATTCACACTTAGGCACTCCCAGGTGCCAGGGATGTTCACTAGAACCTTTGAATGGCTGGCTTCTGGGAGATAAGGTATACTCTCTCAAGAGATGGGTCAGTCAGAAATCCACACATAGATCCTGAGAAGTGGTACAATGAGAGCCACACTTCTACCAGGGCCATCATTGAGCAAACAAAATGAAATTTAGATGTCTGGACCATTCAGGTGCCGCACTGCAATATTCACCTGCTCGTGTCGCTGATGGCTCTGGTCTGCTGTGCATAACACAGCTTGGCAATCCAGAGAGGGATGCCCTGGCAGAGGAGGATTTCATAGAATGAGCCGCATCCTCTGACAAGGAGGAGTCAGTGGAGGAATCTGACCACAAGGAGGGTGAGCCATGCCAGCCAGCCGTGGAAGCCAGTGCAAAAAGTGCTGGATGGCAAAGAGATGCGCAATTCTTTAATAATGCAAAGGTTTATCTAGTAATGTCCAATTCAATCTACTAGACCAGCTTTGTCATACTCACCTCTTCCTCATCTCTCCCATCCCAAACATAATTACCAGGCTCGCCTATTTATGTTTCAATGTTGAGGGATCTAATGAGGCCGATCAGAGGAACACACAAGAACACTAACTCCATCGACAGCATTAATCAATCCAAATCCAAACCACCACATCACACACATGAAACACTAATGAAGTTGCAGCAGCAAGTGCAAACAACAGTGATTTCATATAAAATTAAAATATCATTTTTTATAACTATTGGAACCACATAATCAGCCTTGTGAAGCCATGTGTGACTAATGTGGTATTTTCTTGAGTCCTTTTATGATGCCACAGCGTGGTGCTGCTCCTCGTTGCCAGCTGTGCTGGATACATTCTGCAGACTCATATGCCCCTTTGCATGGGATGACTTTGGCAGGTACCCTTTGGTTGCCTGAGGCTGTGAGGGTTCCAGCATGGTGTAAGTCTACTGCACAATGACAGGAGTCTCACCTATTGCTTGCCATATGAAGGCATTTGTGTCAACGGTAGAGGGGAGGAGGAGCATCCGTCCCCATCAGAAGCACCCTGAGAGGTGCACCTCAATGGCGACAGCAGCTGCTCATCCACAACTCGAGGATCCTCATCCCCTCTTGCCTTGACTCTGGACACTCAGGTCATTTACAAGGTGATGGAATAGAGGTCAGAACGTGTACCCAGTTTCCCATCAGTGAGCTGCTGAGTAAGGCCCTCCAGGACAGTCGCAAGTCTCTAAATAGAGGAAGCCATGTGTATTGAACAGTGGGCGATCACACAGTGCTCATGGCCTGGATAGACTCCTTCACTGTTCGTGCCACTGTGCACAACCTCGCTGGAATCTCTGCCATATGCCCATGTACCTCACACTGTACGTCCAGCATCTTCTGCCTGACGGATGACTCCAGAAGCTCATCATCATCCTGGGACCCAGCATCTAGGTGGCCTCCAGCACTCCTCTGAGTGTCAGAGGCCTGCAATATCTCAGTCTCCAACAATTGCTTTTGTGACGGTGATGTGCTTGTACCAGCATGTGGTTCCCTTACAACCGAGTCAGGCATACCCACTGAGGTGTGTGCATCTGCACTGGTGCTAGGTGCTGTGCAAGGATGTGACAGTGCACCCTCTGAGGCTCCCTCCTCCTCCTCAGAGGTTAACGGTCCTTCTTGGCTGGTGGTTGGAGCTGCGGAGGGAAAACAAGCAATGATTATGAAGGTCACCATCTTCATTTGAGATGACTTCAGAGCTACATGCTTCCTACAGATACACACTCACTCACTATTGGGCGACAGTAACCAGGGTTGAAACATCAGCATCTTCAACATTTCTCCCCAAATTCTGCAAGCCTCCAAAGCTAAACCCATCAACGCTATCACCCCGCTATCTCCTCCAGTTTCAGCCGCCCCAGTCCTTCAGCATGATCTTTGCAGGAGAGATGTACGCGCCTTGGAATCTCACCAGCCCCGGCCTGTCTTCCAGCGTCTCCAAGGTCAACGGAACAACTCCATTGGTTTGCTGCTAGCTCCAGCATCTCCTCTCCAACAGAGTGAAATGACCAGATTTGCAGGTCCACCTCCTGTCCTTGCCCCCTTTTGGGCACTATGTGCTCTTTTCCTGGAAAGTAAAATGGACATTGTAATTAATCTTCTGTCGGAAAATCTTGCTTTCATTTGTGCGCCCAACACATCCATTGTCAGCAGCCAACATTTCTCAGTGATCCTTGCTAACTAACAAGTCTTACAATTCAGAAATTAGCCCCCCACCCCCACTGCCACAGAATTCCCCCATGCCATGCAGAGTGGCATGTCTGCTTTGTGTCCCCTTGTGCACTTGGACAAGGCACTAGACAATCCCGCACTTGACACACATCACCCTTCATACCCTTCCATATAGGTCCATCTGTGAAATGGTTGCACACTTACCCTGGTAGATCATAAGAGTTCATTGTCCTGCAGGCCACCTCATGGCTACTGACCACTTTTGCGACCTTTCTCCAGGCTTGTCTGGCCTAGCGGGAAGGTCTCCTCTTCCCATCTGCTGGCATGAGCACCTCCCGCCAATCATTCACAGCCTGGAGCAGGGACGCAGGGAGTCATTGTTGAACATGGGACCGCCTTTGGTCTGGGCCCCTCCATCTGCCCTTCATTATTCCTTGTGGATATAAAGCTGAAGAAAGCACAAGTTAAGTTCCTTCCTGTGTGGAGAGAAAAACAGAGTTAAAGAGTAAAAGTTCAGACATTCTTTCATTCCTGGCAAAGGACCTGAATGAGACGCTGCTGACACAATAGTCACCAAAAAATGCTCTTATTTCTTGCTTCTCCAATACTTCAAAGGCTTCCAAAACAGCCTTTGGGTAAAGCACTTATTCCTGAACGCCGTAATTTCTCCTGTAGCTGCCATCAACCCATGCCAGATTGCTTTTAAATGGGTACCTGTGACTGACTTCTGGTTCACAGCCTGACCCCTCACTTGCCAGATGACACTCCCTAGAGGACCATTTGGGCACGCTGCCAACCCTTCCCTCACCTAGCTGACCGGCTTCCCGCTGGGCAGCCACTAATTGGCTACAACACACTTTATTTGACGTGTACAAAGGACGGGGGCGGGAGTTGGTGGACTGCGCACTTCCAGGTTGGCCTCTTGCACCCCTCCAAAAAGCATAAAATCCACCCAAATGGCTCTCTTAACTATAATGCTGAACCTTTGCCTCAAGACTCTACTAGATAACATTGTTGGCGAAAAGATGGATATAATTGAATCATGCAGGGCAATTTGAATACAGAGCTGTAAGGTGGGGGAATCAATTTGGACATTCCACTTCGAAATTTCTGAGAACAATCTTAACAAATTGAAAGTAATGTGACACAGATTTAACCAGAAATCATTCAGATCCTGAGCTATTATTCCCCTAATTTCTGCCCAGAACATGAAACCAAATGATGATCTGATATTCCTCAGCCAAAATGCAATGATCAATGACAGCAACACTACAATATCATTTGTAGTTCTTAGAATGTGGATTCTATCTTGACCACTATTGACTCGGTTACATCCAATAGAAAAGAAGGCCTGATAACCTTCATAGCACCAATAAACTACATTTAGAGAGTGTCTTCAACATAGCCAAACCCAAGTCATTTCACGAAAAATTTACCACCAAAATTTGACACCTAGCCACAGAAGGAGGTATCAGAGTAGATGACCAAAAGTTTGGTCAAAGAGAATTAATGAGCACCTGAAAGGATTAGAGAGAAGTAGAGAGGTGGAGAAGTTTAGGGAGGGAATTCCAGAACTTAAGGTCAGGGCAGCTGATGGTGCAGCCACCAATGGTGAAACAATTAAAATTGGGATGTGCAAGGTGCCAGAATTAGAGGAACTCAGATGTCTAGGAGGGTTGTAGGGTTGAAGAAAGTTACAAAGATAGGGAGACAATTTTAAAAATGAGGTGGACCGGAGGCCAGTGAAGTTTACCAAGCACAGGGTGACGGCTGAACGGTACTTAGTGCAAACTAAGATGAGGGGAGCAGAGTTTTAGTTGAGTACGAGTTTAATAAATAGGTTTGGTTTATCACCAGTTGACTCACTAACAGGGAGAGTTAATTTGAATTCTTAGTTTTATAATGTCTCTGAAAACAAAATGAGAACATTCATTTGTACTGAGGAGGTAAATGAAAAGAAAAAAAATCTGCAGAAATTTAAAAAATATATATAGTGTTGATTTGCTGAGAAACTATCACAAAAACATTGCACTATTGACAAAAATATATGTAGAAAGAGGTGCATTTCTATAGCATCTTTCATATCCACAGAATGTCTCAATGCACTTTCCAGCCAATGAATTGCTCAGAAGTTTAATTCAGTAGGCAAATGCACAACTAAAACAGCAATGGCATAAACAACCAGTTATTTTTTGGGGGGTTGTCGGTTTTGAGACCAGGACCAAGAGAACTCCTTTGCTCTTTTTCAAATAATCCCTTGGGATCTTTAACATCCACAATTATTTGATTGTTTGAAGACCATACAGAATTGTGTATCATTAGTGTATGTTCATAGAGCTTCAGAGTTTTCAGGTGACATATGGGCATTGTTCATTTCATGTGGGGATTGTGGAAGGAGAGGCAAGGATGTTGAAGAGGACTGCTGATGAAGGGTTGGGCTAGTGTTGGGGTTTGTGGGAAAGGGACTGAACTTTATGTAAAGTGCTGGTGAAAGAGGTTGTCTCCAGTGAACCAGCTGCCAACTGGTGTGTCTGAAGGTTGTCCCCTTCCTCTTCATCATCTTCTTCCTCAGAATCATGGCTGGCTTCCTGATGTTCAACGTTCATACCATAGTCACAATGAGTGGTCATGATGCAGCACCCAGCATGCTGGCAGCTTATGGAAACATGGTCTAACCTGCATTGCAGAGTTCTCCAAAAAGATCCAGCCATCAAAACATTCTTTCAGGGTGCCAATAACCTGCTCTTTCATAGCATGAGTACTGCTGAGACTCTGATTGCAGTGCTGTTCTTCCAGAGTTTGAGAGTAACCTACCAGGATCAACAGCCAAATTTTCAAAAGATAGTCTTTGTCTGCCAATAGACTCCCAGGCACTGGTTACTACTCCTGGGAAATTGGTGGGAAATTTGACTCCTCTAATATGGCAGCATTATGCAGCTCCATAAGAAACATAGACACACCTCCATAATACTCAGTTTACAATTGCTTTCAAGCTGGATGTCCTTCAAGGAATTGCAGTTAAGGAATGCAGCCAACTCATTGGGAGGCACTCTCATAACACAAATATGCAATCTGTTACCTCTTACACTTGGGAGAAGCCAATAATCATCAAGAAACCAGCAGCCTAATCATGTTGAGCGGGATCATCCCAGATTTGCACTAAGTGCAGAAGCAGGCCAGAAAAAGGACGTTTTACCCATTAGTTGCAATGGTGGGCTTTTACACCGTATCGTCCCAAACCCACCTCATTAATTGCGCATTCCCAGGAAACATGCTGGGTCACTGGCGGGTGTCCTCTGATTCACCCGCCCCACCCTCATCTGAGGTCTTCAGTAAACTGGGCACCATATCTAAAGGCCACCCCTGCAAAGAACTGGCAATCTTCAAGGGATAGGAAGCTGCTGGGAACTGATGGCTGCCAAAGGGAGGAAATGTGCTGCCCCCAGATTTAACAAACCCTCCCTTGAGCGTCTACTGGATGCAGTGGAGGCCGTCTTGATGTCCTCTATCTCCTCCCTGGGCAAAGGCCAGCAAGCAAGTTCACCAATCCAGCATGGGAGGCAGTGGCAGCAGTGGACAGCGCCAATGCCCGGCAAAAGCGGACAGCCATCCAGTGCTGAAAGAGGATTAATGGTCTCATCCATTCCACCAGGGCAAGCCACTCTTCTCATCACCCGCAACTCACATGCTCACAAACCCATCACACATCCACAGGGATCTCACACATCAAGGAACAACATGACTAACTCTCACACACACCCTCACATTTCCAACAGGCTCATATCCTCTGAAGCTCACGTCCTCGTCCTGTCCAAAGCTCTGCTCACCACACAAACATTCCACGCAATGCCATGCATCCTGCTCTCATTCTGTCCATCTGTTTTCATGCGGGAGAAGCTGGTTCACA
Organism: Carcharodon carcharias; assembly: GCF_017639515.1. Taxonomy (NCBI): domain Eukaryota; kingdom Metazoa; phylum Chordata; class Chondrichthyes; order Lamniformes; family Lamnidae; genus Carcharodon; species Carcharodon carcharias. The sequence continues at coordinate 37,285,505 of NC_054468.1, read as the reverse complement.
ACAGCAGGGAGAGGCCCCAAACTGGGGTGGGGTGGGGAATGGAGAGGCCCACATTAGACCCCTCACTCACTTTGAAGAGTGACCGACACCCTCATCCAGCCAGTCCCTCAGCTCCATCCACGTCCCCACCTCCAGCAAAGAGGACACCTCCTCCATTGAGGAGCTGGAAATAAACAGTCTGGTAGATCCATCACAGCGCTTACCCACACCGTCTACCAGCACAGAGACACACGCCTCGATGAGACCCAGATCTAGAGCAGGTTTTGGTTCACAATCTGGTGGTCACCACACAGACATGTGTCCACATTAGGTGGAAGCAGGTTCAGCTGAGCTCCCCTGCATTCAGAGGACTGATGGGGAAGAGGCATCTGTGAGGCCAGAGTCAGATGATGAACCTCTGGATTCGGCCTTCCAACTTCATCGTTGAGAGGCAGCAGAAGGCAGGGGAACATCATGAGGAGCTGTTGGAAACCCTCAACAGAGTTGCACGCAAGTTGGAGGAGTGCGCCTGACTGCCCTCTGATGAAGTAGTGCCCACATCTGCGCATATGGAGGTCTCCATGAGGAGGATGACAGACACCATGGAGACCCTGGTCCAGCAGAATGCAGAGGTGTGTGCAGACCTGCAATCTATTGCAGTAGCCATGGGTAAGTTCCTGCAGTGTCAACATATGAGGGAAACAGGGTAACTCCTTTAAGGTGCTCCTTCCCCTCAATGAGTCAAGCTGGGGCCCTAAGGCACCCGAAGGGAGTAGGAGCAGCAGCTAAACATCATGGTGTCATCCACTCAGGAATCTCATAGGTTGTCCTCTCCCTCCGAGTCCGCTTTGCCTGTGATATGACCCTCTCAACCTCATCCTCTATCACCGCCGAGGGAGCAACTGGCCCACAGGAGGACAGCCAAAGCAAGTAAGGGCCCTCAAGACCTCAGCCCTCTAGAGGACCCACACCAAAGGCATCAGAGGCAACATGGCCAACCATTCCACAGGCTGTCTCCATCCCTGCTGCGGATGTCAGGGCAGCACCTAGAAGAAGTGGTAGGCCTAGAAAAGTTAGGAATTTCTGATCACAAGTGGCTGCATAGGTGAACACATTTTGTCAATTTATAATCTGAAAATATATTCATTTTCACTGAATAGTGTGTAATGGTGTCCTTCAGCTTCATTTACAGGCTTTATGAGTCCTCCTCCTGCATCGGCCCCACACCTCCCACTGGTAGTTCAGCTGCAAGCAGCGGGCCCACGAGTGATTCTGGAGGGAGAAGTGTGTGTGTGTGTGTGTGTGTGTGTGTGTGTGTGGCAGGGCCTTTTGGAGCCTCGTGTAAGCATTATCCCACACATGTGGAGCCTTCCTCCATCATACTCATCTCAATGTCCTGAGCATTTTCAGTGCTGCCTGCTAGGGTTCTCTTTCAGTTGTCCTTGCAGCTCCCATGTGGCACCTGTGCCTGCCAAATATGAGGCTCCTTTCACTTTCGATGGTGGTTGTTAAGCATGTCTTCAGCTCCCCCATCCTTGCCCTTCCCCCAGTCACCCATGTCCTTTCCCCTATCACTGTTAACACCTTTGGTATCACCTTCCAGCTCTCCACCATCACCTACCAGCCAGAACCCTTTTCCTTCTGGGATGTCCAGGTGAACATGCACATTCCCCACCTTCTGAGAATCCCATCCCCATCCACATTGACCTCCCCAATCTCCTTCTTCCCAACCCCAATATTCATGTCTGCCTCCGAGTCCCAACCAACTACCCTCACCGTCCCTTCTGCCGCTATCATCGTACCCTCATCCTCCCATCATACCGTCTCGCTCTGCCCTCTTTTGTTCTCACCATACCATCCTACCATGCCTACCCTCATTTTGCTCCCAGGAGGCAGTCATCAATCTACAGACCCCCCATTGCACGCTCATTTGGACATCCCACCTTCTCCTCCATCCACTCTTACTCCTCCCTCCAACCTTACTCCATCCTCCATCCTTACTCCTTCCTCTCCCTGGACTCCTTTGCTCCTCTGAACTCCTTCCCTTACACCTTCCTCCCCCTTTATGCCTACCTCTTCAGTTGTCACAGTCTCCCCCCATTACACCCTCCTTCCCCATACTCCCTCCCTCTCCCAAATTCACACCCCCCACCGGACACCATCAATCCCCCTTGTCCAACCTCACCTCCCCACCATCCTGATAAACCTTCCTTTCCTAGTCAAACCTAGACTTTGCTCTCCACCCGCCTTGACGACCATCTATAGCAGACCATGGCCAAGGTGCTGATGTCCCAAAGCAGACCCCAGGCATCAACAGTGACCTTCCACCTTCCAAGAGTTGCTTTGAGGCGGAGCCATGTCCATCAGAATTCAGCCAGCATGCGATGTATGTCTTCCTCCAGGGTCCGGTAGCTGTAGGGTTCCCGCATCTTCTGCTCTTCGGATGTCCACAATGTGAGCAAGGCCCTAAAGGTAAGTCCCGATGTCTGCACATCACACTTGTCAAGATATGTTCTGGGCCGGCATGTTTTCCTGTCAACGTGGGCAGTAAATTTGACGTGGGGGGATGATTCCGGTGAGCTGAGCTCAGAATTACGTGCGTATGTATTAAAATGATGTTCCCAACTTGCGGCAGTGGGAAAGGCGGCCCGCCATTGACAGGTGGAGCAGACGATCGCAACCTGGTATCACAGCAATGTGGAACTGATTTTTAGCCTTCCGTAATTGTTCTGATATTGTCCACTCATGCCCACCATGCGCCTGACGCCAATGCGGACAGAAAATTCCAGCCGTTGACCTCTACTGTCCATAGGAAAAGAAATGTATGAACTTGTGTTCTGAACCATGAAGTCCATCACCTGTGAATAATGTAAAATATACACAGAAAATAGAAGCATTAAACATAATGGGAAAAATTTTTCCCCCCGTTGGGGGGGGGGGGGAAGTGCAAGAGTGGGTGCGGGCAGGCACACCTCCAATCGGCGCCCCCAATTGGGGGCACGCCGCCATTTTACATGGGTGGGCCAGTTAAGGCCCATCCAGTGTGACGTCCGCCAGGAAGCACCATGCGCTCCCTGTGCAGGCTGGGGGGATTCCCCTAGCCGAGCGTGTGCTCTTTCGCGCATGTGCTCCAAATTAAAAATTGTTAAACAAATGACAGCAAGATTTCCCTGACATGTCCCCTCATGTGACACCGTCACATGAGTTAGGACATGTCCATAACTTTTCTGAAATCTTTATTAAATATTTAAAGACCCTGATGGAACCTCATCCCGCCTGTGGATGAGGTTTCATGCTTTTTCTTAAGCCCGCCAGGGCTCCCGGCCTGCCCGCCAACATTAAGGTTGGACGGGCAGGTCCATTAATGATGTTAATTACTTTTTCAATGGCCTCAATAGGCTGTTGTCAGGTCAGCTGATTCGGCTGCACCCCGGCCGACCTGAAAATGGAAATGATACGGGGTGACATTGAGAGTTCCACCTGACATCATCCCGCCTCACCCCCCCCCGCTTGCCGACCGGAAGATCCTGCCCAATAGGATAAATATAGTTTAACTCCATTGAGAAAACTATTAAAGTCCTGCATTTGAAATGCACAAATCCCATTGCAAACAAATACTAGAAAGATAAAACAAAACACAGTTGAAATAACAGCAATTTTGATGGATTTTCCGTGTTCTCTCGTTGCTTTCTGTTACATAATTACTTGAAGAATTGCAGGTATTGTATTTATCATTTGCCTCTGAAAATGTATAATTCCATAAAAACCAGAACAATCTCAACAACACTGCTTTTAGCATCGGAGCATGGGCCATCATGTTTCTAAATGGCACAAAAACACTTTAATATCAGTGTGTACTCAAAGTAGTAGAGGGAACACACTGCAGGTGCTGGAGTTCTGAAATAAAATCAGAAAGTACTGGAAAATATCAGCAAATCTGGCAGCACCTGCGGAGAGAGAAATAGTTTTGAGTCCAATATGACTCTGCTTCGGAACTGAACAAGGTGCTTAGCAACAACAGATTATTTATGTTGTGCACAAGATGCAGTGGAATCCCAACCCCATTTTTAAAAAATGAAATTAAATTATTTATTATTTCCCTACACCTGGCAAAAGGCAATCTTCACCCAATAAGGGTACATGTAGTTCAATTATCTCCTGTTCAATATGAAGACACTTAACATACTTGTCAAGAGCAATACTAAATAGTTTTTAACAATTTTACATCTTCCCATGCCCAAAATAAACTATGGATGCTTTGACGTCAATTTGTTTAAAACCAGCAGTGGGTCATATCTTTCCAGTACAAGTCATTGAACTGAAACGTTAACTTGGTTTCTTTCTCCATAGATGCTGTCTGACCTGCTGAGTGTGTCCAGCATTTAATGATTTTATTTCCGATTTCCAATCTACAGGTTTAACATCTAATATGTTGAATGTCCTGAAAGCTTTTCTAATGTTCAAGCAGAAATGAGGTGCAGTGGAAAACACAAATCTATCATAATAATATGCAGTTTCTGGCTGTCTGCATTTTCTGATTGGTCAGTGGGTTGATTTGGTGGGCTGAGCATTGCACACATGGAGGCACATGGAACAAAAAACCTTACATCTTACTCTATGTGCCTTGTATCAGATAGGTCAAAAATATGTATGCTTGATATATTCAGTACCCGAATGCTACAGTAAAGTTGTAGAATATCTAATTAACCAACAGTCATCCCACAGGATCAGAACAACAGAGATTTGCAGAACAACCTCACCAAACATAAAGCTCTTTGCAAAGCAAGGCTCACAAATTTGACAACTGTAATCATTTTAGTGTGTCTCCCTCTGTGGGTTCAATGGACAAATCAATGGTCAGTAATGATTCACTGAAGGTTTACTCTGTAAATCCAATTCACTGGTGTATAGGCTTCTTTTTGTCAGCATGTAGTGCTCTTTATGGCATTGCAAGGGTGTCAGTGGGAAGGATGGAATGACATGAGAGCCACAGGAACATAGGACTTAAGACCAGGAATAGGCCATCCAGACCTTCGAGTCTGCTCTGCCATTCAATAAAGGCATGGCTGATCTGGTAGTGGACTCAACTCCATCGCCTGAATTAGTTCTCATTTTTCCTTATCCAACACATCTTTTGTACATGAAAGTTGATTCTCTACACTGATCGGCTGTTCCTTAGCAGAGTATAATGTTCAGCTTGAATCTTGAGTTCATATCTTCCAATTCGGTTCTGATATGAACTTCAATTTTCCTTTTGCCAGTGTTTGTTTATTTTGGGTTTCATCAGATAGTTTTCCTTCATTTATAACCAGCTGCTCACCCCACACTGTCATCTGCTGTTGCAATTCAGGTAATATGTCTGGATTTTTAAAAAGATATATTCTTGAGACTTCTGGAAAGTTCCCTGTCTCTCTGGCATCCTTGTGTGGTTTACTCAAGTATTGCCTTTCATCTCTTTCAGTGCTTTACTGGAGGTTTCCTGTGTCTCCTTTTAATCTCTTGCGCTCCACAACTGGAAGATTAAAATATTTGTCAAAGGCTTTCAATAGTTCATCGAAGCTGGTGAAGGATTCATTCATGCATCGCATTAAGATTGCTTCATCAGCAAGTTCACCAAACCAGTATAAATGCTATTAACCTGGATCTTTTCTGAATTTCTACTTCGACCTAATGTACTCCGGTAATTCAAACATTTTCTTCTCCAAGTTTTCCATTCGGCTTGGCCCATGGATGAGTCCAAACTGATCTGGTAATTTGGATTTTTGATCCATGGTTAAAAAATGTTAAAGTTTGGATTCAGCATTAAGAATTTGCTGAAATTCAAGATGGTGCTGCTGTTCGTTTGAAGACAAAGGGTGGAATTTTCCCAGATTTGCACTAAATACAGTAGCGGATGGGTAAAATGGAGTCCTACCCACCAACAAAAATGGCGGGTTTTTATGCCATATCATCCCGAGCTTGTCTCATTATTTATTCACTCCCACGAAACATGCTGTTTCCATGGCGAGCAGGCTCTCATTCACCCGCCAGCCATCACCCCGCTGTTGCATCATGCTGGCCGCCGTGTTTAAAAGGCAGCCATCAGCAAAGCGTTCATTGCCAACAGCTCATCACCACTGCCTGGGAGACATGGCCAGCAAAGGCAAAAAGACTGCAGGCCCCCCGCTTCAATGACGGGTCCTTCGAACCACTGCTGGGTGCCGTGGAGGCCCGCCGGAGCTCTACCTCTGCTCTGGCCGCAGGATGGGCAGTAAAGTCACCAACATGGCTTGGGAGGCAGTGGCAGCAGTGGTTAGCACGAATGCCCGCAGAGGAGGACAGCCACCCAGTGCCGCAAAAGGATGAATGATGGTCTCCGTTCTACCAGGGGAAGTCACTCTTTTCATCACTCCCAACTCACACACCCACAAACCCATCACACATCCACAGGGCCCTCACTCACTGCCAATGCAAGGGACATCACCACTCACTCTTTCACACACACATGCAATGTCTTCAGCCCGTCCATAGGACCACTGACCACCCACATAGGCAGGGCAAACTTATCATCTGGCCCGGCAGGCATTCTGTTACACTCTCCCCATTCCTATCCACGTAGGACAAACTGGCACAAAACAGGAGGGAAAGACCACAGACAGGTGGAGGGATGCTGGAGATCAAAGTTCTGACAGAACTTGAAAGCAGCACTGTCCAGCTGGCCAGCGATGACCGGGACCAGTCCTGTGCTGACAGTGATGTCGGCGCTGCTCTACCAATTGAGGATCCAGCAGTGCAACTTCCATCATGCAACCATGCCATGAGTGATGTGTCCTCTTTCATAGGCCACTGCCATGCACTAGTTATCTCCCCTTGCTTTCGAAAACACATCTGCCAAACAGCCAACAGAGTCCATGACCCAGGGCATCCAATCAAGCCCTGAAGAAACCTCTGAAGAGGGATCTGAAGGCAGCCTCCCTTAAGTCCTGTCACAGCCTCACCCATACCCTCCACCAGCGCAGAGACACACATCTCGGTGGGACCTAGATTTAAAGTAGCCTTGGGGTCACAATCTGATGAGCATATCACACGTTCTGATCCACAGTAGGCGGAGGCAGGGACTTCCCAGGCCCCCAGCACTAAGTGGACCACTGGAGGCCAGAACGTTGGTGAGTCCAAGTCAGATGACGAGCCTCTGGACTTGGTCATGTCACAGTTGCTGGAGCTGCAAAGGCAAGCTCAGGAACATCAGTAAGGGATGTCCATTGCACTCGTCAGATTGCAAGGCATGATGGAGGAGTCCATCCATCTTCAGGCTGAGGTGATAGCGCCGGCATTGCAACACACCGAGGTCAACTGGCAGGATGGCGGCCGCCATGGAGACCTTGGTCCAGGATGTCACTCTTGCACCGCTGCATGGGCTGAACTCCATCGCTGATGCCATAGTTGCCCTCCAACAGTGTGTACGCGAGAGGGGTGCTGGGCATCTTGATCTCACTCCAGCTACCTATTCCGCTCACGGACTCAGCCAGGGGCCCTCGGGCACCCATAGGGAGGAGGATCAGCAGGTGCACGCTCCAGGGCCATCCACACAGGTGACCCTGGGAGTGACCGGCCCATCCAAATCCCCTCTTCCTGTGACCTCCGCAGCTCTAGCTTCACAGGTCGAGGAGGGTGCCACTGCCACACAGTAAGACCCTAAAAGCAGGCTGGGGCCGACCAAGTCTCGGCCCTCCAGAGGAGAACGCCCACCAAAGTCATCACAGACAGAGCATCACAGTCAGCAGGCTGCCTCCGCCGCTGCTGTTGATGTCTGGGGAGCACCGAGACATAGCGGCAGGGTTAGGAAAGTTAGGGTAAAAGTAGTTGCACAGCCTGGGCATGAGTGTTGATCACTTGTACATACTGTTCACTATCATCAATAAACTCCTAAGAATGTCTCCCTACCTGTGTCTCCTTGTTCTGATGAGCAGTGTTCTTGTCACTCAGATGTGAAACCGTTCTGCATAAAAGGCAGGTGTCTCAGTCCAGAGCCTCTTCCCTGTTCTCCATGCAGCCTTCAGACCACAGTGAAGGTCCAGCCTTACTCCCTGGAAACATTACTGATGCCTGCACCTCGGTCGTGCTGGATTTGCTGCCAGAATGTAGTGGGCAAGCGCTACAGAGTTCTGTCATTCTCTCTGTGTGCTCTCAGCACCTTTAAGGTGGGACTGGCCCCCATCACACCAGCATCTGCGACCAGTGATGCTGTGCACCAGTTCCTGAGGGGCTGAGATGCTGAAGGTGGACACAACATCAGATGCATCTAAAGTTTCATGGCTGCTTCTCTGAGATGGCCACGATCATGGATTATGAGCGAGCTGCCTTCGGCCAGACAGGAGTCAGACATTCTCAGAGGCTTTGTGAAGATCTATGGAGTGTCCTCACTGTATGTTGTCATCATCCTCCTGTGATCGAGTGATGATTAGGACCTTTACTGCATCTCCGTGACAGAAGCATTCTCTCAAGAGTGTATTGTGCTGCCATAAACCAGACTGGAGTCAAACGTTCAAAACTGTGATGGAAGGATCTATGGGGACACCTCACTGCATGTCATCATCATCCTCCACAAATCTGGAAGCCATGAGGGCCTCCCAAGTGTGCCTGCCTCATCTAGCCAGTGCAAGAGCCTTATCCCCATCATTATCACCACCAAGGACCCCCCCACTCTCATTCCCGTCGGCGTCCTCCTCATCCAAGGACACCTCCAGCTCCTCCATCTTCTCCTCAGCCAGCTCATCTCCCTGTTGGAGGGCCAGGTTGTAAATGGCGCAGCAGACGATTGCGATGCATGACACCCTCCGCAGACTGTATTGAAGGGCTCCACCAGACCGGTCCAGGCACTGGAGCCACATCTTCAGCATCACAATGGTCTGCTCCACCAAGCTGCAAGTTGCAGCATGAGCGTCATTATAGCGCGCTCTGCTGCAGTCTGAGGCCGCCACACAGGTGTCGCCAGCCACGGCCTCTGTGGGTAGCCCTTGTCCTCAAGGAGCCAAACCTGCAGCCTCTGTGGACCCTGGAAGACTGCAGGGATTTGCGAGTGACTCAGGATGTAAGCATCATGCATACTCCCTGGAAACCATGTGCACACCTGCAAGATGCGTTTCTGTTAGTCGCACACCAGCTGCAGGTTCACCGAGTGGAAGCCCTTGCGGTTGATGAAGTCCACCGAGTGTAGCGACAGAGACCTGAATGCCACATGAGTGCAGTCAATCACACCCTGCACCTGCAGGAATCCTGAGATCAGGGCGAATCCAATGTCCAGGTCCCAGGCAAAATGCACGAAGTTATCTGCCATGGAGAAGATGGCATCCGTGACCTCATGGATGCATTTGTGGGTGGAGGCTTGCAGAATCCCACAGACGTCACCTGTGGAGCCCTGAAAGGAGCCACTAGCATAGAAATTGAGCCTCATGGTCACTTTCACAGCCACTGGCAGTGGATGTCCTCCATGTCCCCTTGGCACCGTCCTGCAGTAAGTGGCAGATGTGAACCACCAAGTCCCTAGACATGCACAGTCGTCGGCGACACTGTTTCTCAGTCATCTGCAGAAATAGCAGGTGGTGTCTATAGGCCCTGGGTGTTGCTAGGAGCTGACCAGCCACGGCTCGCTGTCACTCCTGGGCAGTGTGTGCGGGAGCCCCTGCTGCCCCTTCTTCATGAGGTTGGTGCTCCTGTCTTTGTGCAGCCAGGAGCTTCAGTTGCTCTCCCCTCAGTCTTCCATGGTCTCTGTAGGCCATCAGGCATACAGCTAGGTCACCATGATCCATGATCCTGATGTGGTCTCCTGCAGCATAAAAGGGAGAGAGACGTGGCTGTACTTAGCACCATTCCTGGCCCTGTGTGACCGCCCCTTAATACTTCCCAGTGAGTGCTGGTCACTCCTCGGGTGGCCAGAGATGAGTGCGCTGCATGGCTGCCCTGTCAACCTGTGACATGGGGGAAACTGGTCCAAACCAGGATGCTGAGAATGCAAGGCGCTGTGAGCGCCTCCAGTAGTGACTGCTACATGGCCAGCACTGGCGAGGAGATTATACAACGTGTGCAGTCCAACTGCTCCGCAGTCCAATAAAGAGGTGGCGGACTCGAAGTCTGTGCTGGGGGGATGCGGGGTTCGAGGGGGTGGCAGGGTTCGGTAAGGTATGGAGTGTTTGGTGGCACTTTGGTGCCTCTGTGTTGCTTGCATGGGCAGGCAGGCTAGGAGCCCGACCCCAATCATATCACTGTGGCTGTGCCTGATCTGTCTCAGTGGCAGAGGCATGGTCAGTTCATACAGGTGTCCTTAATGCATGGCTACTTCCCTCGCTTACCCTGCCCCCCACCTCGATTGTCTGTGCATGGGATGTAATGCCAGGGCAGCACTTGACCCTGCCCCCACCCCACCCCCACCCACCGACAAGGTTGGCCAGCATTTGCCCCGGTCACCCCCCACCCCACCCCACCCTCAGCAGTTGCCTCCGAGGCTGGCCAGTACTTGCCCCTGGACACACCCCACCCCTCCTCAGCAGTCACCTCTGGGACCAGGCATCAGTTGCCCCCACCCCCTGGCACCCCTGCACCTGTAAACAGCAGGCGAGCTGTGGAGAACACTGCTGCTCACTCACCTCAGTTCCCAAAAATGAAGTGCATGTCGCCTGCGTGCTGTTGTGAAACACGTCGCGTACTTTCTCGCTGATGTGGACGGACGATACGTCGGGGTTCCAAGAGCCTGGCAGGATGGCCTTTTAATTATATGTATTACAATTAGCTCCCTGCCGACTGATGGCGGGAAACATGGCCCCACCGTCGACAAGCTGAGCAGATGATCGCGACCTGCCTTCATGTCATCGTGAAGCACGTCGCGCCATAATTTCTGCGCACGCCACCTATCACACCCGCTGCCAGTGGGCTCAAAAAGCTCTGCCCAAGGGGTTTATCTGTGCATGCCGTGCACGCCAGTTCACCTGTGCATACCGGTTTACCTGTGCATGCCGGTTTAACTGTGCATGCCGGTTTAACTGTGCATACCGGTTTACCTGTGCATGCCGGTTTAACTGTGCACGCCAGTTTACCTGTGCATACCGGTTTACCTGTGCATGCCGGTTTAACTGTGCATGCCAGTTTACCTGTGCATGTCAGTTTACCTGTGCATGACGGTTTACCTGTGCATGCCGGTTTTGATGAGCTCCTGCTGTAATGACACTCACGCTGAGCCTTGAGAAAATTTTAAACAATAACTGCGTGGATTGACTGGCTGCAGACTTCTCAATTTCAGCGCTATGCGTTAGGGTTGTGAACGCATCGAATCCCGGCCTTTGCTGGTCTTTAATGTTGATTCTTTAGTCGGATTCTTCTGAATTAATTGATTAATTAATTTCTTTCTCGGATGCCACGTGTTCAGGCCCCGACCCAGGAATTCAACAGAGTTTTTAAATGGCAATTTTTGACCACTTAAAGTTTCTCAGAACTTGCTTCATCCTGGAACTTAAAAGCTTTAGCTCACCCCTGCTAGGTCTGCTGACTCTGTACTCTGGAATTAAAGCTGGACTTCCAAGAGATCCTATGGAGTCTTCTGTTGTAGTAAGGAATTTTAAATTTCTGCCTTCAGCTTCCAAGCCTTTCCTTGGCATTTTTCCCTGGTAATTTTCCTCTACTTCTCGAGCTTTTCTTCAATGTTTCTTCAAATTTTTCTTTAGTCTTGCAGGATTTTAGTTTTTCTTTCCATTTTTTGTGAGGTTTTGGGTTTTTCCATTTGCTGCCACCATGTATGGTGTTGGATACTGTTCGTTAGGTCTTAATGAAGTCTTCATTGTAATAAGTAAGTTAACTGGATGTATTTATTAACTACACGAACTATGTACATATAGAGCATTCAAGCTAGGTGCTGTCTCCATGCTTGTTTGTGCATACAGCTCTGTCCAACACTAGACTGAATCCAAGGTGCAGGTCTTACATCACTGTGTGGGCGGTACTGTACTCAGGCCCATGTTAACCCCATATGTGTCAGACTTTATACTCCATCAACCAGAATGCTATGGGTCTGGAGTTACATGTAGGTCACAGCAGATTTCCTTCCCTAAATGACATTAGTCAACCAGATAGATTTTTACAAGTGATGATAGTTTCATGGTCGCTATTACTGATGCTAGCTTCCAGTTCCAGATATATTAACTAAATTTAAATTTCATCAGCTGTCATGTTGCGATTTAAATGCATGTCCCCAGAGCATTAGCCTGGACCACTGGATTATTAATCCAGTGTCATTTGTTAGGACCAGGATGGGAGGAGTGCGCAAATTCTCAAGCCCCACTACTCCGCAGGCCATATTATTAATTTAAATGTTTAATTTTCTCACCAAAATGGCCAATTGTGTACCTATATCTCTAGTACCCAGAAGAGACTCTGACCAGGCTTCTTTCAAAAAACTCAGAATGATTAGTTTATTATAAAATAAAACTTATTTTAACAAGTTGCAAATACTAGTTAACACACAACTGTAATCTGAAAGTATAACTATCTATCTCTTCCTACAGAAATCCCCCAGCACACACACAGACAAACAAAGGACAAACAGATAGAGTCTCTCTGCAGAGATGGGCTTTGGAGGATGAGTGTTATAAAACAAAGGATAAAGTCCACAGGGTCTTGATGCCGTCAACCTGAAATTCTCTCGTGTGAAGACACGTCCTGGTGGGTGTCTGGAAGTTCTCACCAACTGGTTTCAGCTTGGCAGGTCCAAATGCAGACTGGTTACATTAAGATGAGGGTTCTCTAGCTACAGGTTGACAGCCATACACAATTTTAGGTAAGGTAGAGGGACAGAGTCAGCTAGGGTGCCCTTCCTTCCTCAGCTTGTTCCCCAACAAGACTGAAATCAAAACCACAGGTTCAAACTTAAGGTTTGCCTCTGCCACGTGATTACCTTTTTGTCTTCCAGCTTTTCATTAATTAAAATGCTTTGCACTTTGCTGGATCAAAATCTTGGAACTCCCTCCCTGCCAGCACTGCGGGTGTACCTAGAGCACAGGGGCTGCAGCGGTTCAAGAAGGCAGCTCACCACCGCCTTCTCAAGGCCAATTAGGGATGGGCAATAAATGCCGGCCTAGCCAGTGATGCCCACATCCCTTTAAAAAAATGGAAATTAATTTTAAAGAACTCCTTCTCAACTACCATTTGCGTCGGGTGATTTGTTGGAAGAGGCCTGCTTGTTGACAGTTCCAAGGTGAATTTATGACCTTTTTTTTAAAAAAAAATCCCTGATTAGCATCCAAATGTCCAGACCATGCCATGCCCTTCCATTTCGTAAAAGCAAAAAAAAAAACCAATCAGTCTTGAGATATGATTCTAACACATTTACCACTACGCCACCATGATCTCCTCTGGAAGGGTAGCAAACATCTGGTGGACGAAATGTGGAATTGGTTAAATATACCAATTGAAAACAAGTGTTTTGCATGTCTTTGCTATCCGTAATGCATTATTCCCAGGCTTGCCAAGTCTCAATCCTTTTTCGTGTAAAAATATAACCCTTTCCATTATTTCACTGTTAAATATAAACTTAATTTCCTTGTCTAGTTTTGTCTCTTTTACTCAATTCCTGGATGTTGACTGTTCTGTCGTTCCCCGTTTGTTTGCTTTTCATTTTTTCCAAAATTACCATCCAAAGGATTTAATTTGGAAAGCTGCCCTCGCGCCCTTTTGCATGGGGTAAAGGGGCACGTGGGGAAAAGGACCCAAACTGGAAACACGGCTCAGAGGGCGGGTCGCGACAGTAACTCTTCCATTGTGAACGATGGAATGAATAAGAAACAGGGCAACAATTTGCCTTTCAGCATCTCCGCGTGGAGTGAGAGCGACCTCCAGCGGCCTCATCGCCCGGGCCCCGCCCCCTCGCCGCTGCCGCCGCCGCCGGAAGTGCGTCTGTTTACAACTGGAAAACTCGCCGTCTCGAAGGCGGTTGCTAAGGGCGCCGACGGTAACCAAGGGAGCCCTGATCCTTCACATCAGCGTTAATCCTCTTTTAATTTAAAAAAAAAACACCACTTGATCTTCATTGACATTAAGCGCAGAAAATGACGAATAATAATATTCTGTGCGAAATTAATTGGGACGATGGCTTCGATATTCCTGTGGCAAACGCAGAGAACAAATCTCTGGAAGATGAAGTAAGTGGCGGTGCCCGGAGGGCAGGGGGAGGGCAGGGGGAGGGGAGGGGGAGGAGGGGGAGGGGGGGGGGCGGAGGGGGAGGAGGAGGAGGGCAGGGGGAGGGGGGGGAGGTGGGAGTGGTGGAGGGGGAGGGTAGGGGCAGGGGTGGGGGGAGGGGAAGAGGGGGAGGGCAGGGGAGCAGGGGAGGGCAGGAGGAGGAGGAGGAGGAGGGGAGGAGGAGGAGGAGGGGGGCAGGGGGAGGAGGGGGAGGTGGGAGTGGAAGAGGGGGAGGGTAGGGGCAGGGGTGGGGGGAGGGGAAGAGGGGTAGGGGCAGGGGGAGGGCAGGGGAGCAGGGGAGGGCAGGAGGAGGAGGGCAGGGGGAGGAGGGGGAGGTGGGAGTGGAAGAGGGGGAGGGGAGGGTAGGGGCAGGGGTGGGGGGAGGAGGAGAGGATCAATGCATTTAATTAAAATACAACATAATTCACAATTGCAAATAGTTGTTTTCCTCCCTTGCTGAAAGCACTGGCAGACAGGTAACATCCTACCTGGGACTGGCGCTTCGACCTTGGCTTTGTCTTTCAGCTGTGCTGCTGTGGCTGTGGGAATAACCAGGTTAGGAAGTGTCCACTCCAACGCTGAACTTCGCAAATATGTACTTCACCAGCAGGACGGCTCGACAGCAGTGGGGGACCCCGTCTGAACTTTTTTAAACCCCATGTTCGAAGTCAGGGCTGTTGAGGTCAACTTTAGGGCTCCTACCTCTCTCCACCTGCTAACTCAGCAGGGAAGAAAACCTGGGACCTTCACGTACCGATCCGTGTACCGCTGAATCTTGACTGCAGCCCCATTCTCATGTTGTTGTTGTCAGCCACCATTACTTAAAATTACCATTACCCGAAGAAGTCCGAGAACTAGATTTATCAACTTGAGAAATCAGCCGCATTATGTAGGTTTGAATCAAACTTAACGGAAATTTGTTTGTAGCCATGTATCTATCCATTTATTTAACATCTAAACAAAATGTCTGAAACATGAGTGTACCATGAAGAGAGAATATTCCATACCACATCATTTATAATGAAACTATTCCCATTAAAACAAAGAATTAAATGAGCACTGATCTGGTGGAGAGTTGGGTGTCTGGATGGGGAGGGGAAAGGCCATGACCTGAAAACAAGATTGAGAATTTTATAATCAAGGCTTTGCTTGACCGGAAGCCAATGTAGTTCAGCAAGCACAGGTTAATGGATGAACGGGACTTAGTACAAGTTAGGACATGGGCGGCAGAGTTGTGGGTGTACTCAAGTTTATGGCAGGTAGAATATGGGAGGCCAATCAGAAGTGCATTGTCAGATATAGATTTATCAAAGGCTTGGATAAGTTTTTCAGTAGCAGATGAGCTGAGGCAAGGACGGAGTCGGGTGATGTTATGGAAGCGGAAATAGGCCATCTTAAAGATGGCACTGATTGTGAATGGAAGCAGATATTGGGGCCAAATATGAACCAAGGTTGTGAACAGTCTAGTTCTGCCTCAGACAATTACCAGGGAGAGTGATGGAGTTAGTAGTTAGGGAACAGAGTTTGTAGCTGGGATGGAAAACAATGGTTTCAATCTTCCCAATATTGATTGGAAAAGGTTTCTATACATCCAATACTGGATGGTGGACAAGCAGGCTGATAATTCATCAACAGTGCGAGAGGTGGTAGTGAATTAGAGTTGGGCTTTCTGGGGCTCAGTTGGTAGCACACTTGCCTCTGAATCATAAGGTTCAAGTCCCACCCCAGAGCTTGAGCACAAAAATCAATGCTGACACTCCATTGCAGTACTAAGGGAGCATTGCGCTGTCTGAGGTGCTGGTCCTTGGATGAGGCATTAAATCAAAGTCCAATCGGCCTGTTCAGGTGTGTGTAAAAGATCCCATGGCACTGTTTCGAAGAAAAGCAGGTGAGTTATTCCTGGTGTCATTGTCAATGTTTATCCCTCAATCAACACCACAAAAAACAAATGATCTGCTCATTATCATATTGCTGTTAGTGAGAGTTTGTTGAGTGCAAATTAGCTGCCATATTTCCTACATTGCAATGGTGATTACACTTCAAAAAGTACTTAATTGGCTGTTAAGCACTTTGAGACATCCGGTGGTCATGAAAAGCACTATATGAATGCAAGTCTTTCTTTCTGGGTGTTGCCAGCCTACGTATGAAAGCTAGTGTGTTTTTGGATGATGTCGCCAAGGGGCAGCATATAGATGAAAAATAGGAGCTGCCAAGGTAACGGTGCAGGAGTGGGAAGAAATGCAGGTGATTCTCTGACTACGATTGGATAGATAAGAGTGGAAACAGGTGAATGCAATCTCACAGAGCTGGATGAAAGTGGAGAAGCTACAAATTGAATCAATAGGTCAAATCTTCCAGCAAATCGATGTCCTCAATTACAGTCTAAAATAAAACTGCAAATATGTTTTGAAATTTGATAACTCTTTCATTAATGATACATAGGCATGAATTTTATCTTTGGCTGGTGTGCGCGATTGGCGGACCTTGGAGCAGTCGGAAAAGGCCCCTGACCGCAATTTCATGCTGCCTGGCCAATTCATGGTCAGCCAGCATGAAACGCATGCCAAAAAGCTCAGCGATACCGGGGTGGGGGGCGGGCGCGGGTGAGCGCTGTGAGAAAGCTCCCTAAAGGGAAACAGCTTGCCTCAGGGAGCTGCAGACCTGAAAAAGATCAAATAAAGGTTTGAAAAGCTGTAATGCTGATGAAAAATGCAAAGCCTGGCCAATTTGCCACGGAAAATCGGAGACAATTGCGTTGTTAATGGACTTAATTGTCGGTGGGTGCGCTTCCGACTTTTGCATGCACCTCCCGAGCGAAATATCACACAAGTGTGCGATGACATCGGGACATTCATCCGACATCTTGTCGTGCGATCTTACGTCCAACACGGGATGTAAAATTCTGCCCATAAATAATTTGTAGGCAGCACAAAAAATTGCAGGCAGTAATGTAAATGTATAGCTTTATTTTAATGTTAAATTCATTTGAATTACCAGCAATATTAAACATGTTTTAAATCTGCTGAACTGGCTCAGATGCTGTTTCATAGCAGATATTCATACATCACTGTCAGTCAAACAATCCAGAACACTCACATAAGCAATCAAATACTTAACACATTCACACAATGTAAGACATAAAATGATATTTTCTGAACTTTTACCATAGGTACAAAAGAAGCAGAAGGAAAAAGTTAACCTCGAAAGCCAGCTGACTAATATTGAGGACCGCATCCATGCAATGACAGTGCATCTGCAGAACGTTCATCAGGAGTTAACTAATACACAGGTAAATGTTAGTGACAAAAAATAAGCTTAATCTGACCATTCCAGCTATGTTTCATACTGAACTGAAGTGGCCCACTGCAAGTTGTCACTGTAATAGTTTGCAAGGATCTCTGCAGATAGACTTCCATGAGATTGTAAAGTCTTCGATTTTAATTGCAGTTGCTACCAAACATTTATTTCAACTGAGATTTGCTGTGTACATTCAAAAGTTTATATGGCTTACCCTATAGAAATCATCCTTGTTTAGAACCATGGCATAGATTTTAAACAAGTACAGAGGAAGGGGAAGGAGGGGGGGGAAAGAACAAAAGGAGAAGGTCCATGATAGGGTGGAAGGCAGGAGAGATTAAGTGGCGAAATGGTTGATGGTTCAAGGCCAAAGGAGATGGTAATAGGACAAGTAAAGAGACAAAAGGGGTAAATGGGAGAGCAAAATATTTACCAAAAACTGCCATCCAAAAACAAAAAAAACTACAAAAAATGGGGCAGAGGTTAGGATCTGAAATTGGTAAATTCACTGTGGAGCCCGGAAAGCTGTAAAGTACCTAATCAAAAGATGATGTGCTTAACCTCGAGCTTATGTACTTGCAAGCGACATCCTCAGAGGAGGAGGATGAGCATGAGATACTTCAACAGATGTCAGCCGATGAAGATGGTGCCGTGAGGCCCAGCTCACAGGATAGTGACATGTGTGGCAGGGAGATTGGACACTTTCTGATCAGCAGATGCTTCACATGAGGACAACTGCAAGGGGCCACTGAACCAAGAAGTTCTGTCCCAGAAGCGACCTTGCTGACCTTTCATAAGAGGCCTTTGCCATTTCTTTGTAATGATCAGCACTATATGTCAAGGCCTTATGTCAACATAAGCACTCTTGAGGCATACACTTTTAAAAACTGTCCTGGTATTTTAATGCCACATCTGGTCACTGGTGCACAAAAATAAATACATGACTTGTCACACATTGAATGCTGAGACCTTGTTGAGATCCTGTAAAACATTAAAGCTTTCTGCATTTAATAAATAATTGTCACTGAACAAAATCTAAAGTGCTAGCCCATGCAGTTACGTGCTTACATATGGTAACTTCAGTGGGATGATGTTGCTGCACCTGGAGCTGAAATGGAGGCAGGCTGCTGCCTTTCTTGCTCTGCTGCATTAGATGGCTTCTGAGTGCCTGATCCCTACTGGAACCCAGCACCTCCTGGACCGCCTGCATCTGTGCAGAACCCACCCCAATTATCAGACCCAGAATGCAGCGTTGGTGTCACCATCAAAGGGATCGAGGATCTGCTTTCAGAGATTGAAGCATCTTGAGAGGAGCCCCCATTGCCTTCAGCCTGCCCTTCCACTGCCCTTTCAGGCTCCATATGCATTCCTGTGGTTTCCTGGAGGGTTCAGCTCCTGGCAATGGGAGATGTGTGGCTGGCTCATCTCACCCACCCATCGCTTCATTGATCTCATGGATGAGGTCAAGCTATGGAGGCCTGTGTACATCCCTGTAACCATTCAGTGCTATGCTCCATGTGTTTCTCCATGAGGGTCACCACTCTCTCAGTGGAGGTCTCCAGAAAAATGGCACCACTCATGACATGGATTGATTCCTTTGTTTGCGCATGGGACTGCACTGCCTATAGAAACTTTGACAGATGTTCACAGATTTGACACTGATGCTGAAGCATCTGCTGCTTTGCTGATGACACCTGAGGCTCACCATTTTCATGATGCTGAGCATTGCTGGGCCTCGCCTCTTTCTTCTGAAGGGAAATAGCTAAGGCTGTCACTGCCTCTGTTACCTCCTCCTGTATGTCTGGTGCAGTGCTCACCAGATTGTGCCACCTGTTCTACATGCTGGAGGAGGGTGTGTTGGAATGAAGTGAAGCAGTATCTTGAGATGGTGGTGCATCCTCTGAGCTTTCCAGTGCAGCAGAAGCTCCTTAGCTTAGCTACCTGCAGGAACATTTCCAGGGAAGCGTTGCTGAATCATGGAGTGGCCCTTCCTCATGATGAAGCCATTCCTCTGCAGCCTCATTGATATAGACTCCTTCCTTTGTAGCTTGTATCTGCAGCCTGTCTGAATGCTGCACAAGTGCCTTTAAAAATGGAGCCTCAGTGAGCTGTTTACCTTTAATTGGCTGACCCCCTACCTATCAGTTCTTAATTGGCTCTTCCTTGTGAAATCTCTGAAGAAGTCCCGCCCATGCGAGCCGCCAGCTGAAATATCTCCCTGCTGTCAGGTTATCCACCCGTTTAGTAAAATTCAGGCCACTAACTCTGTTTCTGTCTACGGGTGCTGCCAGGCCTGCTGAATATTTCCAACATTTTCGGCTTTTAAACAAGCATGTAAGATAGTTCCCAAAATCTGTTAAAATGTGAACTAGTTGAGTAAGTTGAACATTCCAACATTGATGTGTATTATTAACGTTCGCCTGCTCCTTTAGCAAATTCAACTTTTTTTCTCACTGTGACAGAAATATAATAATTTTCACAATTTTTTTTTGTTTATTGTGAAGTAGGTTTATGGGGGAAGTATAGTTGAGTCTGTCTGTGTGATTTAATTACATTTGGCGTCAAGCAGATTGCAAGTTTAACATCATCAATAGAAGCTAGGTGCTTGACATGCTAATACATAAACATGGATGTTGGTTTAGCATATAAGGTGTGAAGGGAATTTGCATTTTTAGATAAATGAAGGGATTATTTAGATTTCAATGAGATCTTAGTCTGTTTATAACTAGCCAGATAAGCATGGCTAAGGAGTGTGATTATTTTTCCTAAAGATTACTGACAATATTGGCAACATGCAAGTTTTTACATTATGAGGAAGATACAGTTTCAAAGACATATCAAACAATATAATTTATATATTAAAAAGAGAGAAACATATACAAAGGAGAATGAAAGGCAATGTGGAAGGAAGGTCGTGTAAGATCTAACAGGAGTGTGCGAAATAGCCTTAATGAAGCCTGCAGCCATTTGTGCATGAATCTGCTATGTAACAAAAGTGACACTGAGGAAAAGCCATTTGGAATTCCACTGCCAAGTGGGTATTGCGTTAACTTGCTGGTTCTGTTTTAAATCTAAAATCTATTTTGGACTATTGTCTTAAAGGGGGTGTAACTGGAAGTCAGGTCAATTAGGAATTTTAGGAGTTCTTATAGCAATAAGTAATTATAGTCTTATTATATGTGCTTGAAATCTTTTATTTTGTTAATATTTTAATTTAAGTTTTTAAATCTCTAAAGGTATTGGTGGACTTATTACTCCTGAATTAATGCAGACATCTTCTCATAATAAATACAAATTGTAAAACCATTGTGATAGCACAACCAAGTTTCCCTTGTGGATTTGGTCGGCCTGGCACACATCATCCGCCCATCATAACACTCATTGTGAAGTGGAAAAAATACATTGATCAATACAATGCTACTGATAATTTTTTTTTAGTCTTTACAAAAAGCACGAGAAAAAGAACTTGAAACTGAACAGCAGTTTAAGCTCCTTGCAGAGCGGGAGATGGAACGTCTCAAACAAGAGATTCGGCGGCTTGAAAATGACATGGCTGTATTGAGAGAGAGAAAAAATATTATGGAGGTAAGTATCAATAAGGTTGTCAAATCACTACATATTCCCTTTATGGCTGATTTGAATATTGAATGAAATTCTACATATCCATGTGCACAACTAAGGAGCATTAGTGTCATGATTAGTGGTCAAAGGGCTATTAGGAGCCCCACTATACAGTGTTTAATTCTCTATTTGTTAACAAGTGATTGACCTGATCACACCAGTTTCCTGCATGATTGGTAAGGGGAAAATTATTCCACTATGTTCAGTGTCTTCAAGGTTTTTTTTACAATGGAGCTGTGACTATCTTCCTAATGTGTTTTCAATAGCCACGTAAACAGCTAAGTAAATGATTTGTCTTTTTGAACTTTTAAAGTGACCGCCACTATCGTTTCCTATTCTTTAAAATTACTTACCAAAGCCAGTTGCTAACTACAGCTGAATGCATCTAATTTAGAAAAAAACATTTTGCTACAGCAAACTGACATCATTTTTCTTCTGTGGATCATTTTTTGTCTTCTATCTGTATAACCTGTTCAAATAGTGCAGATCAATGTACATGCAAAACTCTCCAAGTGCTTTGTGTACAATTACAAAGGAATAACTATACTCTCATAACACAAGTTCCCACTTGTCTTCCTACATTACAACAGTACACTTCAAAATAACTTCATTGGCTGTAAAACGCTTTGAGACATCTGGTGGCTGAAAAAGGTTTGTATAAATGCAAATTGTTCTTTTTTTCAGCACAGCCTCCCAAAAATATCATCGCCTAACTATTGTTCAATTTGGGATATTCAATGTCCCCAAGATATACCATCTTACCATTAATTTATTGTTTTTGCACATAGATATCCTCAGTAGTGTCAGTGTGGCTTATGTTGAATGTCTCCTTGAGCTTCAGTTTTGTGTCAAGTTATTATTCAAGGCAAGTCTTCTACAACATTCAACTATTGGCTTTACATTGGCTAACATATGATGCTATGTTCTTCAGGCAAACAATCAAAATGTTGAAACAAGTGTATCTTGAAGCTGAGTTTTTATTTGCTTCCCTCTACAGCCAATAGTTGCTTCACTGTGGTTGGTGACGGACTGTAGAAAACCTTCTTGAATCAAATATTTTAGAATAGAATTATCCGTGAAGAACTGTTGATAATAACCATTTGAAGTTGTTACAAATATGAGAAGTTTGTAAGATTGTTATATTTTGGAACTGTGTCTTTAGTGTAAGATGGAGAAATGAAGGGAGTCATGTGACCTGCTCTGAATTCTACTGGCAACAAGCCTTGGTGACTTGGTTGTTAAACATTAAAGGTGGGGGGTCCAGGTTGCTGTACTGGGAAAATGGTGCAAGATATTCACACCTGTAAACAATGACCTGAGCAGTTGTGCTAATGGTGGATAGACTATTAGTCTCCAAGTCACAGGGAGGTGTTAGGAATGTCAAGTTTTGAACAGGGTTATACTTTAAATTGTCTATTTAATTCCAAGATAGAATAGAGTTTGGGATCTGGAGGATAGCTAATCAACATTTCTACCTGGATACAAGGCCCATGTGATTCATGTTGCCATGGAGATGGGCTTTTTTATTCTTTAGCAGGATGTGGGTGTCTCTGGCTAGGCAAGCATCTGTTGCTCATCCCTAATTGCCCTGAGGAGGCGGTGGTGAGCCACCTTCTTGAACCGCTGCAAATCCAGCGACGTAAAAGGAATTGTAATATAGTTCCAAGTCAGAATGGTGTGTAGCTTGTAGGGGAACTTGCAGGTGGTGATGCTTCCATGCACCTGCTGCCTTTGTCTTCCTAGGAGGTAGAGATCGCAGGTTTGGAAAGTGATGGTGTGCAATTCGGGGTCGAATTATGGGACACCAATGTTGTAAACAGAGCAGCTTAAACTTAGAACGTTGCTAGGGAGAAGGATGGAGTCATTAGCTAGAGAAACGAGTCTGAAGTGAGAGACCAAAAATGATGGCTTCAGTCTTCCCAATATTTAATTGGAGGAAATTTCTGCTATCCAGTCCTAGGTGTCGGGTAAGTAATAATAAAAACAGAAAGTGCTGGAAAAACTCAACAGGCCTGGCAGCATCTGTGGAGAGAGAAACAGAGGGCAGAATCATCCCAGATTTGCATTAAATGCGCTAGCAGGCAGGTAAAATGACATTTTACCTGCCGGCCACGATGACGGGTTTTCACGTCATATTGTCCCAAACCCACCACATTATTTATGCATTCCCAGGAAATATGCTGTTTCCATGGTGAGTGGACTGTCATTCGCCTGCCTGCCATCGCCTCGCCGCTTCATTTTGCCAGGTGCCATATTTAAAGTCCAGCTGCGCGCACCACATCTCAGTGCTTTCAGCCCACGATTGCTGCAGGGAAGATGTCCATGAAAGGCAAGAAGACTGCAGCCCCTAGGTTTAGCGATGTGTCACTGGAACACCTTTTGGACACCTGGAGGCCTGCCGCAAAGTCCCCTACTCCCGCTCTGGCTGCAGGATGGGCAGTGGCATCACCAATCCAACATGGCAGGCGGGAGCAGCGGTGGTCAGTGCCAGTACTGCACAGAAGAAGTTGGCCATCCAATGCAGATAGAGGATGAATGATCTCATCTATGCAGCCAGGGTATGACAACCATCTCATCACTCTAATTTCACACACTCAAGTCCAATACACATTCACTGGCATCTCAATCACTGCCAGCTCAAGGGACATCACCACCCATTCTCACACACATACCCTCACATGTCCATCTGGCCTCATCTCCTCTGGAGACTGCCTCCTCATCCCTCACCACCTTGTGGCCACTTGCACATATAACGTGCCCCCACACACACCCTGGGATACCCTTCCTCCCCAGTACAGCTCTCATCCTCTTCTCTTGCCTAAAGCCACTTCTCCCCCTCCCTGAAGCAAGTCCTTGCCCTGCAGCTGATGAAAAGCCACTCTCATATGGCTGATCTGGAAGGTAGAGACCTACCCATGAGCCCCCTAAAAATGATGTGGTGCTGTCTATGAAACCTGGCACTGATGACTGCGAGTGCTGACTGAAGCAATGTAGGCAAATAAACCTTAAAGTCCCGAGCGAAGTGCAGCCTGCCAGGAGCATGTCGCTTATGTGCTGTGTGAAACACATTGGTGTGTTTTCCCACTGACATGGGCGCACAATGAAGCGGGGGCGATGAGTCCGGCGGGCTGGCCTCATAATGATATGCTGATGTATTACAATGAGGTTCCCAATGTCCGATGGCGGGAAACATGGCCCTCCATCGGTGGACCGAAAAGACGATCACAAACTGGCTTCACGCCATTGTGAAACCAATCATGCTATATACTGAATGTTGGCGGGCACAGAAAATCCTGGCCAAAGTTAATGTTTCGAGTCCAATATGATTCTCCTTCAAAGAGTCATACTGGATTCAAAACGTTAACTCTGTTTTTCTCTCTACAGATGCTGCCAGACCTGCTGAGTTATTACAGCACTTTGTTTTTATTTCAGATCCCCAACATCCAGTGTACTTTGCTTTTAGTGTTGGGTAAGCAGTCTGATAATTTAGCAACAGTGGAGGAGTCTAGAAGTAGGTATGGGTGTCATAATCATACATGTGAAAACTAATACTGTGCTTTCAGATAGTGTCCCTGAGTGGCAACATGGAGAGGAGAAATAAGAGGGGGCCATGGATAGATCCTTTCTGGACACCAGAGGTGTATCGCAAGTGATTCTCTGGCTCCAGTTAAGTAGATAAGTATGGAACCAGATGAGAGCAGTCCTACCCAGCTAGACAACAATAGTGAAGCATTGAAGGAAAGTTTATTCTTCCTTAAACATAGACACAAATATATTTTATAAATACTAAATGGAATTTATTGAATTTGCACTTTGCAGATTTCTAATGTTCAGTGTACTAATCATCACTATATATTTCAATATTGGTCACTACAGTGAGCAAAAGAATCAATGCTAGTGTAAAATAGAGAGACTGGAAAAAATATACATAATTATTCATTTTTTTTTAGAATAACATCTATAGGTACACACAGAAAATTGAAGATTTGAAATGTCAGTTGAACTGGGACAAGCAAGCTTTGGAGGCCTGGCTGGAAGAGTCAACCAAAACAGATGAAGATGCAATCACCATCCAGAAGTATGCACAAGAAGATGAAGGAAAAATCAGGGTATGTTTTATTTCATTTTGTTGCTATTTGTTTATTCAGCAATATAAGTGTGTCCCATAGCAATTTTCATAAACCGGAGGAAATAACACAACAGAAATGAGCACTAAAACAAACACGTGAAAGCTCTTCTGATGGATAAGGCAGGAGGCATACTTCCTCTTGTGATTTATCTGATTTGACCCAGGATCTGTGTTGTTAGCTGGTCACTGCCTCAGTGGGGGTGAGAGTGTTACAACCAGCTTCAATGATCCAAGACAGGAAAGGGGAAGGAATCAGCTAATTTCTGCTTCACTTATAACATATTTGCCTGGATTTTGTGGTTGCAATATGGCAAAACTGTCACCATTTGCCATCATTGCAACTATGAAACTGACAGCCACTTCTGGTGTCTGCAAGTGTGCAGTTAAGCACAAAAATCTGGAAGTTATTGTCAATGATTTGCTGCTCCTCCACGGCACTCATTGTCAAAATCTTTACAGGTGGAAATCTTTAGAGATAATTTTAATTAACATGAGCTTCTACTTTTATGCTATTGTTCTCACTGTAAAACCCTTGACAAAAGTTACACCTTGTTGAATAAGGTGTAACTGTTTCTTACCAGCATACTAAGCCATTAGTGCTGTTGAACAACATCTCTGGCCATGAAAAAATAATTTTATATTTGTGGAATGCAAAATTTCTTCACCCTAATAAAATATCATAGATTTTTCATATATAGTATTTTAAGTTTGTTTATGATATTTCAGTTTTATAAGATACAAGAATCATACAAGATTCTGAAGGGATTTGATATGGTAGACACTGAGAGGTTGTTTCTCTTGGCTAGGGTTTCTAGAAGATGGGAGCACAGTCTCAAGATAAGAAGCCAATCATTTAAGGACTGAGATGAGGAGAAATTTCTTCATCCAAAGGAATGTGAATAATTGGAATTCTCTATCCCAGAGATAAGGGATGCTCCACATTTGAGTATATTTAAGTTTGAAGTTGACAGATTTTTGATCTCTCAAGGAATCAAGGGATATGGGGAGCAGATAGAAAAGTGGAGTTACGGCTGATGATCAGCCATGATTGCATTGAATAGCAGATCAGGTTCGAGAGGCCTTAAGGTCTATTCCTGCACCTATTTCTTATGTTATTTACTTAATTCCAAGTGTACGTCCCAATCTTTGTTTCGTTCTCTGTAAAATGATTAATAAGTGAAGGCTAATTAGTGTTTTCTATTTCCTGGTTTGCTGTCTTTGAGAATTCTTTAATGTGATTGGCTGCTTACCCAGCTGGATGACATCACTGTTGCAAAGGTTGGCACCAGATTTAAATTAATGTCAGGAAAGGTGAATTCCATGCCTCAGAGATCACTAGATCTTGTGGACAACTTTCTTTGTGGTCAACAGCCAGTGCCTTCACTTTGCCAGTAATCACATTATCCAGGCCAGTGACCATTGCTGCAAGGTGCATGTGTGTAAGATGCTGGATGAGGATAGGATTGGGCTGTAACATCCCATAGATTTGAATAGTCATTTGGGCTAGGTACTTGTAGGCTTTTTCTTTTCCTGGATACCATGCCAGCTGACACTGTAAGTGGCTCCCTTACCTTAGGTTTTCCTGCCATCAAAAATACCATCATCACATTCTTATCAAAAATTCTACCCTTGACTTGTCAACACTTGCAGAGTAATGCCCTATCACCAACCTTACTTTCCTCCAAAGCCCTTGAACATGTTGTCACCTACCCCTCTTTCCTGCAGTTCCCTGCTTGAATATTTCCATCATGTTTCTGTTCCTGTCACAACAAAAAACTAATCAAAGTCACAAACATTATCTTCAGTGATGGTGACCATGGTACATTATCTATCAGTCTCTTTCTTAATCTGTCTGCAGCCTCACCCATTTCTTATCTCTATAATCTCTTCCAGTCTTACAGTGACACGCCCCCCACCCAAAACTATTCATTCCTCCTACTATGTCTGTTGTGTATCCTCCTTTGCTTCACTAATGGTAGTTGTGCCTTCAGCTATCTAGAGCTTGTGTTCTGGAATTCTTTCCTGAAACACCTCTGCTTCTCCACCTCCTTTTTCTCCTTTAAGATACTCCTTAAAATCCACCTCTACCTAATCTTTTTGCAACCCCCTTTGTCTTTATTAGTTTGGCATCCATTTTTATCTAATTACGTCCCGATAAAGTACTTTAGGACGACGTTCTACAGTAAAGGGGCTATTTAAATTATTCTTGTTGTCTGAGTTGTTGCAACTGCTGTTGTACTGTTCTTGTATAAGTTATTGACTTCAGGCTCTAAGAGAAAAAATTTGGAAAGAAATATTGTACGTAGAACAAACTTGATCGTTTTTCTGTTTATTATAGGATATTACAGTACGACTGGAGAGGATGACTATGGAAGCAAATAAAAAGTGTAAACTACTTGACAATGAAATGACTGAAACAATTGCAGCTCAGGTTAGATACACTACATTTTTTCAGTTGTATTCAAAGTTAAATTCTTATTCAACAGTACAGTATATTTGTTGTTATAAATATGCTAAATACAATCTTGCATTACATTTAAAGCATTGAAATATAATTTATCTTAAGTTAAAACATACTAATATTAATGTATAGCAGCAAAGGTAAATATTGTATATTTTTATAGAAAACATATTTAGAAACTTGTTTCTATTGTTAGATGGAACTGGACAAAATAGCACACGACTTTCGCAGATCCCACAGTGAGAGGCAAGAACTCATTAGCCAATGGCAGGATACTATTGAACAGATGCAGAAAAGAGATCAGGAGATGGACAAGTGTGCCTTGGTAAGGAGCTTCGTTTCCACATTTGTAATCTGATTTGCAGTACAATTCAGTACCCCCTCACATACTAAGACTAGATAGAAATTATTGTGGCCTCAGGGTCATTTCGTTATTTTGGCATGCTCCCCCAGCCTTTACTGGGGAAATAACATGGAGGATAAGCAGAGATTGGCTGTGGCACACGTCAAAGACTTTGCTAGTTACCTCAATGTTGCCAGTAAAATGTTCATAAAACATAGTGTCATAATGCCATAGAGTTTACACCACGGAAAGAGGCCCTTCGGCCCATTTTGTCCTCACCGGTCATCGAGCCCCTTTCTACTCTAATCCCATTTTCCAGCACTTGACCTAGTATACAATGGCGTTTCAAATGTTCATCTAAATGCTTCTTAAATTTTGTGAGAGTTCCCGCCTCTACCACCCTTTCAGGCAGTGAGTTCCAAATACCCACCGCCTTCTGGGTGAAAAAAAATTTTCCTCAAATACCCTTTGAACCTCCTGTCCCTTACCTTAAAACTATGACCCCTGGTTTTTGACGCCTCCACTAAGGGGAAAAGTTTTTTCCTATCTATTCTCCTCATAATTTTGTACACCTCAATCAGCTCCCCCCTCAGCTTTCCCTGCTCCAAGGAAAGCAACCTCAGCCTTTCCAGCCTCTTTTCATAGCTGAAATGTGTTTAAACATGTTTACGTATTTAAATTTGCAGTCTTAGGCCTTGTAATCATTGCCCTGGCTTTCCAGGTTATTAAATTTAAATATCCTCACATCTCCCATAGGAATGCTGCACATCAGGGGCCAACAGAGATCCCTTGCATAAAATTAGCAAATAAACTTGGAAGTAATTTCCTGCCATTGCCTGCTGGAATTATGCTGGGTTTTCATTGCAATGATACTGTTTTTCATGCACATACAATCCCCATCACTACATCGTTCATGCTTGGCACATGTAGTTACCTGTACAGTAAGTCTTCACTTAAAGTTGTGGTTGCGTTCCTGAAAATTGCAACTTTAAATGATACAACCTTATGTGAATCATGGGTTCCCATAGAAATCAATGTTAAAGCTGGAGTTAAGTTCCTTTGGACATTTCTTGCCAGGAAAAAACAGTGTACAAGTTGAAATCCAAGTACATGCAACACTGTTCATTTTGAGCTGGAATTACTTGCAAAACCAAATAAATCTCTTAAGATAACAGAAATACTATATACATTGAAATTAGATAATACTAAATCACTTAAACAAGCCCTGAGTAGCACAGCTCCTGTGTCTCACCCACAGCACTCCTGAAACACAGCTCAACTTTTTGCTTTCTTTCCTTTCCCACTCTTTCTCTCCTTTCTGACTCTGCCTCTCTCTCTCTCTCTCCTTTCTGACACTGTGTCTCTCTCCTTTCCCACTCTGTCTTTTTATCTCCAGTGTCTGACAGTTTGCAGGGGTTGAGCCCTGTCCCGTGAAGTGTTGCAGAAGAAGCTGTGGGGGGTGAGGGGAGAGCAGTGGAGTTGGGAGGGCGGGCCACGCAAGAAGCTTGGGGGAGCTGTGAAAGAAGCCGCGGTGGGGGCTGCAGAAGAAGCCAGGGGTGGTAGAGGGTGGGGAGGAACATGGTGGCGGGACCAGAGTTCAGCATGGGGGCAGCAGGCCCAGAGTTCAGCATGGGGGGGACCGGACCAGAGTGCAGACAGCATAAAATTGAAAATGACAACGTAAATTGAAAAATGGTCCTAAAAGAGTAAACAACATTAAAATAAATGACTCTGAGTGGTGTGACTTATACTGAGGACTTACTGTATCAAGCAAATAATGCTAACCATTTATATTTCCATAAGAGTCAATCACAAAAGCATGGCTTAGAAAATATTTATTGTGCTGGCTATTTCAGCAGTTTAATAAATACTCTGCACTTACCCATTTATAAAGCTGTGCTTATTTCAGCCAATCAGGTCCTTAAACTGTTTCAGTTGCACCTTGTTAAAGTGAGATTTCTTTAGTGATGGGATTCTGGGTGTATCTGTTAATAATTACAAGAAACAGTTGATCAGTGAGATTTCTGTTTTTGAAAAAGTATGTTGGTAATATAATTTTCTGGCTTTATCACCCAACACATCTAGAGTGAAAAACGTGATGACAACAACATGCTCACTCACTATAAGCAGCTGGGAATGTTTTTTCATGAACAATATTCAGTGCAATATACATTTTGGCCACATGATGGTGCAAAGTTCTCAGTTTATTTTAAATGAATAACAGCAAGTTTGAAGCATGCATTTAACTTCTTAAACATGATCCAAGTTTTTATCGTATTCAGGGCATGTTTTAAAAGCTGAACCCATGGTCAGCATGAAGAAATTTTTTCTAACGCAAAAAATGTCATAATTCCAGATGGAGGATATTCTAGTTTTCCATTGAAGGATGAGGCAGATCATCTCACAACTGTACCCATCTTTACAATCTTTGTCATTTTTATGGGCAGAATTTTCAGGTCGGCGAGTGGGGGTGGGGCCTGCTCGCCAACACGTAAAATGGCGCGCGGTGACGTCGGGCACGAGTCCCGATGTCACCGTGCGTCATTTAGATTGTCAGTCCGTCGGTTGCGCAGCCAAGTCCACTGAGCGCCCACCGAACTGTCCAAGGCCTATTAAGGCCATTAAGAAAGTAATTAAAGTTATTTAGAGTGCTGCCCGTCCAACCTTAAGGTTGGGGGGCAGGTGAAGAGCCCAGGCAGCCTTCACATTTTTCATGAAACCTCATCCACAGGCAGGATGAGGTTTCATGAAGGGTTTATTAATTAAATAAAAATTTTTGAAAACGTTAATGGAGATGTCCCAGCTCATGTGACAGTTTCACATGAGGGAACGTGTCCTTAAATTTTTTTTTCCTTTATTAAATTTTTCAGAACTTAAAATATGCATATGCATGCATATGTGAAAGAGCGCAGGCCCTGACTCAGGGAATCCACCCACCATCACCACCACCCCCACCCCCCTCCCGTCTGCACAGGGAGCGCTCAGCGCTTCTGGGTATGCGTCATGCTGGGTGGGCCTTAATTGGCCCACCCACATGAAATGGCGGCGTGCACCCAATCAGGGGCGCCGATTGGGTTCGCGCTTGCTCCCGCCCAGCCCCCGCACAACCCCCATGATGGGGCGGGGGGGGGGGGGGGGCAGAAATTCAACCCTATGAGTGCTAAAAGCTGGTTTTAAGGAAACTGCTCGACAAAACTGGACAAGCTGAGCGAGTGGACAAATGCATGGCAGATGCAGTATAATGTGGATAAATGTGAGGTTATCCATTTTGGTAGCAAAAACAGGAAGGCAGATTATTATCTGAATGGCTATAAATTGAGAGGGGAAATGTGCAACAAGACCTGGATGTCCTTGTACACCAGTCGCTGAAGGTAAGCATGCAGGTGCAGCAGGTGGTAAAGAAGGCAAATGGTATGTTGGCCTTCATAGCCAGAGGATTTGAGTACAGGAACAGGGATGTCTTGCTGCATTTGTACAGGGCCTTTTGAGACCACACCTGGAATATTGTGTGCAGTTTTGGTCTCCTTATCTGAGGAAGGATGTACTTGCTATAGAGGGAGTGCAGTGAAGGTTTACCCGACTGATTCTGGGGATGGCGGGACTGACATTTGAGGGGAGATCAAGTCGATTAGGATTATCTTCGCTGGAGTTCAGAAGAATGAGGGGGTTCTCATAGAAGCCTATAAAATTCTAACAGGATTAGACAGGGTAGATGTGGGAAGGATGTTCCCGATGTTGGGGGAGTCCAGAACCAGGGGTCACAGTCTAAGGATACGGGGTAGACCATTTAGGACTGAGATGAGGAGTAATTTCTTCACCCAGAGAGTGGTGAGCCTGTGGAATTCTTACCACAGAAAGTAGTTGAGACCAAAACGTTGTATGCTTTCAAAAAGGTGTTAGATATAGCTCCTGGGGCAAAAGGGATCAAAGGGTATGGGGAGAAAGCGGGAGCAGGCTATTGAATTGGATGATCAGCCATGATCATAATGAATGGCGGAGCAAGCTCGAAGGGCCGAATGGCCTACTCCTGCTCCTAGTTTCTATGTTTTTATGTAATTCATTAAATTATAATAATTGTAATTGCTGAATACTGTTTTTACAATTTTTTTCTGTATATACTTTCCTCCATCTTATGAAATAGATGGAGCAAAATTTCGAGGAAGGAATAATATATAATATGCTTTAGATATCATAAAACCATAAAGACATTTATAAAGAGTGCATTTAGAATCTTATCAAAAGCACACAGAGTAAATCTTTGTCCATTACATTTTTCCAACAGCAAGGGCAGGATTTTTGGATCGTTGGGTGGGCCCAGGAGTGGCTGAGAGACGGGCCGCCGCCTGCGATCGGCCCCTGACTGTGATTTCACACTGGCTGGCCAATTAACGGTCAGCCAGCATGAAAGGCATGCTGAAAATCTCAGTGCTGCTGGGGTGGGAGCGAGAACAGGGCGAGCGCTGGTGTCAGCGCGGGTTCGGGGGACCAC